>NW_021604604.1:12339340-12378659 GCF_004785775.1 Grammomys surdaster | reverse complement strand
TGGTTCCTGGTTATACATTCTCTGTTCCATGTTAAAATTAAAATAATGTGTATGCTTTTTTATCTTTACAAATGATTATAAAATGAGTTGTGTGAGTCTTCGCCCCACTGTAGCCAGTCCTTCTAAATGATGCCTTTTTGGTATATTGTTTATCCCTAGTGTCATTCTCCCGCTTCCTCAGAATGTGAAAGACTATCTACTTGACGATGGGACTCTGGTGGTTTCAGGAAGGTAAAGTATATGAGAAAACAATTCTCTTTTCTTTCCAACCTAACATTTATATTGGTTCTCTGGGAATTTCACCCTGTGTACCCCAGTCACACTCATTCCAAGTCCATGTCTGCCTCCCCGCCCTTGTGACCTCCCCCAAGAAAAAGAAAATAAAAAGTCCAATCTGTGTCATCTGTGTACTCACTGGAGCATGGTCAAGCTCTCAGTGGCCTGCCCTTTAAATAGAACTGAGTCCTTCCTCTCCGCCTCCCCCCCCCTCACCCCCCGACCCCTGACCCCAGGAACCACCAACTGTGGAGAGCAACACTTCAGCATCCTTATTTCTCTTTGATGGCTTGTTTTCTAGGCCAGAAAACCTTTCTTTCAGAGACAGTATACTGATTACATCTCAATATTTTTACATGAATAAATAGATTAGCCTGGGCACACCATCCTCTTCACTCAGAAGGCAGAGGCAGATGGCTCTCTGTGAGTTCAAGGCCAGCCTGGTCTACACAGCAAATTCCAGGCTAGCCTGAACTATATAGTGAAAGCCTATCTCAAAACAAACACATAAGCAGGTCCTGGAGATTCGTGTTTCGGTCTTCACGGTTGCACAATAAGTACTTTTACTCCTGAGCTACCTCCTTGGTCCCTTGTTTGTTTTTTGAGACAGAGTTCTGTCACCCTCCCATGCTGGCCTGGCATTTGCTATGTCCGCCAGGTTGGCCTTCCAGCCTTGGGTCACCTGTGTCATTGTCCTGCCCGCTGAGGCTTACAGGTGAGCGGCATCACCCCACCTTCCTCAGCGTTTTGTTCTTCACAGATGACTCGTTACAGTCCCTCTGAGCTTTAGCAGCTGCTCTGGGAGTCCCTCTGGTTTTCATTCAGACCTCTGCTGAGATGGAAAGCTTCCCCCTCAGTCTCCTCAGTGGCTGGATGGACAGTAAGAACAGTAACCCTGTACATCAGTCATCCCTCAGCACCTCCTGTTTTGTGGTGATATTTATTTCCACCATTCCCTAAATGAGTGCAGTCTGATGAGAACAGGAGCTTTTCTGGCCTCAGCTCTTGAGAACTGACACTTCAGAGTTGCTGGACAGATACCTGTGGGATGGACCTGACACTTGTAATCACAGTGTTTCTTTTCAGTAATGTTAGCATAAGCTTTATTTAACTTTTACTTTTTAGTTAATTTCTGAGACGTGGTCTCATTATGTTGCCCAGGTAGGCTACATAGCCTTTTTTTTTTTTCAGTCTCTTGATTGCTGGGATTAAAGATGTGTGGCGCAAGGCCAGCTTGGCTTCATTATTACCTGCTGGACCTTTAGTGTAGATTTCTGGCTGGTATTTCTGACTTCTTAGCATTGATAACTCTTTTGGTTTGTTTGTTTTTTGTTTCTCAAAAAATGAGTTTCTTTGTGTAGCCCTAGGAGTCCTGAGCTTGCTGTGTAGACCAGGCTGGCTTCAAATTCAGATATCTTCCTGCCTCTGCCTCCTGAGTGCTGAAAATTGTTAAAGTAGAGCTTCATTAACTTGGTATAATTAAAGGCCAAGGACCTTAACATTTCATAAGTGTACTTAAAAATGTATATGTGCGCATGTGAGTACATCTGCGTGTGTGTACCTACAGTGCATATATCTGTTTTTAATGTGTACACTGCATGAGGTGATGGTGCTGACTCAAGAGCCATGCCCTCATCTAGCAAAACACGCAGTGCTCAGTCACGGTCCCTCCTAACACAGTTAGTTTAAGTTCTGAATTTAATCTCTTGTACTGAAAAAGAAACTGCTATTGCCAAATGAAGTATGTATAAAAATGCACAGTATAATTGACCCCTGATATTTTAAGTTTCTGTGCTGTGGACAGAAGAGCCTCCTGTGTTGTTTTTTACAAATCAGATGCTTGCATGAGTCTCAGGTATGGACAAGCGCCTTGTGGAGTGAACAGTGGAGTGAACAGTGTTGTATAACAGTGAACAGTGTCAGTCAGTGTTGTATAACAGTGAACAGTGTCAGCCAGTGTTGTATAACAGTGAACAGTGTGGGTCCGTGTTGTATAACACAGTGAACAGTGTCAGTCAGTGTTGTATAGCAGTGAACAGTGTGGGTCCGTGTTGTATAACACAGTGAACAGTGTCAGTCAGTGTTGTATAACAGTGAACAGTGTCAGTCGGTGTTGTATAACAGTGAACAGTGTCAGTCGGTGTTGTATAACAGTGAACAGTGTCAGTTGGTGTTGTATAACACAGTGAACAGTGTCAGTCAGTGTTGTATAACACAGTGAACAGTGTCAGTCAGTGTTGTGTGACAGTGAACAGTGTCAGTCGGTGTTGTATAACAGTGAACAGTGTCAGTCAGTGTTGTGTGACAGTAACAGTGTCAGTCGGTGTTGTATAACAGTGAACAGTATCAGTCAGTGTTGTATAACAGTGAACAGTATCAGTCAGTGTTGTATAACACAGTGAACAGTGTCAGTCAGTGTTGTATAACACAGTGAACAGTGTCAGTCGGTGTTGTATAACAGTGAACAGTGTCAGTCAGTGTTGTATAACAGTGAACAGTGTCAGCCAGT
Organism: Grammomys surdaster; assembly: GCF_004785775.1. Classification (NCBI taxonomy): domain Eukaryota; kingdom Metazoa; phylum Chordata; class Mammalia; order Rodentia; family Muridae; genus Grammomys; species Grammomys surdaster. The sequence continues at coordinate 12,375,874 of NW_021604604.1, read as the reverse complement.
GTTGTATAACACAGTGAACAGTGTGGATTGGTATTATACAACAGTGAACAGTGTCAGTTGCTGTTGCATAACAGTAAACAGTGTCAGTCGGTGTTGTATAACAGTGAACAGTGTCAGTCGGTGTTGTATAACAGTGAACAGTGTCAGTCGGTGTTGTGTAACAGTGAACAGTGTCAGTCAGTGTTGTATAACAGTGAACAGTGTCAGTCAGTGTTGTATAACACAGTGAACAGTGTCAGCCAGTGTTGTATAACACAGTGAACAGTGTGGATTGGTATTGTATAACAGTGAACAGTGTCAGTTGCTGTTGCATAACAGTAAACAGTGTCAGTTGGTGTTATATAACACTATTCTTGGGGAGAAGGAAACAGATGTCTAGTCACCTCATAGAGGGCTCCGATGACAGACCTAAATCCAACTTGGTGAACCAATTTGCTTATTGGAGCCACTTAGAACAATATGGGCAAGAGGTTACCTGTAGAAGCAGAAATAACTTGAAGACAGCTGCATCACCCTGGAGCCCTAGAGCACAATACACAGCCTGCAGGTAGCTCAGCAGGTTAGAGAGGCCTCTCTCAGGCAGGTCAGGTAGTCTGGCCCTCTCTCAGGTAGCCCTGGTGGTCTCTGCAGCTCAGCTTGTCTGCGGGTCTTGGTTGAAAGTCTCTCAGCTAGCCTGCTGGTCTTGGTTGAAAGTGTCTCACAGCAGTCCTTACAACTTATACATGCTTGCAGAGGGGAGGCCTAGTGAATCTGATCAGTTTCATAAACTTCCTGGACACATTGGGTTGTTTACTTCCTGAAAATGCTACATGGTAGAGAAATTTGATCCTCAAGGGGAGAAGGAAATTTGGTTCAACAGGACTTAAGTCAACCAGTACTGGTTCAAAGTTCTAGAGTCTAACACCAGGCAGTTTATTTTAGACATATTTAAGTACTTTACAATTTTGAAAAAAAGTTTCTGGTAACAGTGATCTTAATCCTGTATGCACAATAAAGCTTAAGGTGTGACTGTATCGAAATCTTCTGCAAAGTACATGTGACCAGTACAGTAAAGGTGGATTCTGTGGCATAAGAGCCTAGGATCTGGTGTGGTCATATAGATAGCATAAGGGGTCACCAGGCTATAACGTACACATGACATTTCCCCTAAGAAAGGCTTCCATTAACAGAGAAGCCATGCTCAAAATAAAAGTCAAAATAAAAGGAAGGAAGAATTTGGGATAAACATTAATAGTCTGGGGGATTTGGGTGTGGCCTGGCCATGCATATAGCAGATTATTAGGCTACTAACAATGTGTATATCTAGCCTCCTGGATGGAAAACAGGTATACACATCCCTTCCCTTGGAGAGACAAGCTTCCAGCCGTAACATCCCTGGTTTCCCTGGTACTTCTCTGTGGTGCCCTCTACGTCTGAACTTGAAGAGCCTCCCCACAGAGTTGACCATTTCACTCCCCTTCTACCATCCTGTGACTGAATGAGCTTCTCCAAGATGGATGTCAGCTGGGAGGAAGTTGTTCTAGAAGCAGTACTGTACAGTCTGCACAGATCACCTGCCCTTGTGGGATTGGGCATTTAAACTGTCCTTCTGACTCCAGAGTCAGTGCTTAAGTGCCAGCTGGGTGTAGGGTCCAATACAGAAAGTATAGACTCCTGGGCTGGCAAGATGGCTCAGCATGTAAAGGCACTTGCTGCCAAGCTTAGCAAACTGAATTTGATCCCTAAAAGCGGGACAGCTAACTCCCACAAGTTATTCTCTGTTGTCTACATACATGCCATTGCACATGCATGTAAAATCACACACAACACACACATACAATAAACAAACAAATAAGTAAATAAAAAATATTTTACATTTAAAAAAAAGAAAGTATAGAATATCTTGGGCCAACAAGATGGCTCAGCAGGCAAAGGAACTTGTCTTTAAGCCTGACTGGAGTTTGAATCCTGAGACCCACATTGGCCTAGTAGAAAGATGAGACTCTAATGCTTAAAGATTAATCAAAGGCTTATATATTTGGTAATGATCAGTAACAAGATACCCATACAATCAGAAGTGTAACCCAATACCCAACCTAGATATACCAACTACCTTTGACTGCTACAGACACATGAACATCCGCCTCCATCTCCTCTCTCTCTCTCTCCCCTAGCTCCTCCTCTTCCTTTTCCTCTTCTCCTCCTTATTCCTCCTCTTCCTCTCCTAACTCCTCCCACCTTAGCTCCTCCTACAGTGCCAGGCTTACTAGCTGTAGCTTTCATGGGGTCTGGGGATTTGAACTTGAGGTCTCATGTTTGTGTGGTAAGCACTTTAACCACTGAGCCTTTTCCCCAGCCTGACTTAGCTGTCATACCATCTGTCTTCATAGTAACTATATATAAACCAGTGCTGTTTAGCATATTATGCCATTGCTGTTGACTGCTGTAGGTACATTTTGTTTTTTGTTGTTGTTTGTTTGCCTTTAAGATACAGGTATCACTATGTTGCCCAGGTGAGTCTGTTCCTGGGTTCAGCTGATTTCTTCAGTTTCAGTCTTCTAGAACCATAGGCATGTCCAGCTGTCTTGTATCATGATGGTGTCTAGACATCTTTTATTTTCAGTAGAACAAATAATTATACTTTACATTTTGCTTCATTTTCTCTGCTTATCTCTGATATTTTGTAGATATTCTTACAGACATGTACATTTAGCTCATGTTTTTCATGGCTCTGACTACAGTTGGCAGTTCTGTAGGGCGAGTACATCGTTGTCAGCTGGAACTTGGTCCTGTGTTGCAATTTTGTTTCTCTTGGTTTACTGTTTTAGTGAAACAAGTACTAGAATGTATAGGGGATGCTTTTGGATATTTTTATGTATGAAAACATTTGTATTCTCTCTTATGCTTGGTACTGGTGAGTAGAGTAGTTAGCTTAATATGAAATTCTAGGCAGAAAATTGCTCAAATTCAAAATGCAAAGACATAGCTCACTATCTCTTAATGCGCTCTAAGGTTCCATGTCATTCTGGTTTATGCCTTTTTTTTCTAGGTAAATAGTCTGGGATTTTCTGTTCTGTGTTTTATGTTGCATGATAATCATCTTGATCCTGTAGCTACTGTGGTGTAATACTGCACTAAAACTTAATAGCTTAAACCAGGGCCCATTTTGTTTGTTTTTCATTGATTTCCTAATGGAGTCTCTCACATTACTGCATATCTTGGTGAGCAGATCCACTGCCAGCTTGTGTCCTTGCCCATCTTTCCAAGAGTGTGTACATGTCGGGCAGCCTGAGAAGCAGACGGGTGTCTCCTTCCAGATTAAAGCAGGTTAGATGTGTCCCCTGGGTTATGCCTGGAGCAGGTCCTGGGAGCCCTTTGTAAAGGGTGAAGCTCCTTAAGGGTATGTTCTCCCAGTTCTCCTGCAAACCTGGGCCACTCTGTGCTGTCCCTGTAAGACTTGAGGGCCGAGAGGAAACTGTGTCGGAGATGGAGCTCATGCTTTCTGCTGTCCCATGAGTAACAGAGCCTTTGGTTTTAGAGTCAGGAATCTCATGATATCTGCTGGTGTCAGACAAGCTGTGGGAGGGTCTCTTATTAGTTTATACATATGGTAAAAATCTGATCTTTTTCCAAAAGAAGACTGCCTGAGCAAGTCTTCTGTTGTCTTGTTAAAGTCACATGGATGTAGTCATTTGGTGAACAGGCTGAGGTGGATCATCATAAGATGGCCTCTCTCACACACCTGACAGTTAATACTATAACGTGGACCTCCTTATCCTCAGCCAGGCTAGCCCTAGCTTCCTCACAGAATAGTGAGGACATTCCAGAAGCTGTAAGGACTTCTAGTGGCCAGGCGCAGACCAGGTGACATTGCTTAGGATAGATTCTATGACTTCTGGTGGCCAGGTGCAGACCAGGTGACACTGCTTAGGATAGATTCCATGACTTCTGGTGGCCAGGTGTAGACCAGGTGACGCTGCTTAGGATAGATTCCATGGGTCAGAATGAATCTTGATGACTGTCTGAATTAGAGGGATGGGGAAATACATTCTGGGATGTGATGGGAGGAAAAGCAGACTAACCCTGCAAAGAAATATGTGGCCTGCCTGCCTGCCTGCCTGCCTCCTTTCCTCTCTCCATCCCTGCTTTCATGCGCTTCCTTGTATAATTCAGTGTAGATCCAGATTAATCCTCGACACCATCACCTATGCTCAGTTTTCCTTGTTTAAAGAAAAGATCTTCAGAGAAACCCTGTCTTGAAAACAAAACAAAAAAAGCAAAATAAAAAAGAAAAGACAAGAAAAGGTCTTGGTTTTGCCTCTGTTCTGTTCCACGGGCTGGGTAGATGACTCTTCCCATTCCCTCTGTCTGTCCTTATCTTGTCTGACCTTCCATATCTGCTACCCCTTTCTCAAATATTTGGGCCAAAGTTGTAGGTGATTCTTTCAGTATTAGGAGAGATGGAGTCTGAGTTTTTCTTCGTGTTTTGAGTGCTTTCTGAGCAGCCAGAACGTTTTTATTCTCACATCTTTTATTGGCAGTATACTCTTATTAGTTCTATATTTTATTAGCTTTTGTCTCAAGAAGTAAACATTTCTTTATACTACTCATCAATCTTAAAGCTATCTGTTTTGCCTTTATTTTATTTTACTTTATAAATTCAATGCATTTGAAATTATGACCTCATGTCACCAGAGTATTTTCCTCACCTAATTTTTGCTTTATCTTTTCTTAGGGAAGATCCGCCAACATGCTCCCAGTCAGACAGTGGTAATGAAGCGGAGGAAACACAGGTTGGTAGAGAATATTCTGTAGTGTCTGTCCTTGTTTTAGTAATCTCTGAAATGCTTTCCGTAGATCTTACACACATACATGCACACGCACGCACACAAGGTATATGTGTGTAGTATATGACTTTGTGTACACCTATGTGTCCCATGCACGTGCAGAGGCCCGTGAAGAACATCCAGTATCCTGCTTTGTCACTCTCTATCTCCCTTCCCTGAAACATTCTCTTGCTGAACCTGGAGCTCACTGTTTTTCAGCTAGGCTAGCCCTCGCCAGCCAGCCCCAGGGATTCCCTCCACCCACTCCAACACCATGGTTCCAGGCATGTACTTCTGCTTTTTCCATGACGATTAGAACTCAGGTCCTCGTGCTTGAATAAATAGCAAGTGCTCTTACCTACTGAACCACCTCCTCCTTCACTGTGTTCAGGGAAAGATGTCTCCTGTGCGTCATTTTTAGATAGTGTACTGCCTTTGCTATCCCAGTGGCATTTAAATTGAGTGTTTCTTTCTGTCTTGTTCATGCAGTGGTCCGATGATGAGAGCACAGCCACACTTACGGTAAGAGGGAAGCCGCACAGCATGGGGCAGCCTCACACTGTCACACAAGAGGCCTGAGTGCCTACCTCCGGCTTGATGGGTTTGCCTTGGAGTAGCTTGCTATCTGTGTATGATCACTTACTGTGTGTAAAAAATAACTTGTCACTGTTTGACAGGCAAGCCCAGTTTGCTTGCTTTCCCCTTCTGCTTACAAAAGAAATATTAAAAAGTACGTATTAGATGCTCTGCTCGTTTTTGTTAGACTCTGAAAGATGCAATCAAGTCAAATATTAACTCTGAGGTTCCCAGATGGTGGGAATTAAAGTGAAAAATCAGCATTTATTTATTCAAGGATAGTTAAATGGCATAAAGTTATTCCTTTCAAGTGAGACTGAAGTACTACTCAAAGGTACTTCTGTTTATATTGATTGAAGAGAGAGATCCTTTCAAGGATCTGTAAAAAAATATGGTGATGTCTAAAAGTGGTGTTGTTTCCTTAGGTCACCATGCCAACAGATGCAGAGATGGGAAATTGATGTCTTGTTTACCTGGATGCCATGGGTATCACTCTTACATATGAAAATCCCATTTCATTCAGTGTGATTCTGTTGTACTCAGGCCACCAATTTGGGCTTGGTGAGACAATGGTGGATATTTGATTCCTGCCGTCAGAGGGTTTGTAAACCAGGGGAAAAGATGATATAAATGGCTCGAATGTCAAAGCAGAGAGAACAGTTAACTGAGGACATCCAGAAATGCTTAAATGGGAAGCAACAAGTGGCCAAGATTTTTAAGATATATTCTTATGAATTCTTTGAGAATTCCATACCTGCATGCAGTGTATTTTGATCATATTCTTACCTACATCCCCCTAACTTCTCAGACCCCATTCCATCCCATCAGGACCTTATGTCCTCTTTTTTTGGTTACTTACCCACTTAGTGCTGTGTATATACTCTTGGGTGTGGAACCATCCATTCATTGACACATCCAACCTGGATCTTAAAGAGGATAATGGTGATTAGTGTATAAGCTCACCTTTAAATAGTATAGATGGGTAGATATGTATGTAACTTAACTTAGTTTGTTCCTGATGCTATAACAAAGTATACTGGATATTTATTTATTTATTAATATTCATTTATTATGTATGTGTGTGCAGGTATACATGTATGTAGGTGGGTATGGCACATGTCCATGTCCATGTGCATTCCAGACAACCTTAGGTATCATTGTTAAGAACACCATCCATTTCCTTTGAAATAGAGTCTGTCATTCCCCTGAAGCTTGCTAATTAGGCTAGGCTAGCTGGGCAGCAAACCCCAGATTTCTTCCTATTCCCACCTCTTAACTAGGGGATTATAAGTATGTGCCATAATGTGGGCCTTGAGTTTTATGTGAATTCTGGGGATCAACTCATGAAAAGCAGGTCCTCCAGCTACTGAGCCATCTACCCAGTGCCTTGTTTTTAAGATTAGTTTCTTGGTTAACATAAAGGACTGGGTGTTAGCATGCTGTCTCCATATGTGTATATTTTTACGCTTTGCTTTTCATCATTTGCCCATTGTCTTCTCCCCTTCCCGTGGTGCTTCCATTCTTCTCAGATAGCTCCTTTCTCTGCTTTCTTGTCACATGTATCCCATTTCTACTGAGTAATTTAGAAAAAAAAATAGAACTTTACTTCTCAAAGGAAGTCCAAGAACAAGGTACACATAATGTCTGGGGAGAGCTCATCTCTGCTTCAAGATGGCACCTTGTTTCTGTGTGAGACTGTGTTAAAGGAGACAGCAGAGTTGAAAAGCCCGAAGATTCTGATGTTTTTTATGAATCTGTTAACTATTCATGAAGGTGTAGCCCCTCATGACTTAAATTCCTATAGGTCATACCTCACTATGGTTGGGATTAAGATTTGACATGAATTTTGGAGGGATGCAAACATTAAACCAGAACAGTGGGAACTGGAGAGATAGCTCAGTGGGCAGAAATGCTTACTACTAATACAGAATTCCTGGGTTCAGTTCTCAGCATCTATGTCAGGTGGCATACAACCATCTATAACTCCAGGAGATTTCATGCTCTATGGCTTCTGGCCTCAATGGGCACCTACACACACAGTGCACATAAACTTATACACTACAAACACAGTGCACATAAACTTATACACTACACACACAGTGCACATAAACTTATACACCACACACACAGTGCACATAAACTTATACACTACACACACATGGCACATAAACTTATACACCACACACAAATTGCACATAAACTTACACATTAGATAGATAGATAGATAGATAGATAGATAGATAGATAGATAGATAAATGTCTTTTGTAGGAGGGAGCGTACTTCATGCCTTTATGCTGGCTTTTGAATATCATTCTCCTGAAACTTCTTAGAGAAATTCAGGACTGAAGTTGGGAGAGTGAAATGGGCCCACAGTAGCTTGCTATGTCAGAAACTAAGGAAATGGAAGAGAATAATGGGAACATGGCAGGTCCCAGAAACCAGCTCTCTACATACCCTTCCAAAATATCAAGGTCATGAACAATAAGGACTATAGCGAGAAGAACTGTTGGAGAGTAGAGGAGATCAATGAAACATGACACCTAACTACAGTGGATGCTTCTGGACTGGATTCTAGAGAGGAAAAAAGTTTCTGATTTTCTTTTACTATAAAACACTCTTTGAGAACAGTGAGCATGCTTCAGTAACATCTAGAGATTAGGCAATAGTGTTCTATTTCTGTAAGCCTCTTGATTGTGATCATTGTACTCTTTTATAAAAGTAAATATATATCTATTTATCTATATTATAAATATCTATCTATATCTGTATGTGGGGTAAAGGGACTTAGTAATTGCAGTGTGGCCTAAAACAGCATGGGAAAAGAATTCATAATGTAACTAGAAGTAGGTAGACATGCATAGAGAATAGAGTTTGGCGAAGAGTAGTGAAGCACATGGGTGAGAGGGAGAGAGAATCTGTGTAAATGGTGTGTGAGTATTCTTATCAGCCTGACATTATCTTAAAATAAAAAGCTAATGGATATTTAAATAACAAGGTTCTCTAGGTAGAAGTAAGGAATCTACATAGAAGTAAGTGGAGATGGGCAATAGGAACACTCATGCATGGAGAACTCTTAGTCCAGGAGATACTGAAGCCTGGTCCAGGGAAGGAAAGTCCAAAGTAATCCTTCTCTAGTATAAGGAAAAAGCCATCAAATGAGAACACTCCTCCCAAAGGTGGAGGGAGGCAGAGAGGGAGGGAGGCAGAGAGGGATGGAGGGACAATATGACACAGGCATGTAATCCAAGCACTCAGGGGGCTCGGGTGTGAGGATTGCAATCTGGAAGCCATCTTGGCCTAAAAATCTTGTCTCAAAAACAAAGAGGGAAATAATAATCAAGATTTTAGAAGCACCATGGTGAAACTTATAATTTAGAAATATAGCTTAACGACACAGCAGTTTAGATGGATCTCAGTGTCCCTCCTCCAAATCAACTCATTCAAAGTGTACTTAGGGACTGGAGAGATGGCTCAGCAGTCAAGAGCACTGCTGTGTTTCCAGAGGACCTAGGTTTGGTTCCTAGGGCCCACATGACAGCTTATAGCCATCTGTAGCTCCAGTTCCAGGGGATCTGATTCCTTCTTCTGGCCTCTATGACACTAGACTTACACACAACACAATATATACATACACACATGCAGGGAAAACAGTTACACACAAAACAAAAATAAAATGTTAAAAAATAAAAGCAAGTGATAGTATGATAGCAAGTGATAGAAAGTTCTTAGAATCCCATACAAGTATGCATACTGTAGAGTTAAAGTCCTGAATGTAGAATATACACCAGTTTAAAAATGATGGTCAGGGTCTTCAGTCCTCCTAGTAATTTTTTTTTCCTTTAGAAAATATACAGGCAAGGCTTCCAGTGGAGGGATTGGAACACCAACCCAGCTATAAAAGCTTAGACCCACAATTTGTCCTGCCTACAAGATGTGCAGGAGTAAAAGATGGAGCAGAATTCAAGGGAAGGGCCAACCAATGACCGGCCCAGCTTGAGACCCATGCCATGAAAGGGAGCCCAAGCCCCATACTACTAAAGATATACTTGCAGACAGCAGCCTAACGTAATCATCACCAGAGGCTTCACCCGCCAACTGATGGGAACAGATGCAGAGACCCACAGCTAAACATCAAGCGGAGCTTGGGAAGCCAGTGGGAGAGCAGGGAGGAAGGATTGTAGGAGCCAGAGGAGTCAAGGACACCACAAGAAAACCTACAGTGTCAACTAAACCGGGCCCGTGGGGGCTCACAAAGAACATACATGGAACTGACGTGGGCCCTCTGCATATATATATATATATGCAGTTATATAACAACATATATATATATATGCAGTTATATAACAACAGTTGTACAGCTAGGTCTTCATGTGGAACCCTTAAAGAGGAGGTTCTGGGAGGAGAGGAGGGAAAGGAAGCTGCAAGCAATCAGCATGTAAAGTAAAAAAAAAAAAAAAAAAAAAAACCTTAATTAATAAAGATAAGAAAGGAAATATACGGCAACACCTGGCCATGGTGGGGCACACCTTTAATCTCAGCACTTGGGAGGCAGAGGCAGGTGAATTTCTGAGTTTGAGACCAGTCTAGTCTACAGAATAGTTACTGGATAGTCAGGGCTACACAGAGAAACCTTGTCTTGAAAACTTAAAAAGGAAAAGAAGGAAGGTGGACAGACAGACAGACAGACAGACAGAGCTAACAATTAACTTAGTTTTGTTTGACTGGAAAAAAAACAGTAAAGTAAAACAAACAAGAACACAGAAAGGTTTGAGTTAAGTAGTCCAGATTCAGTGTTTCAATTGAAGAACACGAGTAAATAGAACTTTGTATATATTTTGTTTTTTAAAAAAATCATTATTATTCTCTTATATATTACATCGCAGCTGCAGTTCTTCCCCTCCTCTCCCCCATGTCTCACACACAGCATTTTGTGGTTCCTAAAAACAAGACCACGAAGGGAGGGAGGGAGGGAGGGAGGAGAGGAGGGAAGGAAGGAGAGACAGAGGGAGAGGGAGAGGGAGAGAAAGCCTACTCTTTCTGAGCGAGTGGTACAGCATTCAGATTAGAAAGGCAGCTGCTGAGGTCTCAGAACGTCTAGGGATAGCAAATGAAAGTGGGGTTTATCTCGATTACAACGGGAAAAACTCACTGGACTCTGTGTTCAAACTACTATATGTAGTTTTCAGAGTATAAAATCATGACTCCAATGTAGATAAGAAACTCTTTGGTAACATATTTTCAAGATTTGACTCAGCTCCTGGAGGAACCAAGCAGGTATTAAAACTGGTTCAAAAGAGAATGCAAAAACCATAGTGATCAGGAGTTCTGAGTGACTATGTAACCCTCTGGTTTGGGAGAGATGACACCTGGATCCCTTTCAGACAGGATACACATAGGCTCTTTCTCAGCATTATGAGTTAGCTACAGTTTACCCAGTTCATAGTCCAGGTATAGTGAAAAATCACATAATGGTGTGCTATATGTAGACTTTTTATAATTTAAATTTTTCTGTAGGATTCATGGTTTAGTATTTTATAAGGTTGAATGATTTTGAGGATTTGAGGGAAACAGTCACATCTTTTGAAATGTAGTAAATAGATCTGGGTGTAGTTGTGCATGTCAGTGACTCCAGCAATATGCAGGTAGAGAGGGAGGGTCAAGAGTTCAAGGCCAGTTTGGCTACATAGTGAGGTTGAGGCCAGCCTGGGATACATGAGACCCTGTCTCAAAAAACAAAACAAAACAAATAAAAATTAATCCAGGGTTTTTTTTTGCATATTGCCTAAAGTGCACACACCCCGGAAGTTAGTCCTGAGCACTGTAAAACCAAAGCAAAATGGGTGAGATATTCCAGTCCTTCAATGCAGTACGTTGTGGAATAGGGAAGTGAAATCATTTGTCTCTGTAATTGTATCTCTTATAATTATTATTTTAATTTTTTGTGTATGGGAATTTGCCTGCATGTATGTCTGTGTACTACATTCATGTATAGGCCAGAAGGCATAAGTTCTCCTGGAACTGCTGTTACAGACAGTTGGGAGTCAGTATGTGGATGCTAGGAATCGAACCCAAGTCCTCTGAAGAGCCGCCAGTGCACTTAACCATTGAACCATCTCTGCTGCCCCAGTTGTATCTCGTATAGAAATTACTGCTGATGCAGATCTTAGATAAGAGGCTTTTATTGGCAATGCCAGGTTAGCAGCTTCTGGTGATTATGAGGAAGTAGTTTGCATCCTTTTGACAGAAGAGGCAAAAGGGAACCCAGGACTCCTAATTCAGTTGTTCGTTGAGGGGTATCTTCATGATGTGTCTAAGCTGAGTAGATGGTAGTCTAGTGAAAGAGAGATATGGGGCAGTTTGTCAAATAATGAGAGAGCTTGTTAACCAGCCTACAGTGTCTTGCGTACAGTTAACCCTTTTTAGAGCTTCGAGTGTGTCTCGGTGTTAAGGTGATTGCCTGGTATGCTTAGGGCCAGGGATCAAGTCTTAGATACAGATCAACCAACGAGTTGTTTCTAATTTTAAGTTGTTTTTAATTTTAAGAACTTACTTTTTGGCCTTTTTTTTTTTTAAATAGAATCTTCTCAGGTTTTCGTTTGTTTGTTTTTGTTTTGTTTTCTCTTCCCTAGGCTAGCTCTTGAGACTCCCTAGGAGTCATCTGGGTTTTGTACTGTGTGGGTAATTTTAATTAGATTTTTTTTTCAGAACCTGCAGTTGCCCAGTAGGGGGCAACAACCCCCTCTTCAGAGGCTACTTCAGTCTGATAGTGCCAGGAAGAGTTTGTTACTGTTCTTGTGTTCTGCCTCCTCCAAAAGTCCATTTCCAGCCCCCTTGATATTTACCTAAGCAGGGTCTATTGGTAATCAAACGCATCTTCCCACTGAACAGTAGTAGTCCTGTTACTTCCTGGTTGAAGCAAACACTAGACTGTTTGAATTACTGTTTACTCGAAAATGTCTTTTTCTAACTCTAAACCAAAAAGAATAGGACATATTAACTTTGTTTGTATTAAAACTTAACTGTAAATAGTAGTGTTTAGGTATAATTTATCCATTTGGTGTTTTTAATTTTCAGTGATCTTTTTGCATTAATGGCACTTTAAGTATGGGTTATTATTTCTGAGATCCTGAGCGTATGTCTAGGTAATTTCCCACACACATCTCCTCTTTTCTCGCTAGTCACTGTGTGAGTGTGTGTGTGCGTATCCGTGCCGTGTTCTCGGGGCCAGAGGAAGACACTGAGCATCATCCTCTGTTACTCTTTATTATCTCTTTATTGCCTTGACACAGGGTCTCAGCAAACTTGGAGCTTGCCGTTTCAGTTAGGGTGGCTGGCCTAGGGTAGTGGGCTCTTACAACCTGCTTGTCTCTGCCCTCCATTGCTGGGGTTACAGCCTTTTTGTACTGAGGGCTTAAACTTGGGTTCTGATGCATGCTGTGCAAAGCACACTCATCTGCAGCTCTTCCCACCCTCCATCAGACCCTTTAGAGACAGAGTATCATGTAGCACCTATTGCCTTGAACTTGGTGCATAGTCAAGGATGTCTTGAGCTCCTGGTTCCTGCCTCAACTTGCCATGTGGTGGGATTACAGGGTGTATGCCATCACACTTGGCTTTAGATGGCAGCATTATGTAAGTATTCAGAAAGGGCCACTGATTTGTTCCTCATGTACCATGTACTTGGTGACAACTGTGTTTTCAGAGATGTAGGTTTTAATTATTTTGGAAGGTACCATTTAAGAAGTTGATTATTTTATTTCTCTTTCTGGTAAATACTCTTTTCTTAGTGATTTTATTTAATTGAGAGCAGGAATAAGAACAATAATTTGCATTATATATAATTCTGGTTTTAATACCCTGACTAAACCATTGGGATATTGATCATGCATGATTCTGTGTCTCTTCTAATGATGTTGACTTGCTCACGACTTGTTTTCTGTCCCTGTAGGCACCAGAGTTTCCTGAGTTCAACACTCAAGTCCAAGAAGCTATCAATTCGCTGGGGGGTAGTGTCTTCCCTAAGCTTAACTGGAGTGCCCCAAGGGTAGGAAAACATAGAAAAGCTCACTATTTGAATAGTTGTTTATTTTGTTCTTTATTTCATTTTATATTCCCACGGAGGGTCTAATGTATCTTCCATTACATTCCTAATTTCAGGAAAAATACTGTTGAGATTATTATAGTTTTCTTTTGTTGTTTTATTCTTTTGATTTTGCTATTTGTACTTTCTGTGAAATACTGTGCATTCTGCCAAAACACATTTTGACCTCTTGTATTGCCAATTGTACTAGAATTCTGGGTATGTTCCTAGTCTGTATTATTTAAGACTTCACCTACTCAGTTGAGCAAGATTTTCTCTGTTGAAAAGTACTAATAAATATGTTGGCCCAGAGAGATAGCTCATTGGGTAAAAGTGCCTGCCATCTAGCCAGATGACCTGAGTTTAATTCCAGGGACCCACAAGGCAGGAGAGAACTGACTGTTAAAAGTTTTCCTCTAACCTTGTGTGTGCACAGGTACACACACATACGCACACACAACACTCTTGGACACTGGCAAGGGTTCAGTTTTGTTTCTCCACGTAGTCGATGTTTGCCGTGACTGTCCTTTGCAAACACCCTGTCCTCACTCGAGGTATACCACTATGATTACTAGCATTTTCTCATTCCATGTTTTCCCTTCTTTAGAATTGATAGTTGCATATTTTTTATTCAGCTGTGTGGTTTGCTGTGTACATACTGATGTTTTTGTGGAATTAAGTATGATATTGGATAAACTTTCTTTAACTAGAAGTTTATTGTTTTTTCATTGGGAGAAATTATAATAAAGATATTGTCATGTGGAAATTTTTAAATTCTTTTTTAGTTTCTCAGTCAACTTTTCATCTATATGAATAATGTTTTAAATTTCCTTTGTTTTCCACTTAAGATAGGAAGATTATTTCTGGTTGTAAATTCCTTATCCACCTGTTCATTTGTTTATGAAATGACTTGTTTGCACCAGTGCTTTCTTCCATGCAGTGTGGATAATTGGACAGTTTTGGTAATTAGTGGTGTTTTTCTGTGTGTATTTTAGTCTGTGGCTGGTCTGTCTATAGAAGTGTGACTTCATCACACTGAGCCTGGCTCCTTTCTACTCACATGTCCAGCGCAGCCCCTGCTTTAGGTTGAAAGGTGAAACTGTTTTGCTTTCGTCTTTCCTGATCAGATGAGCAGAGTCTTGACTGCCCTGAGCATCCACATTCAGGTGCTTGTCAGTCTGTCTCCCCAAACAGGAAAGATGGAAATGACTGCTTTTACTTTGGAGAGTAGCTACTTCTTCACCGTGTGAATCTTTTTGCTGACCTGTGTGACTTCATTAACCCTCCTTCCATCTTAGTGTGAAAACACTGGAAAGTCTTCGGCCGTGTGAAACGTGTGGGTCCTCCTATCTCAGTGTGCATAACTATACTTTTTTTTTTTAAAAAAATCAATTACGCTTGTTTGTTTTGTGTGTATACCTGTGCATGCATATTTGGAGGCCAGAGGACAATTTCTGGGATTCGGTTCTCTTCTCCCATGTGTGGCCCAGGGATTGAACTCAGGTAGTCAAGGCTGGTGGGAAGTGCCTTTCCCTGCTGAGCCATCTTGGTCCTCGGTGTACATGAGTGACTGGCCTGCCTTACTCTTTTTGTTGAGAAATGTGATTTGACACCTGACAATTCTATTACAATTTCCTCAGCTGTTTTTTTTAAACCCTGGAGATGCTGTGCATTATTTCTCTCTTCTGTGTTCCTGAGCTGCACTTGTGGGATGTGTCGTAACTCACACATGTTTATTGTTTAGGATGCATACTGGATAGCAATGAACAGTTCTCTGAAGTGTAAAACCCTCAGTGACATCTTCCTGCTTTTCAAGAGCTCGGATTTCATCACCCGCGACTTCACACAGCCGTAAGTGTCTTGCGAGTAGCTGCTTCCCATTGGTGACGTTGCACTCTCATGCCGCACTGTAACAGTTCTGCTGCTTCATGGCCCTCAAATGAGTATCAGAGCAAACTTTTCTTTTTTCTTTTAAATAAATGCTGTACAGTAGATATGCCTGTCAAGATTTTAAATATAGTAAACATTTTAGAATTTTTCCTGTTATAAAATTTAAGTATGCTTATAATAGAAAAACAAAATTAATAACTACTGATGAGGAAAAACAGGAGAGTGTGGTGAGCAAGCTACACAAGCATTTGTATATATTCTAGGTTTCTCTTCATTTGTAGATACAGGTACCCCTGCTTCTGTCTGTGTAAGGATTAAATGTTTCACATAGTTTTATTTTGTTACAGAGAGCATGGATGTTAGAGGACAACTTACAGGAGTTGGTTCTCTCCCAACACTGTCTGGATTTAGGGGTCAAACTCAGATTCCTAGTCTGGGTACCAAGTGCCTCTCTCTCCTGAGCCGTCTTGCCAGACCACCTTCCCCATTTTTCTTAATTTAGGACTTTTTTATTTGTCTTATGTGTATGGCCTTTTGCTTGCATGTATATGTCTGTGTGCCACATGCATGCTTGGTGACTTTGGAGTCCAGAAGAAGGCTTCACATCCCCTGGAGCTGGAGTTGTAGATATTTCCTGCTGCCGTGTGGGTACTGGAAATTGAACCTGGGTCCTCTGGAAGATCAGCCAGTGCTCGTAACCACTGTGCCAACTCTCCAGTTAAACTTAACGAGTGGGATCCAATTGTTCTTATTGCTCTGTAGGTTGAGTTTGCTACTAGATACTGCTAACATACATTTGAACAATCCTCTTATTTTCTTTTATAAAGCTCTGCAATAAATATTCTTAAAGTAAATTTGAGGATACATTTAAAGAATATAGAATTACTGTTTCCTCCTGTTGGTCACTGTTTGACTAAAGAACTCAACCTGCTGATGATCATGGAAGGCAGAGCACACACCATTGAGCATGTGTTCCCCCATTTCCTTTATCCCATCAACAGAGAAGCTGTTCTAGACGTCCCTTCCCATTCACCTTCTAAACACCAGTTATCTCAGTTAAACTAGCCTGTAAACTCAGCTTTAAGCTTCAGAAACACAGTGTTTTTATGAGTATTCACACAGCTATTTATTAACCATGCAGTTGGGTTGGTTTTGCCAGTTCACTCTGCCTCCGCCTCAGCTCCTATTCTGAAGGAGATTCTAGCATGACTAGGTAGTTCAGTCATCGAGTGTGTGATTAGCATGCATGAGGCCTTACATTCAGTCCCTAGCACCACCAAAAACAAAAACACAAACACAATATATAGAGGCAAGAGTGTTAAGCAGGCATTTATATGGCCATGTATTTTTGGCTCTATAGAAATTAACAAAATTCAAAACAAAATAAAACACTGTCCTTTATGACCAGTTATACTGGCACAGGTGTCACTGGGGGTTGATGGCCCTCATTTGTCATTTTAATAATGTAGCAGTGTTTTTACATTTGTATTCTGCTAGATCCCTCTGGTTGGATAAAAGTTACTGCCTGCATGCCTCCTCCCTCTTTTAAGGGTTTGGTTTTGTTGTTGTTGTTTTAAACCTAATGCTATGAAGAAAAAGATCTTGAGTTATATTACATTCTCACTGGTTTGTATCCATTAACTAATTGATAGGTCCTCTTACTAACTTGTTTTCTTCACTGCAGTAAGAATAGGTTCACATTGCTTTTAATTTTGAAGCAGATGGTTTTAAAAATCAGCTTTTTCATTCAGTAATGGATGTTAAAACTACCAGACATGTTTTACAGTTTTTTTATTTTTTGACTTTGAAGGAAGAAGTTATGGCAGCGAGTGAACGCCAGGCCTTCCTTATACTTTGAGTGTTCACCTACAAACGGTCATGCTGCTCCTGTCACCAGTTGGGGTGCTGGGGGGAACTAGCACTGTATGCTCAGCCACCAACCCTTCAGTGAGGCATCGCTAATGTGTAATCTCTCCAGTGGCAAGCAGGAAGCCGGGTACTTAGCAGTGAGACTCTCGAGCAGTGAGAGTCTGTGCCTGGAGCCATGGCTTAGCTGTAGGGCACCTGCCTAGCACTCTTGGAGCCCTGGGTTTGACCCCTAGCATTATAAAGTAGAAAAACATAAAGAAGAGGTTTTGTCACAATGTCTTTCAGAAGTTCTCCAAGGTTAAGAGCATAATTCTTTAGGTCCAACGAGGTCAGTGTTTACTCTGCTGAGACCTAAATATGTTCACTCATTAGTTCAAAGCCTCACACTGGTTACTGCCAGCTACAGATCCTTTTCAGAATGCTTCCCATTAAACTGTATAATAGAATAATGGTTATTCTAATACATAATTGTTGATCTGTGCAAGTTTTTACAGTGTCATAAAAATAAATTTGTATTGTTTACACTATTTTGAGGCTTACCTTGATTAAAGAAATCAACATTGTAGTATAGTCAGGATTCTTTTGATGTTTTAGCTTTGTTGTTTTAATTGTGTGTGTATGTCTGTGAAGGAGCCACACAGATGGTGTGTAAGAACCCTGTGTGCTCTTAGCTACCGAACTCTCTTTCTCCAGTCCCCGTAGTCAGGATTTTAAGTTAACAGAAGCCAACTGAAAATAGTTTACACACATAGGGTTTATTGTCCCGACTGTATTATTTCTAACATGTTTCCTGCCTATTTCAGGCTTGTACTTTGAGAGTTGCTTGTATCGGTCTATGTGTGTATCCCTGGAGGTTAGGATGTGTTGGTTAGTTTTGTCACTGGCAGAATATCTAAGCTGAACAACTTACATGGTACAAAAGTTTATTGTGTGACTCATGATTTTAGAGGTTTTACCTGCCACTGATGGCTGGTTTTTAATCCGTGGCAGCAGAGTGCATTATGGCAGGGATGTGTGCTAGGAGAGACCTGTTCACCTACGGCAGCCCGTAAACGGAGAGTGTCACAGGAGGTGGTCAGGGTCCTAAGAGCTCTGTCAGGGACACACCACTCACATAACTTCCTTCAGGAGGTCCCCCACACTAGGGGCTCCACTGTCTCTCCAGACACTATGAGCTGCTTTCACTTAGCATGTGACCTTTGAGGGACATTGAAGATTTGAGGTCTATCAGGGGCGACTGTGAAGCACAGGTGCATCAGAGTCTGTTAGCAAGGCTGACAGGTGGGAACAGCTGGAGGTCTACCCAGTGTCTGCCACAGGCAAAATGTTCTGTAAAATAATAAGTTTTGTCTTTGTCTTTCCTGTTCTTCACTTGATGACTATAGATAAGATGCTTTAAACAGTGGAGGCTGAATTACGTCATTTACCATGAGTCTGCATAATATTTGCTGACTGCATTATTTGCCTACACATCAGCATTTTGTTATTAGACTTACTGACTTACTACACTTCCTTATTATTTTATTGATTGTCACTTCAGTATGAAAAAACACGTGATGTTCAGTTAACAATTAGAAGAAAAAGCTGGGTGAGTAAAAACGTAAATCCAGTCATGAAGGGCTCAGATTAAAGAGACATAGATTTGATCAGGGATTTTTTTTTTTTTGTCTTGGCAATTTACACTTAGCTATATTCAACATAATACTTTTCTTAATATTATCACAAAACTGGTTATTATAGTAAGTCACCCACCATCTGCTAGAGATTTGCCCATAGGGCTCCAGTGGATGCCTGAAATCAGATAGTACTGAACACCATATATATTGATTTTCTTTTCCTATACATATATGCCTATGATAAGTTCCACCTTTTTACTTCCAGAATGCTTCTCTTGACATATTTGACTTGCTAGTGCTTGGGGGAAGAGGGGAGTCATTACTGTTGTACAATAGGGTTACTTGAACACAAGTATCACAATACCAAGGTAGTCCAACTGATAACTAAGACAACTACTACACTACTAACACATGGGTAGTGTAACAAATAGATCCACTAGACAGTGGGATGTGTCTCATCTCTCCTTCATGGACACACTTATCCATCTGGTTAATTATCTCCAGAGAAAATGCGTACAGCCGTAATCTCCGATACCACATATGTTCAGAAACTACTCATTTTAAAAATTACATAAATCTTAAGCCAGTTAAAAATAATGAGATAGGGTGGTAGAATGCAAATGTGCATTAAAATGGATTTATTTTTAAGGTGTATCTCATCTTTCTAGGATGAAGCAAGACAGCAGAATGCAGTTAGTTTAAAACTTGAAAGTTGTTTCTGACTTACATAATCCCAAATAAAGTTCAACAAAAGTTTCAGGTGTAAATTTCCTGTGTGTAAGTGCACCTGACATTACCGTGCCCATGTTATTTTTCAGCTTTACTTATTTAGATGATAGTGTGTATGATTTAGATTGGGTCTTAGTTACTTTGTGTGACAGTGAAACACTGTGACTGAAGGAAGGGTTTCTTTGGGTTTATGGTTGCAGAGGGTTAGTGTCCATGCTGGCCAAGTGAAGGCATGCTGGCAGGAGCGGCTGAGAGTTCCCATCTTAAACCATGAGCAGGAGGCAGGAAGACCTGACTAGGAGTAGTACAGGGTGTTGAAACCTCACAGCACACCCCACTGGTAGTCTCTTTCATCAAGGACAGGCCTCCTAAGCTGTCCAAACAGTGCCACCAGCTAGGGACCATTATGCTCGCGGCCATAGAGGACATTTCTTTCAAACCACCCAGGTAGTATGATTTTTAAACAGCGCATTTGCCTCTTTGGAGAAAAGATTTATGATAATTTTAATTGCCCTTATTTCACTTTTATCTTTCCCTTTCTACTGGTAGTTGAAAAATCTAAAGAAGTGGCATCTATTTGTCAGAAAGGCTATACCACCAAAACTTCGATTTTCCCCTTGCTCAATGTCTGTCCTTTGTTTTCCACCTGTGCTTTAAGTTTTCTTCCATATAATAAGACTGTGTTTAGTGTGAAGCACAATGGTGTAATCTGCTGACTTTTTTGTCTGAAGAGAGAGTTGTTACTATGATCAAGTTGGTCCATCTTCTTAAGCTGAGCTCCTGGGCAGGTTCCTAATGGTCTTTTTCTTCAGCCTCTACTGTCTCAGCAGCACCCTCTCCTTCATGGACACACTTCTCCATCTGGTTAATTATCTCGAGAAGAAAATGCGTACAGCCATAACCTCTGATACCACATATGTTCTGAAACTACTCATCTAAAAATTACATAAATCTTAAGCCAGTTAAAAATAATGAGGTAGGGTGGTAGAATGCAAATGTGCATCAAAATGTATTTACTTTTAAGTAATAGTATGATGACTAACCAAGGGAGGAATTGGTATGTGCAGGAATATAGAAGCATTCTTTTTAAAAAGTTGTGGCTGGGGAGATGGGTCAGTCAGGAAAACACAAGCATGAGGACCTGAATGTGGGTCCCCAAGACCTACATAAAGTTGGATATGGTGGCCCTTCCTGAACCCCTGGCACTAGGGGTGGAGGAATAGACATGTGGGAAGCCCAGAGCTTGATGGCTAGCTAGGATAGTCATGCAGTGGCTGGTCCACAGTTGGTGCAAGTGTCGGGGAAGGATAAGATGTGGCCTTGTCGAAGGGGTGGCCTTAAAGGTTTCAAAAGCTAACATCATCTTGGTATCTCTTTATCTGCCCTGTGCTTATGGATCAAGTTTGTAAGCTGTCAGGTACTGTTCCATCGCCCTGCCTGCCTGGTTGCTGCCGTGCTCCCCACCATGGTGGTCATAGTGTTGTCGAGACAATAGAAAAGCAGCTGAGATGCTTATTACAGAACCCAAGCTCTTGATGGTTCATTGATCGTTTTCTTCTTCCTCTTTCCATCCCTTCTTCTTGCTTCTTCTTTTTCTCTCTTTCTTTATTCTCTTTTTCATTTTATTTTCTTACACATTGTTCCAGACTGGCCTGGAACTCATTATGTAGCCTAGGCTAGCCTAGAGCTCACAATAGTGCTCCTGGGTCAGCTCAGCCTCCTGGGTCATGGTGCAGACATGCACCATCACACCAAGCAATTCCTGTTTTCCTAACTTAGCCTGGATTATTTGTCTGAGACATAGATTATCTAATCTAGAATATTCTGCTTGTCTCTGTCTGCTAGTGTTAAAATATAGGAACTCTGTTAATATTCTTAGTGCTTCTCAGGCTGGTCTTTGTGGAGAAAGGGTAGTTATTTTTAAAGAATTGAACAATTGTAGTAATTTTTATTAATCTGACACTTTAGGACCTCAGTTTTGATCAAAATAAAACAACCTGTATTTATTTTTGCTTAAGAAATTTTAAATATACTCAAAGTTAGTTGTGAAGTATAGCTCCTCCGGGTAACATACCTTAGTTGAATTTGAGGCAAGGGATTTTTGCTTTTAAGGGAAATGAGGTCTTCAGGTAGCACCTCTGTGTAGTAGGGTGTGTTAAAACAGAAGTTTTCTGACTTTCTTATGGAAATAAAATTTTGTTAATTTGATAGATTTTGTTTTCTTTTTCAACACTTGATACTGCTTGATTGAGTCTTTCAGGATGTATATTGTGTATTTCTCTCTCTTTCCTCTTCCTCTCATCCCCCCTTCTCTGTGCTTACCTACTAAACTTAACCTAAGAGTTTTAGGTTTCTAGCCCCTCCGTCCATGGGAGACATAGTAATGTAGCTTCTGACTGAATGCTTTTTTCTCACTTGCTACTCAGTAGTGCGTGGTACACGCCAACATCCGCTACTGTACTGGCAGCTTAACAAAGCACACTGTGTACCTTTCTTTTGAAATGTGTTGTAGATTATATCATTTGGTTCCCAGTTTTTAGTGGTTACAGAAGTCTCTGGATTTCAGCCAGTCAAGTAAACCAAAATTATTACTGTTTGCAGTGTAAAAACATAAACGACTGCAGAGTGCCAACATGGCCACACATTCAGTGAAGTAAAAGACTTTTACACTTGGGTTTGGGTTTGAATGACTTGATGCTCCCCTTTCTCAAACTGGATCCAAGGCTTCATGCTTGCTAAGCATGAACCTCAACACCTAACTACCTGCCACTCTCAAGACAGGCTTAAAAAGAGTTTTCTGGGCCCTAGAATTTCTGTCTTTCATTGGTAGAGCTCTTTTCCCCACACATCTGTGTTAGCTGCATCCTTGCTACCATGACAAAACAAGAGGAGTAAGATCTAGTACAGCTCACAGTTCATGGCCTTAATCATGGGAATTGTGGCCTCGTGGCTGTGTGCCCATGGTGAGGTAGAGCATTATGGCAGAGAGGTGCCCACCTCATGGTGCCCGGGAAGCAGAGGCTCTGTCTGACTTCAACACTCACCCCACTTTGGTCAGCTAGCCCTCACTGCTGAAGTTCCCACACTCACAGCTGGAGACACATATTTAACAATGAACTTGTGAGGGACCTCTCACTTCCAACGGTAATAGCCACAAAGGGGAACTGCTCTTGTTCTCCTCATGCTCAGTTTTCACAGATGTATATTATATATTACAAGTGATATATACGCCATTCCTTAACTATCTTTCTTTTTGCTCCAGTATTGTTAAACTCTCTGATAATTCATGTCAATGTTAAATTAAAGTAAGAGTAGCTGTTGAGGGCTACATCCTCTGGGCTTTCCTCCTTGTCCCAGTTTGCTTTGCTTCTCTGTTGCTGTGATAAAATACAGACCCAAAGCAAACTGGGAGGCAAAGGATGTACTTCATCTTCCTGCTGGGAGTCATTATCAAGGGAAGCTAAGGCAGGAGCTGAAGCAGAGGCTGTGGAGGAGTGCTGCTTACTGACTTGCTCCCCATGGCCTGCTCAGCTTGATTCCTATACAACCCAGGACCACTTGCCCAGGGATAGCACTGCCTGCAGTAGACTGGGCCTTCCCGTATCAGCCATCAGTTAAAAAAGGAAAAATGCCCCACAGACCTGTGCACAGGCCAGTCTGATGGAGGCAGGCTCTCACTACAGCTCCCTCTTCCCAGGTGACTCTAGTTTGTGTGAAAGTGACACAGAGTAACCAGCACTCCGTGTCCACAACTTTCACCTATCCTCATCAATGACAGGCACCCATGGATGCTAATCTCATGGGGTTCTTGTCTTTACATTCCTGTCATGCTATGACACGTTTCCCTTTGCCTCGCAGTGGATCGCCTTTCTACTTCTCGTCTCCCTCCCACACGTGACTGCCAGCCAGCTGTTTCCTCATTTGTTATATATCAGAGTATTTTATTTTGTTTTCCCTGGTGTTCTGAAATGATCTGTGTACCTGCTAGCTTTCTCTACCGTGCCTCTTAAAGGATGTTGGAGTCCTAGGTGATTTTGTGGTCCTGGTACCTGGTCCAGTGTTTGGCACAGGTGGACCTTTTATAATACTATATTTTATTGTTCATGAAACAATCCTTAGAGGGGTTGCTTAATGGAGGGTTGGATTGTTCTGTCCAATGTCTTTTGAAATGACAGCCATTGTGGCTTTCCATGGCCAAGCTAATGTCCATGGAGCAGCCCTCAGTGTGCTGACTCATCTTCCTCAGGGTGAGCACTAAGGTGGATAGTGGCGTGCCATCCTACCTTCATTGAAGATGGAGTGTAGCCATGTTGTGAGGCTCTCAGTGGCAGAGCTGCTGTCATAGAATAGTCTGCAGCCTGCTGACTCAGCAGCAGGACAGACACTGAGAGTGGACAGTCTTACCTTCCCTCACAGCTGGACAGCCTGAGTTGTATATAGTCTCTTAGCTTATTTGCCAAGCTTGAACTTTTATGACTTTTAGATTCTTTGCCCATTGACAGAAAAACGGAGGTTTTATGAGCTGTTTGTGCTGTTTTGAGGAATAAATGAGAGTGCATAGTAGTCAACACCAAGGAATGCTAAATAACTATTGACTGGATTTGCATTAGTCCTTTGTTTCCAGATACTTTCTGTGGAATCAAATTCTCATATTGTTTATGAAGATGTCTGCAGAAATTAACAAAAAATTGCATCTTTTTCTCTCCAAAGGTTTATTCATTGTAATGATGATTCTCCAGATCCTTGTATAGAGTATGAGGTAAGCAACTTTTTTCACCTTTTATAATATTGAGAATCCTGGACAAAGTTCATGGAATAGTGCTGCTTGTTTGTAAATGAAAAATTTTAGTCTCATTTCTCTGGGAACTTAAAACCACTAAATTTTACATTTAAGAAATTTGTCGTACATATAGAAGAATATTTATTATTTTTTGGGGGCATGGTGGAACATGTTGGTGCATGTCTTTAATCCCAGCAGAGGCAAGAAGATTGCTGAGTTCAAGACCAGACTGGTCTACAAGGCAGTTTTCAGGCCAGTCAAAGCTACACAGTGAGACTCTGTCTTAAACAAAAGAGTGGGGTGGGCAGGGAGTATCTTAGTCAATGTTCTATTGCTATGAAGAGACACCATGACCACAGCAACTCCTACAAAAGAAAACATTTAGGGCTTGCTTACCATTTCAAAGGTTTAGTCCATTATCAGGATGGGTAGAAGCATGGTGGCATGCAGGCAGACATGGTGCTAGAAAGGTAGCTAAGAATTCTACCTCCAGATGGACCGATAGCAGGAAGAGAAGAGAGCACTGGGCCTAGCTCCAGCATTTGAAACCTCAAAGCACACCCTCCGTGACACACTTCTTCCAATAAGACCACACCTTCTAGTAGGGCCACTCCCTGGTGACCAAGCACTCAAATCTATGAGCATATTGGGAGCCAGTCTTATTCAAACCACTACAGAAAGAAAAAGGAAATGTACTATTTGTAGACTATATATTGGGTTATATATATATATATATATATATATATATATATATATATATGTGAACATACAGAAAACATACACAATCTTGAATAACATGATAGCCTTTATACTTCTCACCCACCCAAATCTAGTTCAGAATCTGTACCTTCACGACCTGTGCCTGCCAGCCAGGACCACCACCTGCTGGCTCCTCCATAGCCTTCAAAATAGCACCATGATCTGGAAACCAAAAAGCAGGAGCCTGTGGTGGACTTCCCAGACTCAAGCTGCACCACCAAAAGAATGTCATCCTCACTTTAGCGTTAGCTCCTGTCACTCGCTCATCTTACAGAGAACACAGGAAGGTGGAGAGCAGCGACACAGATTTAGGAAGGACTGGAGTTGCAAACTGCAGGCTTTGCTCCATTGTTTGAAAATGTACACATAAATACCTCTCAATGGGCAATATTCTTAAATACAGCAAATTTCCTAACTAATTAATTGATTCTGGAGTTTTCTTATTCTTTAAATGCTGTAGAGTAGGCTATCACTTGCAATTACTCTTGATTGTTTTTGAATTGGCACTGTCAAAATACAGTGTTTCTGAAAAGTTTGAACTAACTGGTCATCTTTGCTTTTTAATTGTAAAACATTTTCATATTTGATTTTATAATATCTTGGAATTAGTACCATGATTAAAATTTCCTACTTCATTATTTACTTCTAGACATCTCTAGATACATGTGATTTCAAGATTTGTCTAGGAACTGGGGTTACAGCTTAGTGGTAAAGTGTTTGTATGTCATGCTTTAGGTCCTGGGTTTGTCTTTAGCATCACGAAGAAAAATATCCACTGATACTCATTGTATTGAATATTTTTATATTGCTAGATCTTCTATGAATATATCGCAAATGTGGAACATCGAATTGGTTGTTTATTAGGTCACTAAAAAGTTACTAGCTCTTAGAGTGCTTGTTACTGGTGTCTTTACATACAAGTGTGGCTTCCCACCACCACCATCCCCTACTGATTTCCAGAGTGTCCCATGTCAGTCTTTTATAACACTATTTATATGCACAGTGTGTATTTATATCTACTGTTTTGCTGAACAGCTTACTGAGAAGCACCTGTTATGTGTTAGGACTTGGTGCTAGGTATACAGGACTTGCACAGGTTGTCCTTTAGTCCTTCACGGAGGTATAGTGCTGGTTGAAATGTAGTCTACAGCTAAGGTTTACTTCCCAGTCCTCTGCTGTTTGATACAGCAGCATCATGGTAAGACACTAGAGTCAAAGCTAGGGAAGTGATGTTCCTCAAGTAATTAAAGTGAAAAATATTGCAAGCAGAGTCCCATGTAGCATATGCTTCTGTCTGTGTATTTTAAAAATGTTTCCATCTGCTATACACTTATGTATTCCTGGACCACTTCTAGGAAGACAAACAGGAACCAGAAAGCTTGGGTTGCTTCCGAGGACAACAGAAAAATTGGGCAAGGAGAATGGCTTTACCATTTTGTATTTTCCAAACCAACTAGTGTGTGTTACTTACTGCTGTTAGTGTACCACCGTTGCTTAATTTGTTGTTAGATTAAAAATGACCATAGCCATATTACATACACACGTACCCCAGGATCGACTTTTAACATGTAAGAATATATAATATTTTAGTTTGAGGCTCATAGTGAAAGGCTTATTATGTTTGTTTTTAATACTTTTCATTTAATTTGTTCACTTTATTTTACGTATGAGTGTTTTACAAACATGTCTATGCGCTGTATGTGTGCTTGGTGCCCGCAGAGATCAGAAGAGGGTATCAGATCCCCCCAGTATTGGAGTTACAGGAGGTTGTGGGTGCTGGGAATTGAACCCAGTTCTCTGCAAGAGCACCAAGTGCTCTTAACTACAAAGCCATCTCCCCAGCACCTTGTGTTTTTAAATACCACATATTCAGGGTTTGATCCAGAGCTCACAGTAATAAAAGATAAGCTCAATGCATTTGGAAGTCTTAAGACATATAACCAAAAACTTACTTTTCTCTAAGAAGAGGATATTATTATCAGAAAATTTAAATACCAGAAAAATTGAGGAACCACCACCCAGCTATGACCTCAATGATAACATTTTGGCCCTTCCCTTTCTTGAAAGAGGAAGAGAGGAAGGATGGGGAAGAAGAAGAATGAGCCTCTCATAAGTAGTTTATACACCATCTTAAAGCTTTACAAACAGATGCTGCTAACTGGACGAAGGACCTCAGTGCTGATTAGATAGATAGATAGATAGATTAGATTAGATAGATAGACAGACAGACAGACAGATAGATAGACTTCAAGAAGCACACAATATTCGAGCAACACAGCTTGTGACACAATGGTGGTGAGATTTGACTTCTTTATCTGTATCTAATCTCTCAAAATGATGAGTACAGTCTGGCTGGGATGCTTCTAGGGCACTGAGCAAGTACTCAACCACTAAGCCAAACCAAACCCCAATTTTGACAAGGTTACATCTCCTGTCACATCTCCTATTTTAGGTGGCCTTTTTTTTTTATCATAAAACCACTTTTAATGGCGATCATTATAATAAGATCTTCACACGAAAGTGTCTTCTCATATACTTCTGTTATATTTATTCCTTTGTCTACAGCTCGTTCTCCGAAAATGGTGTGAATTAATTCCTGGGGCTGAATTCCGATGTTTTGTCAAAGAAAACAAGCTTATTGGTGAGTTCTTTTTGTCCTTGAAAGTAATCTTTAATGTGCGTATGTTTCCAGAAATCGAACCCAGATCCTGGTACATGCTAGGTCTGTTATAGCCCTTTCCCCAAAGTAGCCTTTAAATATTAATTTGCCTGGCAAAGGTAGAGGTCACCAAGCCTGGTAATGTGAGGCCAGTCCCAGAGCCCTCATGGCAGGAGAGAACTGACTCCCACGCTCTGACCCCATAAGCACTTGCTTAAGCAAAGGCTCGTGTGGAGCTGTGCACATTAAACACGTAAACAAGAAACTTTATTTTTAAAAGAGGAAGATAACTGTGTTGTAAATTTTAGAATTTCATTTTTATGGTTGAGTTATATTTCATTGTGTGAATATATTAATTTTATCATTATTTTGATCATATACATATCAGAATGTCACCCTGTTTCATAAATACGTACAATTATTATGTTTCATTGAAAAATAAAATAACCAAAGCAAAAAAGACAAGCTTTTGATGGAAATAACTTCAGTAATTCGGACAGGGGTCTGGTCGGTTCTACTGTCAGGGCTGCCTCTGTTTGGTGTTGGGTCTAGAGTTCTGTTACTAAGGGTCCTGAGCTCATGTTAGCGTCTACACAGGAAGGTGGCACTGTTGATCTTGTCTGGACTCTAAACATGGAGGGAACAGCTTTTCCCATTCTCAGCCAGTGTGTGGAATAGTACCTGCTTCTTGTTAGAAAGTTTTGTTTTACTGGCAGTAAAGTACTTACTGTAAAATAAACATCATCAAAAGCTAAAGTTTAACCTCTTCTCTTCTTTAAAGATGTCTTTTATTTAGTTATGTGTCTGTGTGTGTCTGTGTGGTCTGCACATGTGCAGATGCCCCTGTAGGCCAGAGGTGTTGGAGTCGCCTAGTGTTGAAGCTGCAGGGAGTCATAAGATGTCTGAATGGGTGCTGGAAACCAAGTGCAGGTCTCCTGTAAGACAGTATGTGATCTTAACTGAGCCATCTCTACTGCCCCCTGTGATCGTTCTGTTATTAGGGTGTTGTTTATTACATGAGCAAAAGAAAATATATGAAACAAACAAGTATATTTCTAATCCTACCTCTGAAGTTATTATTGTTAGCTATCACTCAGGCTAAAGACTGAAGATAAGGTTTGTTTTTTTGTTTTGTTTTGTTTTGTTTTTTAATGTTTGCCAGTGTATGTTTTCTGTAAAGTAAAATTTACATAAGGGATATGTAATTGAATATCAGCTCACCAGTTCTCATTGGCTGTAATGTTGGCATTTATTCTTATAACTAAGATAAATGGAGGTATATGACTGTTACATACTCCATAGTTTGAGTATGCTAAAGAGGGAGACTTGGGTGCATGACTAAGAACTCAGAAGACTTTCTTCACAGCAGTTTAAAAGATCAGGCTCTGAAGACAGATCACCTTCCCCCAAACAAGAAAAACAGGCTGCTTTTGTGAAGTACAGTGTGATGACGGCAGGTGTGTGCAAGGGCTCTCTTACATGTTCCCACCCCCATCTGGAAGAGGATATTGATTTGAAGAGGCTATCTTTAAAAAGGAAAGCAGCAGCTGGTGCACGGATGCACGCGGTTAGAGTTGCCACTTGCAGGTTTTACTAAGCAAGCCTTTTTGTGACTGAATCCTTCCAACCCTGCTAAATAAAATACTTTCAAAATGGAGAGTGTGTGGCAAATGTGAGCCTAAGGTGCACCTACCCAGTGTCCTTTGTAGCTGAGTCGTTGGTGTGTGTTCTCCAGCTTCAGTGGCCCTGATGACTACAGTAAATTACATTCATTGGTGTTTTCCGAGTATTGTATAGTAACAGCTACTGAATGCTTTCTTGTCAGGTATTTCTCAGAGGGACTACACACAATACTATGACCATATTTCTAAGCAAAAAGAAGAAATTTGCAGATGCATTCAAGACTTTTTCAAGGAACATCTACAGTATAAATTCTTAGATGAAGACTGTGAGTATTCACTATTGGTAATGAAGTGAGACCTAACAGTGGTTGCTGAGCCTCAGTCTCTGTGGTCTGTCTTTAATACTCGGCTCGGAGTTCTGTGCCCTAGCATTTGTTACCAGTTGGTGTCACTGATGACTGTGTGTTCATTTCAGCTCATTTAATTAGATAATATCATTCAATACCAAGGCACTTCACTCTGTGCTTGGAGATGGGTGCGTTTTATCAGATCCATCCATGGAGAGCAGAGTGCTTCTTCTTTTTAGCTTCTGTCTGTTATCTGAGACAGTAGCAGCTGCAGAGTAAACAGCTGGGGGTTGTTTTGAGGAACTGAAAGTTTGTGGTATGTAAGAGAGTTTTCAAATAACATAGAACTAAACCTATGATTTATGCCTTTTCTACTTGCCAAGACTAGGTTCCACAGCATATTTAATTTAAAAAGATGAATTGTGCTGCCTCATAATTACATTTCATGCTTTCCTACTTGACTTTGTCCTCATTTCACACCTCAGCTATGAGATGGGAGTTCCCTTCACTGATATTTGTCTTGGTGATAGCTTCCTCTGCCTATGCAAGCAACTGGCTCCAACTACATCACTGTTTGGTTTGCATTTTTAAGCACGAGGAATCATTACAGTTAGACTTTTATTTCATCAGTGAGTCTGTTAATTGTTGTTTTAAGGCAGAGTCTTACACTGTAGTCCAACTGGCCTTGATCCCTCTGTGGTTCAAGCTGGCCTTTACCCTGCAGCCATCCTCCTGCCTCTGTTTCCCCAGTGCTAAGGAGTGTGAATACCAAAAATATTCATGGCTAATTATATTCTGCAGTGTTTAGTAATAAAGTGTACTTTAATTTTCAAAAAGAGATTTAGATTATAAAAGTATTATTTTATTAGTAACTGAGGTTTTTTTTCTTCTTTACAGTTGTGTTTGATATATACAGAGACAGTAGGGTAAGTAAACTGTAGTTACCTTGTTTTAAAACCAGGAATGGTGAGTACAGTACACAGCCATTAAATTTATGAAGGTTCTATTGCTCAAAAAATGTGTTCTTAAGCTGAAGTCTGTGGCATTCACAATGCAAGATTATTCCTTACAGTAACATACCCAACACAAATATACTTAATGTGCTTGTTTTTATGAATTTAGCTCTGGCTGACCTGGAATTTTTTTTCTCTTTGTTTCTTTGTTTTGGTTTTTCAACACAGAGTTTCTCTGTGTAGAGCATGCTGTCCTCAAACTCAGAGATCCACCTGCCTCTGCCTCTTGAGTGCTGGGATTGAAGGTGTGAACCCAGATGGAATTTGTTATATAAATCAGGTTGGTTTTGAACTCCTGACCCTCCTGCTTTTGTGTGTTGGGATTACAGGGTGTTCCTTAAATACAGGGCTAGCAATAGAACAAGTGAATAAGTGGCCGCTTATGTCCTTCTTCACACTTTTTGGGAGGTCTGGGCCTGCTGAAAATAATTCATCGTACACACATGGGACCAGAAATTTGTCATTTGGTACTTATGTTTTCTCAAGTCAACCAAAAGGTTTTTTGTGAGGCTTGCTTAAGCAAAGATGTAAGTTTGCTTACATTTATTTTTCCTTTAATAGACTTATCATTTAAATTTTCTGAGTGTGTGTTTATATGCATATTCGTGTGGGAAGGCTGTGCATGAGTGTGTGTGTTCATGTGGGCTGTGCACACATCCAAAGGACAACCCCAGGTGTCATCCTCAGAAACGCTGTCTGTCTTCCCTTAAGCAGCAGCTGTCATTGGCCTGGAGCTTATCACTTAAATAAAACGAGCTGGTCAGTGAGCCTCAGGCATTTCCTGCCTCCACCTCCCCAGTGCTGGGGTACAAGTGTGTAACAACCATGCCTAACATTTTTTCTGTAGTTTTTGGGGATCAAACTTGGGTCCCCAGGAATGTGAGGCAAGCACTTTCCCAACTGTTATCTAATACATAAAAACATAAAACATATATGAATCTAATGTTCCATTACATGTCTACGTCATGTAATGTTTAGTTCTGGAAAGTCTTATGTCAGTGAACTAATCCAGGAAAAGGGCAAGTACCACATGATCTCATTCCTATGTGAAACCAAAATGTTTTCTTCTCAAATAGTCATCATTTCTTTATGGTAAGAACATTCAAAATTCTCTGACCTCACTGAACTGAGCTCACTGAACTGCACGGTACGTCAGCATTGTCTAGTAGGCATTTCCAACCTGTGGCCACGTGTTCCAGGACAGGTATAAATGTGACCCCACACTTTTGAGGTGACAGTATCCTATCCCAGTATTAAAATGTTGGATGCCACATAGCCATTCTTCTGTGCAATAGCATATGAGAACTTCTTATTCCTCGTTATTAACTTTGTACATTGATCAACTTCTGCCCATGTTGCTCTCCACTCCAGCCTCTGGTCGAGGTCTTTCTACTCTTGACCTGTGTAAGATCCCTGGTTTGATTTCACATAGGAATGAGATCATGTGGTATTTGCTCTTTGCCTGCATTAATTCACTTACATAAGGCTTTCCAGTTCATCCACACTGCCTCAGATTACTAGGTAGCAATGTTTTTTATTGCTCAACAGTCTTCTGTTGTGTATTTGGACGACATTTTCTTTATTTATCAGCTGATTGACTTTTAGGTTATCTGCACTTCCAGGAATAAAGATGGGGAGGCAACAGTTCCTCAGGTATTCACATCTTTGGATGTATGCCCAAGGACTGGGATGCTGGGTCCTACGGTGTGTCTGTTTATTTACACTACTCATGTGAGAACATAGACTTGAGTGTGCTTCTGTCTTTCCACCATACGGGTTCCATGGATCAAACCCAGGTCATCAGGTTTGTCAGCAAGTGCCTTCAAAGGCTGAGCCTTCCTAGGAGCCTGCTTTTAACTTTATGAGGCACTTTCATGTTCTTCCTGCTGCTGGACTAGCTTACATTCCTCCCCACAGTATATGAGGACTCCTGTTCCCCAAATCCTTGTCAGTGTCACCCTTGTACTTCTGGCTCGTGAGAGGTAGGATCTCACTGTAGCTTCTCTGAAGACACATGTGAACACATATCACAAATGCATACACTCACAAATGCATACACTCACAAACACAAGAAGATAGATGAAGGGAGATAGAGACAAGGAATGATGCTTGGGAAAGATTCAGCTGGGTGGAAAGAAACCTCAGAAAATTGGGAAGCAGGGGCGAGTTCATAGGTAGACATCTGATCCCACAAGTGGGAGGCAGTTCTCTGCTTCTCACTACAGACACTGGCAGGTCACTGTGTGTCTCTGCTGGGCTGCCTCCTGTGCCGCCCACAAGAAGTGTCAAGCAAGATGACCTTGGACAGTGGAGGGGTTAAGTTTGATGTGGAAGTGGCAAACGTGTTTGTGAGGAATGGTTTGTGGCAGGCAGCATCTAGGCAGTTAGAACAGGGTAAAACCAGCCTTCTGTCGAGAACACGCTCCTTTCCCAGAAGGCTTTTATTATCATTTAATTCTGTATCTCAGTCTGTATAATGCTGTGAGGTAAGTGTTATCTGCCTGCATTGCACAGATAACTAAACCAGTGATTTCATATTGGCAGTTGAAAATGTTGGAAGCTGCCAAGCTGCCTCGTGTCCCTGGCAAACGTCCTGACCACTAACTCAGTGGGGCTGACAGGTAGAGGCAGCGTTTAGCCTGTAAGAGAGTTGAGGAATTACTTAAAGTGAAGTTGGACGAGTGTGTAAGTAATGGTAGCTGAGATCCTGTGGATCCGAAGCGAGTTACATTTTTAAAAGTGAGAAGCACGCCAGTCTAAACATCCTGACAGTTTCTGTTCAGAGACTTAGACCATATTGTAAAACTCATTTGCATTTACTCAATGATATGTGGACCAGAGTTTGTTAGACACTTTCTTGAATATATTATTTTGTGGCTATTCTTGTAGAAAGCTAACTTGTGTCTGTAAGTAGTTTGGTTCATGACATATAACTGAAGTGTTTGTACCTGGCGACACTTTGACGCGTCTGTGTTTATGTGGTTGGGCAAGTTGATTCAGGGCTGTAGAGTCTTACCTGTTCTATGTCCATTCTGTGAGTCTAGGATGGGACAGGTAAGGTTTCAGAAGCTCTGGAGAGGGGGCAGGGAGGGGTGTTTCACTATGTAGCTCTAGCTAGCCCAGAACTCACTGTGTAGATCAAGTTGGCCTGGAGCTCACAGAGATCTGTCTGACTCTTCTTTTAAAGTCTCAGAAAATCGGTTTGTTCCTTTCTAGTCTTCTCAGCTGTGACTTGTGTTGCTGTTAACTTGTTTTATTGCTTTCTGGATAGAGTGTTATTTAATTTTCAGTCTTGCTATTGTAAGTTTGGCTTTGTAACTTGATCTTGCCAGAGGGAGTCTAGCGTGTGCAGTGTTCTACAGATGCATGGATCTAGACCAGGCTTGTTGCTAAAATACATAGCTTCGAGAGGAAACGTGCATCCCTTTCAGATCAAACACGTTTTCGGGGAAGGGATTGAGACACAGATGAGCAATACAGGCAGGGGTTCTTTGTGCTATTTGTTTATTTTTTATATGTAGAGTTTATCACATATAAAAATCTTTCCCAATTTTTTTTTTTTGGCTACTTGATTTATTACTGAAAAAAACATGTGTGTTAAAATCTTTTGGTTTCTAATTGTGTTGGTTTTAAAGTAATATACTTTGAAGTTGTATTCTTAGATGGCACTAATTCTTCTATTTGATGAAACACAATATAAATAAAAGGAGGAAATGTGGGTTTGGGCTCACTGTGTCTGGGGTATCTGACCATGGCCACTCGGACCCATCACTGTGAGCCTTTGGGACCTGAGACATCAGAGAAGGGGGCTGTGGATCAGAGCTGGGCTGGTGGGTTCTGTTTGCTGTTTTCCCCTTGAAGGCCCCATCCTTTGGAGTTTGTGTGCTGCCCGTATTCAGGGTGAGTCTTTCCCCTTTAGGAGCTGTCTTTGGTAGCAGTGTCTGGACACACCTCAGCAATAAACTCCAAAGTGTGTTACCAGTCTCCTGGGTATCTCTCCAATCAAGTTGACTGTCGAGGTTAACAATAACAGACCATTTCAGTCAAAATCTTATCATTAAGTAGGGACCTTCTCTATTCCTATTACTAATTGGACTTTTGTGGTTTTCATTATATATTCTATCTGCTGTTAATAGTGCTACAGGCTTGGGTTTGTTTTGAGAATTAATTTTGTTTGTTTGTTTGTTTGTTTTGTTTGTTTTTTAAGTTTCTTTCTTTTTTCTTTTCTTTTGGCTTTTCGAGACAAGGTTTCTCTGTGTAGCCTTGGCTGTCCTGGAACTCACTCTGTAGACCAGGCTGGCCTCAAACTCAGAAATCCGCCTGCCTCTGCCTCCCAAGTGCTGGGATTAAAGGCGTGCGCCACTACCACCCGGTGAGAATTCATTGTTTTTAATGCTTTTATATTTAGCTGTTTTATATACAGAATAT
The DNA here is from genome assembly GCF_004785775.1 of Grammomys surdaster. Taxonomy (NCBI): domain Eukaryota; kingdom Metazoa; phylum Chordata; class Mammalia; order Rodentia; family Muridae; genus Grammomys; species Grammomys surdaster. Next base: position 12,340,700 of record NW_021604604.1, on the reverse strand, counting down.
TGCTGGATTATATTCGGGGAGGTTTCTGGTTTTGAGATGTTTTTCTTGTTTAGTTTAGTTTTGTTTCCAATTAGCCCAGTCTGGCCTTGAGCTCAAGGCCATCCTGCCTCAGTTTCCTGACTGCTGTGAATTTTAAATGTAAATCACCATCTATAGCTCCTGTAGTTTGATCTCTTGCTTTGTGTTTTCTCTTTGATCTCTTGGTGTTTGTTCACTTACCTGTTGCAATGTGGATCCAATTTTGTCTTTTTTCTAGACATTCTACTAATAGCTCCCTAAACAAATCTGGCATTCTGCCTGGTTGACCGGTTGCTGGTATTATTTAGTATTATTTCACATAGTATATAGAAGTTGGTGCCAGACTGATGTGTACAAATGACTCAGGTGGCAAGAGAAACCAGTAGGATTTCTCTTGGGGATTATATAAAATAGAAACCTTATTCACGTAACACATGGTAAAACCAGGCCATTGGCTGGATAGCCCTAAAGCAAGCCCTATTAAGGCCTCTCCTCTAAAACTGTGTTTTAACCTAGATTAAAATGCTGTCTCAGCATTCTCTTTTGGCATGTCTAAATTTGTACACAAAGCTATCAAATCAAGATATGAGAGTTCCACATTTATAATAAAACACCTAATTTAACAATACATACAAATATGTAAACATATCAGTAGAAAATCAGGAATTGGGGAGATGGCTCAGTTGGTAAAATGCTTGCCACACAATCATGAGGACCTAAGATTGATCCCCAGAGCCTACATATGAAAAGCTGGGTGCAGTGGTATGTGCCTATAATTCTAATATTGGGGAAGTGGAGACAGGAAGGACCAGCTAGACACGTAATTAGTAAGTTCCACATCTAGTGACAGACACCAGGCTCTAACTTCTATAGATACACCTCCACCCCAACACCCAACACACCCAACACACACACACATACACACACACATGGGGTGGGGCTGGGGAGAGAGCATTAGGGAGCATAAACTGGAAGAAAAAGATAAAAATGTCAAGGAAATATGTCTGCTGAATGTCCCAAGTGGCTCTGCAGTCAAATGCACTGTCTCTGATTTCCTAGAATTGCACAGATTCCCAGTTCAGATAGGTCTATACTAACCACTCAGTTGAACAGGTTGGAGCATTCTTCCCTTAGGTGAGTGCCTGGTAAACTGTCTCTGAAGACAAGAAAGTCCTTTCAGAGGTTGATAGAATCTTTTTCTTCTTCCCTTCATATGCTTTCAAGTTCTGTCATACACACAGAATAAATGCTACATTGATGACCTGTAAGGGGAAATATAGGAAAATGCCTTCTGTTTTGTTTTGTTTTGTTTTGTTTTGTTTTGTTTTGTTTTGTTTTGTTT
>NW_021604604.1:12332290-12339330 GCF_004785775.1 Grammomys surdaster | reverse complement strand
TTTGTTTTGTTTTGTTTTGTTTTGTTTTGTTTTGTTTTGTTTTGTTTGAGACAGGGTTTCTCTGTGTAACAGCCCTAGCTATACTGGAACTCACACTGTACACAAGGCTGGCCTTGAACTCACAGAGATCCGCCTGCCTTTGCCTCCTGAATGGAAAATGCCTTTTAAATAGTATATTTTTATATATTATACTCAGCTGGGTTCTGTCTGTTTTATTCTGTTGTCCTAGGGGAAGACATGGCTGATTGACTTCAACCCATTTGGGGAAGTCACAGACTCTCTGTTGTTTACTTGGGAAGAGCTAACATCCGAGAACAACCTACGTGGTGACGTCAGTGAAGGGGATGCCCAGGAGCAGGTAAGACCAACCACTTCAGTCTGTTCACTGTTCCCGTGACTGCATAGTCAGGACCTGGACCATGAGGAAAGGGTCGAGTAGACCCTCTGTGCACTTGTCTCTCGTTTGCTTATAAATCTTAGTGGTTGGGACTTGACAGCACTTGGTTCCAGCTCCTTCCCCACCCTGCTTGTCCCTGGACCACAGGGACAAACACTTCCCTCTACTCTAGAAACCTAAGAAGCCCAGTTTTGGTGGGAAGTCTGTGCTCTAGGCTGCTCCAAAGGCTGCTCTGTGCCTTGTTTGGCTCTCAGCCCAGATGTCCCTTAGCGAGGTCACCCTTTAAAGACATCCTGGTCGTTTGCCCTCTTATCACATTGCCCAGTTCTTGGTGTCTGTAACTCTTCTCACTGTGTGACACAGTCAAGCTCATGGTCTTGCTTACTTACTGACCATCTGTCTGTCTCCCAGTCTCACCACTTACTTCCCATACCCAGAACAAAGTCCAGCACACAGCCGATGACACTTGTCAGGTGACTGGTTTATCTGTGTAAAATGTGGCTGCTTTCTAGGGTTTCCTGGTCCCAACTTATTCTAGTTCCTGTTTTGTCTTCCTCTGCTGGACACCAACCATCCTCACCTAGATCTCTGCCACCTGGGAAGTCCAAAGCCGAGGCCTTCTGTCTCTGGAGTCCTTTCTGGCATAAGGCAACATGTAAATATCATATGTAAGACTTGACCAAGTATGTTAAAGAATGACTTGGGTGACTAGTAACCTGTGAACCTGCAGCTCACATAGATGGTGAGGTTGCAGATGATCTAAGAGGAGTATAAGAAGATTATGGAAGTCAGAATACTCATTTGCCCTTGCTGTGAAGGGAAGGAAGATTCTTCCCCAAGGGTAGCGTTCTTATAGGAGCATACCTCCCAACGACCCACCTGTAGAAGATGATTATAAGCACAGAGCTCTGGCCTACATGGCATGGCTTGGGCGCAGAGCTGACTAACCTTGAGCCCTGGTCTACTCAGGAGCTTCTCCAAAGCACACAGGCAGCTCTTAGAGACCCATCTAGCTCTCCAGGGAATGCTACTTTGAAAGGCTTTCTATTCATTTCTCGTGAGTGTATACAATTATTTTAAATTCCTGGTGTCTTTTTTTTTTTTTTTTAAAGCTTTAGAGTCTTGTTTTCTTCCTGCTCTGGTATGGACGAGAACAATGGCATTGGAATTGTGCTGCTGTCTTTCTTTTAGTTTGGAAAATAGACCTGAAAAAACAAAATGACAGACTCTCCTGTTTTCTGTTTGCAAAGGATTCTCCAGCTTTCCGTTGCACAAACAGTGAAGTTACAGTGCAGCCCAGCCCCTATCTGAGCTATGGGCTCCCCAAGGACTTCGTAGACCTTTCCACCGGGGAAGATGCTCACAAGCTCATAGATTTTCTTAAGCTGGTAAAGTATATGGAAGTTTATATGCTGGTCATCCTTTCAAGTTGAGGTTCAAGTGTGCTCTGTGACACTTCCTTTCAGTCCTCGGGCCCCTGGACCTTTATTTGATGATTATAAATTAAAGAGCCACAGTGAAGGGGTTGTAAGTAAATAGGAGCTATGAGCTGAAGGAGTAACTTATCACCGGGATGATAGAAGGTAGTTTTATGATACACAGTCACTTAGAAAAATCTGCATTCTGCTAGCTTTGAAGTATGTATGTTATCATGGGGCTCGAGTGTCTGCTCTCTGCTGCTGCCACACAGTAATCGTGAGTGTGGGCTTGTGTGTACCTGTGTAATAAAAAGAAGAAAGTATTCAGATGCCTGAGGGTTGTCACCCAGGAACCAGGTGACCAAAGCTTATCAGCCAGTGTATCAAGCTAGTTAAAGATTGCTTTCTCCATAATTTCTGGCCACATCTTTTGTGGAGACCTTTAGGAAGTTTCACTTTCTGACGGAAACAGTGGTCAGTTAGAATATGCTTCTTCAACATATTCTTGGTTTCCTTTGACAGAAAAGAAATCAGCAAGAGGACGACTGAGTGCTGCCTGGAGAGTAAGCAAAGCGGGAAACAGCTATGTAAGAGGCTCACATAGAACTCAACTTTCCAGTGACCAAACGAGGTGCAGCTGGGTGGGCAGGATGCAAAATCATCGGCTTTTATATTCATGTTTATGTACCTGGAGAAAGATGGAGGATCTTTGGTACTTGTAAAAAAAATAATAACATAATAAATAGATCTTAAACATAAGGAAGCATACTGTGATGGTTTGTATATGCTTGGGCCAGGGACTAGCACTAATTAGGAGTTGTGGCCTTGTTGGAGTAGGTGTGACACTGTTAGAGTAAGTGTGTCACTGTGGGCGTGGGCTTTAATACCCTAGTCCTAGCTGCCTGGAAGTCAGTATTCTGCTAGCAGCCTTCAGATGAAGATGTTCAGAACTCTCAGCTCCTCTTGCACTATGCCTGCCTAAATGCTGCCATGCTCCTGCCTGATGATAATAGACTGAACCTCTGAACCTGTAAGCCAGTCTCAATTAAATATTGTCCTTATAAGAGTTGCTTTGGTCATGGTGTCTGTTCACAGCAGTAAAACCCTAACTAAGACATATACTATTCTGAAAATAAAATAACTTTCTATGATATACCTGCTCTCTGGTTCATTCTATTTAGATCTATGTATTTCTTTGTTTCCATTTTTATACCTGTCAGGTAGGTGGTCACATGATTTACAAAAATAGTAGGATACCGTGAGAGGAGGAAGAGAGCTTAAATGAAGTGTGAAGGGAGAGGAGTGGATATCGTGTAAAGGGAGAGTGGACATGAGCACTGAAGGAAAGAAAGGAAGCAGCTTGGGTTGGGGGGGGGTGGGGGGGGGGCTGGAGGGTGGGGGAATGGCCTAGGGCACCGGGGAGGGGATGACTGAGAGCAAAGTGTAATGATCTGTATGAGTGATGATGCCGTGATAAAACGTGAACTCTATGTACTGACTAAAGGGATATGGGCTGGTGAGAGCCTGGTGACCTGAGTTTGACCCCCATAAGCCTTGAAGAGAGAACAGCAGACTCCTGTGCACGCACATGAGGTCTCTGACTTCCCTACTTCCTCTATTCACATCCGTGTCATGATGACACACAAACACACAGACACAGTAAGCAAAATTTAAAATTGAGTAAAATAGATTGTTCTTTACTTTTGTATGTAAAAATAGAATATTAGAATAGGAAATTGGAATAGGACATTAATTAGAATAGGAAATATGTTTCTTGACTTTAGAATTTCCCTTATAAATTCCTTTGAGTTTAAATTCAGCATGGGTATAGAGGTACAAGGACAGATAAGACATTTCTCACTATCAAGCCACCAAGACATCTTTCATATGCAATAACACATATTAATGAAATTATTTTAAAAATATATTGGTCTTGAAATTGATAGTCACTTTTATTAAAAGTTCATCATTTTAGTAATTTTCTTCTTCCCAAAAAGAACTCTCATCTGCTTTGGAATCACTGTCTGCCCAGGTGACTGGAAGGAAAGACTTTAGTTTCCCAGGCTGTCCTTCTAATGTGCTGCCAAAAGCTACTGTAATTGTTGCAGGCATGCCTCTGCATATACAAGAATGCAAAAGTAAACAGATTACCCTTACTGAGCAGCTTGTTAGACATGGGAGTTAAAGGACCTTGTTGTTTTGTTTAGTTATCTTTATAGCATCATATGTTCAACACTTGGTCTTTGGGCTCAGGATATCAACTGCCTTTAAGAAATAATTATTTGTGGTAAATGTGCTTTGAAATATTGCAGATTTTTTTTAAACTTTTATTTTTTAATTTATTTTTTAATTTTTTTATTGCTCAGGGGTACCTCAACCATGATAGAGGGAAGTTAGTATTAGTGTTAGGAGTTGATTTAAATTTAGCGCTGGAAACTGGCTTTGTCAAATGGTGTTTTACTGGTTCAGAAGTATATACGGGAGATGGTTCCATGGTAAGAACACTTACTGAGAGCATAAAGGGCTGATTAGTGTCAGGAGCCATCTAGGAGAGGCTAAGGCTAGCAAGTGACTTTCCTGGAGATGGCCCACCGCTTTTTGCATGACCTGCAACAGGTAAGCTCTGAGAGGCAAGATCCCAAGAGACTTGATCGCAGGATGGCTTCTTGCAGCTGATATACCTTTCCTGTGACTCTTACATAGCCTAAGGATTCCTGTGCATTAGCCCGTCCCATTGAGCAGACTTGCTGCAGACCAACATAAAGATGAACTTTCATGAATTCATACTGTTTAGATGAATTACTGATTTTATAGAATTCCTGATTTGATTCAAATAAATTTTGGAAGAAAGTTTTAAGAAATGGTTTTAGCTGTTTTGCCAAAAAGATAAAATAAAGTTAGAATCAAGAATAGAATGTGCCCATTTTTTATAAAATACTAAGTAAAGGCTGCATAATAAGAACACAATGAGTTTTCACAGTTACACTGAAAAGAGCAGAAGGCTTGGGACAATTTTGTGATCAAGGAAAAACATTCATTCTAGGTTAGATCCAAGGATGAAACCACAGGTGTGCACTATGATAAAGCAAAGCCATGTGAAACTGTTGCTTTGAACTTAGAGTGAGCTTTGAACTTAATATCAACATCCTTCTGTAACTCCCATTTGTGTAACATTTTATCTGTGAGGCAATTTTCTAAGAACTTTTGCCTATAAAAAGGACAGAGAAAAGAAATAAAGTGGTGGTGGCTTTGGGGGCTCTGCCCCATCCATCCATCCATCCATCCATCCACCAAATGTAAACATGTGTGTCTGTCTATAGGTGTATGTACGTAAGCATGCATGACTGCTTGTGGAGTTCATTGAAACAGGTGGTCGGGCCCAACCAGAACATGTCTGTGTATAGATGTATATGTGTCTGTGTGCGTTGTCTGTGTAAATGAATTTCTTTCCTTTCCTTTTCACTCTGGTTCATGAAGAGTTAATGAGTCCAAGCCTCTTGTGAGAGCTCCTTGAGCCAGAGAGAAGGGAGCCCTACCAATTAAGCTTTTTTTCTTCTTAATTCACCTGCTGCTGACAGAGTTTATTACCAGAAGCCAGCAGCTTTTGGCCTTAGGATGGCAGAGTTTTAGACAAAAGAAGAATTGGCAAAGATAAACTCTGGCCTCTTCACTGACTCCATACCCCATTGCTGCCTTTTCTGGGAACCCTTTCCTCAGACACCAGCAGAATAGAACCCTTAGCACTCATGTAAAATGTAGCATGTGGGTGTGTTTGCCTGTTAACCCTGTATTTGGAGCAAAACCAGATAGATCCCAGGAGCTCATTGGCCTGCTAGCCTAACTGACAGCAAGCTTTGGGCCCAGAGGTGCTGTCTCATAGCAGCAGGCAGAGAACAATGAAGGAAGACACATCCTGTTCTGGTCTTAGGAGGTAGATGCACAGGACCACATACACAGACACTTGTGAGCACACCCCATACATCTGTACAACACACAATCATGAGGAAAACGTGGAGATGTGGAAGCCAGACTAGATAGAATTTAAAAAAAAAAAAAAGACCCAAGCAAAATATCGTAAGACAGATGAACAGTACAATTCTGGGTATAAAACACATTCAACTTTTACATCAATTTTTCTGATGAGGAAACAACTTTATCTCTTGCTTTGCTTTAAAATGTATGTATTGTTTCCTTAGTAAACTTAATGTGGCTAATAACCCTAATGTAAATGTTAAATACAGGATAATGTCCAGGAAATCATCTCCTAGATTCCAATACCTTTGCCTACCTAAAGGTTATTTTCAATTTAATTGATTGGTTGCTTACTTTTGAGTCTCATGTAGCTCCGGCTAGCCTTGAACTCCCTGGATAGCCAAGACTGACTTTAATCTCCTACTCCTCTTGACACTACTTCCTAAATGCTGAGAATATAGACATGTGTCACAGTGCTTGCTTAAAGGTTAGTTTTGAGTTATCCTGTGTTACTCTACTCTGTTCTTTCATTGAGATGTCTGGAATGTGAATGCATTGTGGTTCCAGACTGCTGCTGACTGAATACAACAGGTGTCTTTAAGAAAGTCTCATTTTGATCTGGGCTTTGGGAGCTCATCAAACTTTCTGCTCAGCCCTTTGTCATTTTGGTGGCCAAGAGCATTGTGTGACTTCCCATGGTTGTGTTCTTATTTTTCACTTTTTCTTTGCTGTAAAGTGTGAAGAGAATCATACAACATCTATAGGTGTTAATGAGTAGCAAAGTCTTGTCACATCGTGAGGATGATTCTCTATACTAAGAACAACTCAACTTTTAAACAAATCCAGAATGTGGAGTGCACAGGGATTTCAGATCATTTGGCCATTTCTTCACCTTGCCCCCTTTCACTGTTTTTCCTTTCCCCTTAGCTCGCTTCTTTCTTAAGCAAACAGAGAAGCCAGAATACCCAGAGTGAGGCATGTCTAAAACCTTAAGTGTAGCAGAATCAGAGCAAAAATTTATGTTATAACAATTTTATGTAAAAATTTTTAACCTTAATATTTTCCTACAGATGAGTTTCAGGCAGGACCAACTATTATTATTGTAATGAAATTTTCAACAAAGACTTCTTTTAAAAAAATCAATATAAGTACAGATTCATTGTATACATATATGTGTGAATGAAGGAATCAAAGACTAAGGAATGGGAGAGAGAGAGAGAGAGAGAGAGAGAGAGAGAGAGAGAGAGAGAGAG
>NW_021604604.1:12310596-12332280 GCF_004785775.1 Grammomys surdaster | reverse complement strand
GAGAGAGAGAGAGAGAGAGAGAGAGAGAGAGAGAGAGAGAGAGAGAGGGAGGGAGCGCGCAAGCCTTATGGGATATGAGAATGTGGTTTCGTGTTTAAAGTTGTTAACCAGGTTGATCTTGGGCAGTGGTATAGCCATGTTTAGACATTTTAAAAATAAAATTCCTATGTAAACACAGATGTCTTGGCTTATAGAAAACAGTTTTAATTGGCATGTTAAAAAAAGGTAGAATACACAATGATTAACCACTTCATACACAATCAAGCACATTGTGTTACCCACATTAGGAATAGGTTTGAGGAATAAGAAAGTAGGACACAGTAGGAAATGGTAGCTAAAAGTCCCATGGTATAGACTGGGCAGTGAGTCTCATGTAAAGAAAGAACTCTTTTACATGTGATTCCCTTCAATCAGAAAAATCTAAAGTAAAGCAACACTTCTCAACACAAGTAAACTGGAGAGTGAGCAGAGGCAGAGTATTGAGTTCTACGTACTCAATCATTCAGCAAACACAGGACCAACAACTTTTAAGTAACAGGTACAGTACTAGGATGTCCCTTCCTGCGTGAACCTAACTAGAACAAACAGCTAAGGTAGTTGACATTGTGATAAACACGGAACACAAATGAATCAAAATGGATAAACATCTAATTTAATGAGAGGAGGAACTTCTAAGGCAGACTAGACAGAGCAGGAAGTAGGCACAAAAATATCACACGAGGAGCCAGGGAGGTATGGCTTAGGAGGTAAAAATGCTTGCTTTGCAGGTATGAAGAACTGAGTTTGAATCCCTAGCCCTCACAAAAATCAACATGGTGGTCTGCGCCTCTAACCCCAGCACTGTATAGGTGCGGAGACAGGAGGATTCCTGGGGCTTGCGGGTTGCTAGCTGAACCCTAGGTACATGAAAGACCCTGTCTGAAGGGATAATGTGGAGAGGGATGGAATAAGGACATCTGGAATCCTTTGGTGTTCACAGGTGCACATGGGGACATGGGTGCATGTGCGTGCGCACGTGCCTGCATGCACACACACACACACACACACACACACACACACACACACACACAGATGACAACCCTGAAAGTGAACAATACTGGGTAGAACAGACATAACTCAGAGAGAAGACCACAGTGGATGAGAAAAGGAACAAACAGAGCTAGGTCATCCCAAGGTTAGATGTTGGGATTTCATTCTAAAGTGAAATATGCCATTGAGTTTAAACAAAGGAGAGGCATGATATGATCCATGTTTCTGGACTGGTTTCTGATTCTTATTTGGAAAGTAGGGTGGTGGATTAGGAAAAGGCTATCTGCCAGAAATCATGTTTTCATTCTGTGGTAACAACTGAGATAAATAAGGGAGAAAGATGGACAGTAACATTGATAGGATAAAAGACTACAGGGGGGCATAGATTGGGATGTAGTTTTTCCCCACCAAACTCATACTGGCTGTACTGGATGGTTTTATGTGTCAACTTGACATAAGCTGGAGTTATAACAGAGAAAAGAACCTTGAAGAAATGCCTTTATGAGATCTAGCTATAAAGCATTTTCTCAATTAGTGATCAAGGGGAGAGGGCCCATTGTGGGTGGTGCCATTCCTGGGCTGATAGTCCTGAGTTCTATAAAAAAGCAAGCTGAGCAAGGCAGGAGAAGCAAGCCAATAAGCAACATCCCGCCATGTCCTCTGCATCAGCTTCTGCTTCCTAACCTGCTTGAGTTCCAGTCCTGACTTCCTTTGGTGATGAACAACAATGTGGAAGTGTAAGCTGAATAAACTCTTTCCTCCCCTACTTGCTTCTTGGTCATGATGCTTTGTGCAGGAATAGAAACCCTGACTAAGTCAAATTGATACCAGGAGTGGGGTATTTCTGTGACAACCTATGTTTTAGAGAGGACTGTAAAAGGACTTTAGAACTTTGAGCTAGAAGAACCATTGGGATGTTAAGAGCTCTGTGAGATGTTCTGTAGGAGCTTAAAAGATAATGTTGAGAACAGTACAGAAGAGGGAGGCCTGGCTTGTGAAATTTCAGAGAGAAGATTAAGGACTCTTATCAAGGCTGTAACTATTTTGATTGTGAAGATTCTGTGGTTAACTGGGGCTAAAGAATCAACTGTGATTAACAAGATACCAGAGCTACTAAAGCGAAACTTTTACATTACTGGTACTATTGATGCTGGTTAGCTGAAGCTAAGAAATTAGTGGTGATTAAAAAGAGACCAACATCACTGAGGTAAAATCTTCTGGGAAGTGTTTTTTGAGAGCACAAAGAGGCTGTTTTCCAGAGATAGCCAAGCTGAGCAAGGCAGGGGAAGCAGGCCAGTAAGTAAGCCTCCATGTCATCTGCATCAACTCCTGCTTCCTGACCTGCTTGAGACCCAGTTCTTTCCCCTTCTCCCCAGGTATTTTGTCATAGTAATGAAAAGTGAATACAAATTTGATTTTATCCCTTTAAGAATGGGAAAAAAATGAAGGCAGGTGGTGGCGACACACACCTTTAATCCCAGCCCTCAGGAGGTAGAGGCAGGCAGATTGAGACCAACTTGGTCTACAGAGCTAGTTCCAGGATAGCCAGGGTTACACAAAGAAACCCTGTCTTAAAAACCAAAAAATAATAAAACAAGTAAGTACATAAATAAAATAAAAAATTTAAACAGGAAAGAATGAGAGTGGAACCAGTTAGGAAAGGAAATCACGATTATTTTCTTGAGCATAGTGATGTCAGTACTTATCTGGGTGAAGATTTTACAAAATAGTAAAGTTTTAAAGGTAGATCGAATCAAATTTCGTAACAGTATAAAGTGGAATAGAGAGTTGATGGAATTATATTTTTGTGCAATGCTGTGGGTCTTCACGATTGGTTAACTGTTGTGGTGGTTTGAATAGGTATGGCCTTCATATACTCATGTGTTTGAATGCTTGGCCCCTAGGGAGTGGCATTATTAGGTGTGGCCATGTTGGCATAGCCATGGCCTTGGTGGAAATGTGTCATTGTGGGGGCGAGCTTTGAGGTCTCTTATGGTCAAGCTATGTCCAGAGGACATAGTCTCCTTCTTCCTGTCGATCCAGATGTAGAACTCTCAGCTTCTTCAGCCCCATGTCTGCCTAGATGCTGTCATGTTTCTTGCCATGACAATAATAGACCAAACCTCTAAACTGTAAGCCAGCCCCAGTTAAATGTTTTCCCTTATAACAGTTGTTGTTGTTATGATGTCTCTTCAGAGGAATAAAACTCTAACTAAGACAACTGTAATCAGGCACCTGTGAGAACCTTTAAATCGCTCAGCTTTGTTCTTCATTGTCATGGATAAAACACAGATTACCAGTTTGATTCTGAGAGCTTCACTATAATCTTTGATGAAGTGGCTCAATGTCCTAAGAGGATTGTTTAGCATAAATCTAGACTACTCATGTTGTTTTTCAAATATATAAAGTACAAATCTCTCTTCAAACTTTTTCTTCCTGTCTGATTTTGTGTGTATGTGTGGTGCATATGTATGTGTGTTGGTGGGGGCTATATTTACCCATGTGTATGCACACAGAGGCAAGAAAAAGGAGTTATCTTAGAGTTTTATTGCTGTGAAGAGACACCATGACCATAGCAACTCTTACAAAGGAAAACAATTTGGGCTGGCTTACAGTTGAGAGGTTTAGTACATTGTCATCATGGCGTGAAACATGGCAGCATGCATGCAGACATAGTGCTGGAAAACGAGCTAAGAGTTCTACATCTGGATTAACAGGCAGCAGGAAGAGAGAGTGCTGCTAGGCCTGGATTGAGCTTCTGAAATCTCAAAGTCCACTCCTGAGTGACATACTTCCTCTAACAAGGCCACACCTCCTCCAACAAGTCCACACATCCTAATCCTTCTCAAGTAGTGCCATTCTCTAGGGGGACATTCAAACCATGATAGGTGTCAAATTCTTCCCCTATCATTCTTCCGTTTGTTTGTTTGTTTGTTTATTGGAGAGGATTCTCTAATTGAAACTCATCACTTCAGGTAGGCTGGCCGGCCTGCAGCTTCCCAGGATTACTTGTCCCCCAGTGCTGGGTGAGGTTTTAGGCACCTTTGGCCGTGTCTGGTTTTTATGTGTCTTCTGGAGACTTTAACTTGAATCCTCATTCTTTCATAGCAAGTGCTCTTAACCACTGAGCCATCTCCTCATCCCATGGTTTCTGAATCTTTTGAGACAGAGTCTCCCACGTAGCTTAGCTGGCTTAGACTGTTGGTCCTCCTGCCTGAGTCTCCTGAGCATTGGTATGTACCACCATACTGGCTCTATAGAACTACATTGAGAGTCTCTAATTTATCATCGTTTCATATTGTTCAGGCTCGTGGTGAACTGAAGATGACTGGAATTGTGTTTTCTGCATCAGTGACTGCCTTAGCTAGATGAGATAATATTTAATGTGTAGAGTTCTTATTATCTCACCTTGAGTTTGTGGAAAGACTTCAGCTGCCTTCCCCTTGATTGCAAGTGGTTGCTCCATGCCCCTTTCTTTAAAAAAGAATCAGCAAAATGCCAACAGCACTTTTGGAACAAGGTAAGCAATGGGAAGACTGACTTCACATTCATGAAATATATAGATTCCCTGGGAAATAAATGATGTAACTTCAACATAAGCCACTATTAGTCTGTGGGGTAGAAATGGATCTTTGAGAATCCGGTAAGAACATAGGCTTTGCTCGGAATGACTTTGCACTGTTTTTAGGGATTGTTGATTAAGAACCCATTGTTTAAGTCAAGGCTAATAAAATTAAAAGCCCAGCCTCCAGGCTGGGCATGGGCTCTCTCACAATATACAGTATACTACAAGAATGGAAGGTCCTCAGTTTCACTAGTGACTGCAATTTCTAACCATGATGCTGATGTAATTGACTTCTTTACATCATATGTCCTTCAGGATAATTTAGCAGTTTTCATAAACAAGGTAATTATAAACTGTGTATTGGAATCTAACCAAAGAGGTCGACTAAGGTGAGATAAACATCTGTAACACATGCACGTGTGTATAAAATGTCCCTGTTATTTGTGAGTATTTGTAATAAGAGGTTGACCTCTGCTTTCGAGAGGGCCAGCCGAACAATGGAATTCTGTGGGCAAGCAGGAAAGGAAAGTGGTCTGGAGGCTCACGACCATTGGTTTCACCCTTCACCAGGTGGGATGGCCTCTCCTACAGAAAAGCTACAGATCTGCTTCAGTAACCTTTCCAATGCAGTGATTCTCAACCTTCCTAAAGCTGCAGCCCTTTGACGGTTCCTCATGTTGCGGTGATCCACAACCATAAAATTATTTCATTGCTGCTTCCTAACTGTCATTTTGCTACCATTAGGAATTGTAATGTAAATATATGATATGTGACCACAAGGTTGAACACCAATACTCTAGTGGATTGATCAGGCTGAGCAAGATAGCCTCTCCTGTCTCTGACTGCTGGTGGCTTAAGTATGCCTGTAAAGGTCCCTTCAAGCTTGGATAACTGGTATAGTTTGAATGGGAATGTTTCCCACAGTGCATATATTTGAATGCTTGGTCCCCAGTTGATGAGGTGTTGGAGAAGAATCAGAAGAATTTGGAGGTGTAGCCTTGTTGGGGAAAGTGTGTCACTGTGAGTGAGCTTTGGAGTTTTAAAAGCCCACACCAGGTCCAGTGTCTATCTTTTTGCCTGATGCCTGTGTATCAGGATACAAAATTCTCAGCTACATCTTCAGCACCATGCTTGCCTGCCTGGTGCCATGCTCGTATCTACACCGTGATGATAGTGGACTAACTCTCTAAAACTGTAAGCAAGCCCATGACACTCTCTTTTATAGGCATTTCCTTGATCATGTGTCTCTTCACAGTGACAAGGGATGGTAGGCACCTAGTACATACAACAATGGCCATCACACAGAGGGATCTCCTTGCAGGGGGTGCTTCTGCTGTCAGACTACAGCAGATCTTCCTTTACAAATATAGTTTTATATATTACGTGACAAGTTAATTTGTTTTTTAAGGAGCTTGTCACTGGGTGAAGGGGTTTGCTGTGCAGTGTTGGAGTTGGGATCCTAGGATTGGCATATTCCAAGTAAGCACCCTGCCCCAGAGTTGTGCCCTCAGCTAGTGTTTGTTTTGGAGACAGGCCTCAAACTCACAGTCTTCGCCCGTCTGCCACCGCAGGGGTTGGGATTGCAGGCAGGCATGTGCCTTAGCCCATGGCTCCATGGTACTTTACAGAAGAACAGGTTTTTCTCACATTTCGGTAGAAGGTTCATCAACTATACTACTGAGCTCAGAGGAAAACCTCCCTTAGTGCTTTGTCTAGTGCATTGGTTATTGACCAAAGACACTGCTAGCCAATACCGCAATGTCTTTCTCTCCACAGACTAGGTTCCAAAGTCTTCTCAAGTCCAGATGCCAGCTTCAAAAACCCTTAGTCCATGGATGTCTGCTGATGACCTTGGTCATCCACAGACACAATGCCAGTCTTGTTCTGGTGCTCAAGGCCCTTCAGCAGCTTCCTGTTTGTCCTAAGATAAGCACAGACCTCTCCAGAAGAATTCAAAGCTCAGCAGGTTATCCCAGTCCTCAGAACCTGAGGAACCAACCTATTATTCTCCATTCTTGTTCACCCTCTGCCCCTGCCCCTGCCCCTGCCTCTGCCCCCTCCCTCCCCTGCCCCTGCCCCTGCACCTGCCCCTGCACCTGCCCCTGTCCCCACCCCTGACCCTGACCCTGCTCCCACCCCTGCCCCCACCCCCGCCCCGCCCGCTCCCTCCCCTGCCCAAGCTTCTAGTGTTTAGAAGCCAGGCTGGTGCAAGGTCTGGTTCAAGTGTCATGGCCCTCATGGAATGACCTCTATTGGGATTTCCCATAGCATTTCCTCAGTTCTCTACCTTATATGCTTACAATTGCTGTTGAGTGGTACAGGACTAAGAAAGGCTAAGCATGACTTCTCTTGTTTCTCCACAGTTCTTGGTATGGTGTACTCACTTGGTCAGATAGAACATGTAAAAAAAAAAATCTCTCAAAGAAAAAAGAAAGAAAGAAAGGAAGGAAGGAAGGAAGAGAAAAGAAAGACTAAGCAAATGTTTCCCTATACTGCACAGATATTCTCTACAACCCAAATTATCAGTGAAACCACTGCTGGGCATGGTGGCACACACCTTTAGTCTCAGCACTCCAGAGAGATGGAGGCAAGCAGATCTCTGAGTTCAAAGCCAGACTGTTTTTCAAAACAAGTGCCAGGACTACAAAAGAGAAATCCTGCCATGAAAAAGCAAATAGGAAAGAAAGAGGAAAAAGAAATTGCTGACGGGTGAGCAACCCAACCCTCCACTCTCTGTGTAAGTCTGTCTTTTCATTCATGTCATGAGGTCACCACTCTGAAAGGTTACCAATGAGCTCCTATCATTTTTTAAAAACTTCTTATTGACTCTCTGAATTTCACATTATGCACCTCAATCCCACTCTTTACCTAGACTCCTCCCATATCCAGCCCCCACCCTTACAATCTCCCCCTCAAAAAAAAAAAAAAACTAAGACAAACATCTCTTCATGGAAGCTGCAGTGTATCACAGGGTATCACACTGTACATCCTTTGCCCAAACAACTTTACTTGCAAATGTTCATCGCACTGAGTCATTGGTCTGGTTCGAGGCCTCTGGCTTCTGCTACACTATCAATACTGGATCCTCATCGGGATTCCTCTCGGATATTCTGTTGTTGCCCTGTGTCATGGAGACCCTGCAGCTTGGGATCTGCAGGACTGGCACCTTCACGAGATCAAGCAGCTCATAGATGGGGTAGATGTTGGGGTGGGCCAACTCAAAGCCCTGGATCTGGGCCTGAGTGGTAACTGAGTTAGTCAGCCTACCAGCATGTCTGGGGCCCAAGCCACCAGGGTCAGCTCTCCCATACCACCATGGTGAAGGGCAGGGCCAGCTCACTCCTGTGATTTCCTAACTAAGCCAAGTCATCATTCTGACATACTCAGGCATTCATAACACTCCATGGACTAATGCTTAAACTATGAATACACTCGGCAGTACTTTCCTCTACCCGTTTGTCCTGGAACATACTACAGAGTGTCAGCATATTCTAGGGCTGGCTAACTTTCTTCTTTTCAGGCCTACCTCCTTCCCTTGCACATACCCCATTATTAACAGCAGTATTTCAATATGAGACACACTGACAGTGGTGACCACTCACTGGTCGCACATTTAAAACCCACAGGTGTATGGAATGCCTTTCTTATATTTAAAAATGTATAATAATGAGAATTCTCTGGAGGGAGTTCTGATTTGGTTGTTTGGCCTTTGAGATGAAATTTGGAATTTGTTGTGTTATGTATTACTCTTGCATACTTATGGTTACTCAAATACACTCAGAAGCCAGATGGCCTTTTTGCCATCTGAGAGCATGATCCTGGCCCAGGTTATTTGATTTCTTGGCCATCTATCTCTTAATCTATAACATAGCCATGACAGTAGCACCTCCTTAGGAGTTTTCGGAATCTAGTGTGGAACAATGACATTGTTGTAGATGACCAATGAACAGCTTACAGAGCTCTGTCGTTAAAGTGATGTAACTCAGTGGCTGCCGACTTCTAATAATAAATCTAGTGTGACATCCCGATATTTTCAGCTTTTCACTTCTGTGTTTGGGCATGGGGGTGGCGATGTATGGAGATTCCTCGATGTCCATCTCACCCATCCTAGCCCATCCCTGCCTTCGCCCTATAATGGCATTGCCTGTAATGGAAACACTCAGCTCTGAGGACTCAGCGTGTGCCTCTCCACAGCCACTGAACTTGCCTCAGCAATGAGGAGGGGGATGAGAGTAAGCCCTGTGCTCAAACATCTGAAACATTAGGATTGCTTAAAGTACAATTATACTGAAGGAAATGGTTTGGAACTCTCTGGGTCTAGCCTCGACACAGGATTGGAGTTCTCAACTGGAAGAGGGGTATCTAGAAGGTGTATAATAAATATATACAGACTATTGGGGGGTACAAGCTGACAGGTCATTTTTCCAAGGCAAGGTGGGGAAGACCCTCGAATACTTGGGCACAGGGGAAAAGTTCCTGAACAGAACACCAACGGCTTATGCTTTAAGATCAAGAATTGACTTGATTGAAATGGGACTTCATAAAATTGCAAAGTTTCTGTAAGGCAAAGGACACTGTCAATAGGACAAAACAGCAACCAACAGATTGGGAAAAGATCTTTACCAATCCCACATCTGATAGAGGACTAATATTCAATACATACAAAGAACTCAAGAAATTAGACTCCAGACAACCAAATACCCCTATTAAAAAAAATGGGGTATAGAGCTTAACAAAGAATTTTCAACGGAGGAAACTTGAATGGCCGAGAAGCACCTAAAGAAATGTTTGGCATCCTTAGTCGTCAGGGAAATGCAAATCAAAACAACCCTGAGATTCCATCTCACACCAGTCAGAATGGCTAAGATTAAAAACTCAGGTGATAGTAGATGCTGGCGAGGGTGTGGAGAAAGAGGAACACTCCTCCATTGTTGGTGGGACTGCAAGATGGTGCAACCACTTTGGAAATCAGTCTGGCGGTTCCTCAGAAAATTGGACATAGCATTACCTGAGGATCCAGCTATACCACTCCTAGGCATATACCCAGAAGATGCTCTAACATATAACAAGGGCATATGCTCAACTATGTTCATAGCAGCTTTATTTATAATAGCCAGGAGCTGGAAAGAACCCAGATGTCCTTCAACTGAGGAATGGATTCAAAAAATGTGGTATATTTACACAATGGAGTATTACTCAGCTATTAAAAACAATGAATTCGAGAGTTTCCTAGGTAAATGGATGGAGCTAGAAATTATCATCCTGAGTGAAGTAAGCCAATCACAAAAGAACACACATGGTATTCACTATTGGTATTCATTATTGGATATTAGCCCAGAACCTTGAAATGCCCAAGATACAACTCACAGGCCACATGAAGCTCATGAAGAAGGAAGACCAAGTGGGGGTGATTCGGTCCTTCTTAGAAAGAGCAACAAAATACTCAAGGGAGCAAACATGGAGACAATATGAGGGACAGAAAATGAAGGAAGGGCCGTCTGAAGACCATTCCACCTGAGTATCCATCCCATGTGCAGTCACCAAAGGTAGATGCTGATGTGGAAGTCAGGAAGTGCATGTTGATAAGAGCCTGATATGGATATCTCCTCAGAGGTCTTCAAGAGTCTGACATATTCAGAGGCAGATGCTCACAACTAGCCATTGAACTGATCATGGGGTTCTCAATGGAGGAGTTAGGGTTTGTGGCCCCATGAGGAGAGCAACAATACCAACCAATACCAACCACAGCTCCCAGGGTCTAAACCACCAGCCTGGGAGCACTTAGGGAGGGATCCAGGGCTTCAGCTGAATAAGTAAGAGTGGAGGGCCCTGCTGGGCATAGGTGGAAGAAGAGATCCTTGACCTCATGAAGGCTGGACGCCCCAGGGGGTGGGAATTTTGAGGGTGGGGAGGTGGGAGTTGGGGGGTAGGTAGGGGTTACATCCGCAGAGAAGAAGGAGAAGGGGTGAGGGGATGGGGGTTCCTGGGTGGGTGGGGGATGGGGTAAGGGGACAACATATGAAATGTAAATAAAACATCCAATAAAAAATTTTTCTCTTCTCTCTCACTCTCTGCTCTCTTTCTCTCTTGCTCGCAGCTGAAGGCTGTACACACTCTGTATTCTCTTGCGCACTCTGTTTTTCTCCTGTGTGCTTTTCTTTTCTCAAACTCCTACACTCCTATATACCTCTGTGTGTTCTCCTTTCACTCTCACACACATTCTTCACAACACACCTCACACACACCACAAGCACTCTCCTTTCACTCACACATACACTCTCCATACACACCTCACATCCTCTCTTCACTCTCTCTTCACTCTCTCTCACTCTTCACATGTCCTTCTCATGCTCTCTACATGCTCTCTCGCTCGCCCTTTCACTCGATCTTCACATGTTCACTACTCGCTCTCTCGCCTTTCTCTTGCCCTAATCTTTCCAAAAACAGGTAGAAAAAAAGACATTGTATAATCATTGCCAAATGAAATTCAAAGGAATAACCACATCCCACAAAGAATCAAGAATTACAATTGTTCCCCAAAGTTTCAAGCTTCCCTATTCCCAGGCCTGTAGCCAAAATAATAATAATAATTGTAAACTTATCATTATTTAAACTTTAACTTTTGACTTAGTATACTCCAGAGCTCAGAGCCTCGATGTCAGCTACTTGCATTTTCCTGTAAAGCTCTAATGATAAATGACATGGGCAAAGCTGCCAGGCAGTGGCCAGAAAGGATCAAGTTAACCCTTAACTCAGTAGTTCCGCTAGCTTTCTGCTTCTGTGCATTGTACACAATGACTCTCTTAGAGCCCGGTGTTTTGACTTAGTTTTACTAATATATAATTTTGTGTATTTTATACTTTCTTATCCAGGAACCACTCTTAAATGTTGTGTAAAACTTATTTCATCACTTCAATAGTTTTTTTTTCCCTTTCGTGGGGCTCTATCTCATTTTATAATAATTTCTTCAAACTTTCTTTGCAAGTCAAGCATTAATCTGGAACTACCATTGTGCAGTTATTGCATTGTTTCCAAGATGAGAACATACAGCATGCACCTGGGCCATTAGGACTGTGCTGTGCTGTGCTGTGCCCTATGCCTCAATTTTTAATTGTTTAAGAATCATTACATTAAGGAACATCTAGTTTCACAAAATTCACAAGAACAGGAGAAAGAAGTAAGAAAGTCAGATATAATAGAATAATTATGCACACCAAGGCCAACTGAAAAGCAGTCACACACAAATAAAATCTATACAGCCATTGTCCAGGGCTAAGGTTAGGAGAAATGGGAACAACTATTTTTTTTCTGCAGGCTATTGAGATGTCTCCATCCTGGCCTACTGTGGACAGTCCCTTATTTCAGATGGCGGGTCCCCTGGAGGGATGTGTCTCCTACTTCTCAGGGTCCCAAACGCCATCCTTTTATACAAAGAGCTGCTGCAGGCTTCTGAGATGTCTCCATTCTGGCCTATAGGCAGTCCCTGTCATTGTATGCTGTCCCCAACATGGAACTTCTTAAGAGATCAAGAAGTGACACAATGGTTTCCAGAACTTCTACACTAAGGAAATGTAGACAGAAGAACTGGTAAGGTTGAGTGAGCTCAGACCCAGGGAATCTCAGAGACTGAGTGGCAGGAGTTGAGACACTCTCTACCTGTTTCTGTGCCTGCTCTGAAACACTTAACCACAACACCCCACTGAGAGGACCGTGGGCAGTCTGTCACATAATGCAACACCTAGAGCCCTTCTCCCTGCAAGTGGAGCATCACTAACATCTCAAACTGAGCTAATAGACTCAGCCAATAGGAAACACCTGCCCCTGAATCCCACCACACTCCTCAATGTCCCCATGGAATAAAATGCACTTGCTATCTCACCAAGGAATGTCTGAAAGTGGCTGTCTTTTCTGAGCTGTAACATTTGAGGAAGAGTTCTCTCTCCCAAAGCATTCATTGCTGGACCCACCTGGCTGGCCAGGCTCAAGCTGCTAATGTCTTCCCTGCAACAGCAGCTGCCTCTGCCTCGGCTGCTGACAAGAGACCCTGGTCCCCCCTCACTTTGTAACATTTCCAGCATTCCAGGCCAGATGGAATCTATTCATCCTGGCTTCACTTTGCTCTCCAGGCAGACAGCAGACAAGGCAAGCAAATGCTTTACGTATATTAGCTAAATTTTAACCCTATAGTCAAGTAAACTTAGCAATTTTGCATCTGGAGCTCAGATAATTAAGCTCCAGAGTAGATTCAAACTCAGGCCCATTCAAAGCCCACACTGCTCCCTTTAAGAACCACAGAAGAGGACTCGAAAGCCTGCAGATTTGCACAAGCACATTCAACTGATTTGCTAACACTTTCCAAACAAGTAAAACCTAGACAGCTTCCTGAAAACAATCTAGCGAGGGTTACTTCTTTTAATTTTTAATTATTCCTTTTATTTCTGTTTTTTTTCCTTTTAACTATTTCTATTCTTAATTGACATACAAAATGCCTTAGTTACTATTCTACTGCTGTGAAGTGACGCTAGGACCAGGGCAACTTATAAAAGAGTTTTTCATTTTGTTTTGAGACAGAGTTTCTCTGTGTATCCCTGGCTGTCCTGGAACTCTTTCTATACACCAGACTGGCCTTGAACTCAGCAATCCACCTACCTCTACCTCCTAAGTGCTGGGATTAAAGGCATGCACCATCACACTCAGCTAAAAGAAATTGTTTAAAGGGGGCTGCTTACAGTTTCAGAAAGTTAGTCCATGATCATCATGGCAGGGAGCAGGCAGGAATGGTGCTGAAAGCGGTAGCTGAGACCTTTACATCCTGGTCCACAGGCATCTGGCAAAGAGAGAGATACGGGGCCTCTCACAGGCGTTTGAAATTTTAAAGCCCAACTCCAATGTCATACTTTGTCCAACAAGTTCACAACTAATCTTTCCTAAACAGCAACTGGGAACTAAACATTAAAATAGACAAACCTATGGAAGCCATTTTCATTTAAACATCCCCACAAGCTAACATGTTTCTATGTGGCATTTTCATACCTATTTTGGTTTAGAAGAATTTTTATCTCTGTACACACATGCTCATACAAGTAAACTCAGCGGGTTTAAAAACACAGCACATGAAGTGATTTGGGAGGGTAAAGTGGCTGGGGGAGAAGGAAAGAGTTGGAGAGGAGAGATTGGGAGTGGGTTTTAACCAAAACATGTTAGATATATGTATAAATAAATTACCAAGCAATAAAAAAATTCAGTTTTTTAATCTGTGTGTATACATGTTGTGTGTGTACACATCTGTTTGTGAATGTGGACATGCATGGCACAGTATGTGCATGGAGTTCAGAGGACAATCTCAGGGTTGGTCCTTGCCTGACACTTTGTTTGAGGCAAGGACTCTTGTTTTCTTTCTGGTGTGTTTGCAAGACTAGCTGGCCTGCAAGCTTCTGTGGATTCTCCTGTCACTGCTTCTCCTTTCTCAGCCTCCTGTTTCCCCATATGAGCACTGAGATTGCAGATGCATGTACCTACCTCCAGCTTCATGTAGGTTCTGAGGATTTGAACTCACCTCCAAAGAACTATTGTTAAACAGGTTCACTGCCCCCATATTCTAATAAAGGAGCAGATGGGGAGAGGAAGAGGAGATGGGGTGGGGTAAGCAGACCAAGAGACCTCCAGGAGCAGAGCCAGCCAGGAGCCAAGAGAGCAGAGGACCACACATCCAAAGTGGCTGAGGTTATGCTGGAATCAGAGGAGCTGAGGGAAGGGAAGGGAAGCCCAAGCCCTGGGAGGGAGAGGTTTAGGTAGGGGGTGGGGTTAAAAGTGCTGGGCTGAATCACAGGCCCTGAGTGAGACCTGTTAGAGGGAGGTTTTTCTAACCCAACAATTACTCTTCCCATTGCTGAGATAAAAATACTGACTAAAGCCACTGAAGGAGAGAAGGGTTTATTTTGGCTCACACTTTGAGGGTGTAGTCCATCGTGGTGGGGAAAGCACGGAGGCAGGAGCATGAGCAGCTGACTACATTATGTGCAGCCAGGAGGCAGAGAGAGAGATGAATTCTGGTGTTTAGCTGGCTTTGTCATTTTCTCCTTTTTATTCCCCAGTCCATAGGATGGTACTGCCTATTCATAGTAGGCCTTCCCTCCTTAATAAATGTTTGTAAATATCCTCAAACATGCTCAGACGTATATTTATTTCCTAGGTGATTCCACATTCAAATTGACAATGAAGAGAAACTACCATAAGCGGCTTCCTGAGCCTCCTACGTTGTTGCATTTGCTTCCTGTGTCCTATGAGCCTCCCGCTTCCATCCAGGAATGACTGGTTTGGGGAATCGCTACCAACAGAAAAGGATCAGTAGGCTCAGGAACTGATGAGAAGGGGACTCTAGGTCAGTGGTTCTCAACCTGTGGGTCTCAACCCCCGCAGGGGTTGCATATCAGGTCTTTCATTACAGTTCATAATGATAGCAGGATTACAGTTGTGAAGTAGCAACAAAGCAATGTTATGGTGTGTGTGTGTGCATGTGCGTGCGCGCGTGTGCGTGTGGGGTCATCACAACACGAGGAACTGTATAACAGAGTCACAGCATTAGGAAGGTTGAGAACCACTGCTCTAACCCTAGCTTCACAGTTCACGGGTGTCCATCTGCTCCAACGTTCTGCCAGCATTTCTCTGATTAGGTGCAGGCTCCTCTTCAGTCTGGTGGGATGATTTATTGAGCAGGAGTAAGCAAGACCTTAATCTCACTGTGTTGCCTCCAGCGACATCAAGCAGAGCATAGAGCCTTATAAGAGGCATGGTGCAGTATTGACCTCCCCAGCACATAGCCATCAGCCCCGAATAAGAAAGATGAACAGACAGCAAGAAAAAGTACCAGGATCACACACACACACACACACACACACACACACACACACACACACACACACACCCCTAAGCACACACTGTTAATGCTGGTTCCCTTGGCTATGCCATGCAACACCTGAATCTGGAATGAGAAAGCATGCGTGTCAGGCACACAGAGGAAGGGGCATCAGAGATGATGGGCTACAGCTTCAGGGATGTGCTGGAATGACATGGTCTCTGGACACTTCTGTGCAGTCACAGAAAGGGAAGGATGGAAGCAGAGCCTGGCCAGACCCCTACAGGGATTTTCCCAAACTGTTCTTCAGACTCACAGTAGTCAGTAGATAGATTACAGTTTTTTCTTTCTTCCTTTTTTTTTTTTTTTTTTTTTTTTTTGTCCCTCTGGCTTCCACACCTCCACCCAATCTGCCCTCACAAGAAGTGATCTTGTCCAGCCATGGTGAATCAGCGGGATCCATTGCTTATGTCTGAAGACGTGGATTGGGCTGTGCCCAGTGGCATGAATTTATTATTATCTAAGGAGAGCTGGCAGTCAATTCTTTCATGTCTACAAACTGCTTTGAAGATGAAAAATGGTGCATGAGCCTCAATCGACATTATCGCTTTGAGGGTGTTTGCTTTCTCCCTGGTAAAAAATATATATCTCTGTCCAATGAATGCTCAAACAACTTAGCCAGAATTTATCTCTGATCCACATACAAGAAAAATGGGGCCTCATGTGCATGTACTGGTAATGATAATAGCACTGGCATCCTCAGGTTAGTGTGAGGCGTTAGTGATTTATTTGTTTTGCAGGGCAGGGGTGGAACCCAGCAGTTTGGCATGCTAAACACGCTCTAGCACTAAGATACACCTCTAACTCCCTCAATTACTCTTTTAAAGATGGTGTTTGTTCCCAGTCCCTGTCTCATAGCTGCATGGCTACGTGGATGTCCCCACTTTCCCTCACTGGTATCTTGCCAACCAAAGTGTGCTGAGCACAAAGTTGTTCCGCACAAGCTGTCATGAGTACGAACAGGTCAGATGTTGGATCTGCTGAGCAAGATTAACACCCCGTGGAGGGAAGCCTGCTAGTTTTATGCTTTGAACTACCCACCAGCAAGTCATCTCCCCCATCCACGGCATATTACTTGACCATCAGCCTTGAAAGCTTGGGAATCCTTACAACTTAAGCTCTCCCTTAATGCCCATGTATATGTATGTGTATGTATGTATATGATGCATATGTGTATGTGTATATGTATATATTCACCCAGCAAGCCCAGCCTATCTTCACTCACAGTGTCTTTTCTGCCCATTTCTGCGTTTATATCCCAGCACTCCAACCTATAAAAGCCCGGTGTCCTCTCACTTACTAGCCCAGCACGTGATTGGCAGGGGCTGCTAGCCTGGCTTCTCCTAGCTTTCTGCTTTTCTTCTTGTCTCCAGAGTCCATCCGTTCTGCTACCTCTTCACTCTGGCCTATTTGAATCTACTTTCCTCCACCCTAAAGAAATCCTCATCTCCAAGCACTCAGACTGCTTATCCTTCGACTGTGTTGTGATATGCTGACTTGGAGAACTCTCGATGTCTTCCTGCTTTCCTAGAGTGTCTTCCTCATCCATCCACTTAATCTGGAAGTCCTCAGTACAAGTTGTGTGTTCTAGTCTCTTGGAGAGTTTTAAGTATATATGGATCTCAGTGGCAAAAGATCCCACCAGTGCAACTAAATGAAAATCTCAGCGGCCCACTAATTCTAAATTTCCCCAAGTGAGTCTACTGTATTGCTAAGGTTCAGAACTACTATTCAATATTAAGCCACATGCATTTGGCACAGGCCGGGCCTGCCTGAAGAAAGACACAGGAGTGTGGGAAAAGATGGAACTGGAGACTCAATGCAGATGAAAAACAGGTGGACCTGAGGCTATGGTGATGCCCAGGCTGGACTGCCACTAAAGGCCATGTGTGACACATGACTACCACAGCTAGGGTCTATGCTGATATTTATGGCCTGTATTGGCACTGAAGGTCATCTGGATATCAGTGGTCTGGGCTGTTGCCCAAGAGCATGTTGATGTCTGGAGGCCATGCTGGCACCAGAGGGCCAAACTGATATGAGTCACCTGTCCGAGGCCATAGGGACGCCATGCCTGGGCTGCCGCTAAAGGCCATGTCTTGGGGGGGGTCCTGCTGCAGCTGGGGTCTGTGCCAATATCTATGACCTGAGGTAACATCAAAGGCCTTGTGGATGTTTGTGAGTTATCACCTGAGACCATGTGGATGTTTGAGTGCTGTTGAGGGGAGACATGGTGATCTGAGTGACCGATGCTGCCAACCTGAGGCTACGGTGACATTTGGGCCCATTCTGCCACCATCGGTCATGTCTGGGTCTGTGGTCCTATTATAGCCAGGGCCTGTGTTGATGATGTCCCAGGCTCTTGTTACTATCAAAGGCCATGCAGATGTTCGTGGTCTGAGTTGCCATCTGAGGCCAGGTTGATGTCTGAGCACTGTGCTGAGCTGGCCTCACCAGAGAGTATGGAGTTCCCCTCACCTACAGCTTGTATGTGTGTGTGAGTGTGTTTATGTATATGTATGTGTGTGTTTGTGAGTTTGTGTGTATGAATGTATGTGTGTTTGTTTTGTGTGTGTGTGTTTAACTATATAGAAAGTTAAGGCAATTTTACATTTAAAATTATATTAAGTGGTTCTAGAGAAACAAACAGAATATGTATGCTTTCTGGCCATTTTTTACATAGAAATAGGAAAGTAACAAGAAACATACAAAGTCCTAGGACATCATATTCTGGCCATCTATCTGGGAAGAGATGGCTTGGTCAATAAAGTCCTGGTCATGTAAGCATGAAGACCTGAGTCCAGATCCCCACACTCATGAAACAGGCTAAACATGGCAGTGAATGCCTATAATCCCAGTACTGAAGAGTTGGAGACAAGTGAATCCTGGAGCTTGCTGGCCAACCTAGCTGAATTGTTGAGTCTTGGGTTCAGTGACTGTCATGGTTTGAATATGCTTGGCCAAGGGAGTGGCATTATTTAGAGGTGTGTCCTTGTTGGAGTAGGCGTGTCACTGTGGGTGTGGGCTTAAGACCATCACCTTAGCTGTCTGGAAGTCAGTCTTCCACTAGCAGCCTTCAGATGAAGATGTAGAACTCTCAGCTCCTCCTGCACCATGCCTGCCTGGATGCTACCATGGTCCCACCTTGATGATAATGGATTGAACCTCTGAACCTGTAAGCCAGCCCCAATTAAATGTTGTCCTTATCAGAGTTGCCTTGGTCATGGTGTCTGTTCACAGCAGTAAAACTATAACTAAGACAGAAGTTGGTACCAGGGACTAGGATATTACTGATAGGCCTGACTATGCTTTTGTTTGGAAGAATGTGGATTTTGGGACTTTGGATTTGGAAAGCAATAGAATACTTTAAGTGGGCTTACTGGGCTATCCTAGTAGGAACATGGAAGACTTTGTGGCTGAGAGTGATTTAAACCTGGGTCAAGAGGCCTCAGTGGAGAAGAATTTCAGTATGCATCCTGTGGTATTTTGATGAAGAATGTGGCTGCTTTTTGCCCTCATTTTAAAAGTCTACTTGAGTCTAAGGTAAAGGGATTTTTATTAATTGCATTGACAAAGGAAGTCTCAAAAAAGCCCAGCAGAGACTTTGTTCTCTGGTTAAGTCTCATGAAGAGTGTTTTAAACAAATGTAGCAAGCTTAGAAAGGAAAATAATAAAATATATGGTTTGCGTATTAAACGGACACCAGGAAGTAGAATGGAGCTGAATCCTATGTTCTAGGAGATAACAAATTAAAAGGAGTGGGACTTTGGGGCAAGATCTCACACAGCTAAATTTAGGTCCAGGCATGGTGATACACATCCTTAACCCCAGGAAACAAAGGCAAGTAGAACTCTGAGATCAAGCTCAGCCTGGGACAGAGCACATTATGAGTGATAAGTCCAGGCATGGTGGTATACACCTTTAACCCCAGGAGACAGAGCCATGCAGATCTCTGAGTTCAAAGTCAATCTACAGAACAAGTTCTAGGACAGTCAAACTTAGGCAGTGAAAGCACTGGAAAACAGAAAGCTTTGATAATGTAATAAAATAAGCCACGTTCCAACTCCACTAAGCAACAGAACTTGACAGCTTCAGCCATGTGGCTCTGACATTAGAGTCAAGAATAGAAGGGACTGCTCGGACAACTGATGCTGGTTAGCTGGAGCTAAGAAATTAGTGGTGATTATGAAGAGACCAGCACAACTGAGGTGAGATCTGGCAAGTGTTTTCTGAGAACACAAGGAAACTGTGTTCTAGAAATAGCCATATTTTTGTACCTCATGCTGTACCTTGACTTGGTATTGTGTAAGACCACTCATGTGGTACTGGTTTTGAAGTATGGAGGGGCCATGGAGAGGAGCTGAGGCTCGGCACTGTGAGAGGCCATGGAAGGCCATTGGTGAAGGTGCAGCCTCGGAGTTGATGGCCCAGGACTGAAGGGGTCATGCAAAGAAGTTGATGCTTAGAATCATGAAAAGAGTTTATGAGAGGCCATTGGTGAAGTTTAGTTGCAGCTGCAAACCACAGCATATTGGAGATGGCAGTAGCATGGGATGATCACCAAGAACAGCAGCAGCAATGGAGTGGAGTCAACCAGAGCCTGGAGTGCTACAGAGGAAAGAGCTGGAGAAGAGACCCAAGCCCTTTGGAAGAGCCCAGAGGATCATGTGTGGATCCCAGACATTGAATCAAGAAGCTGTGAAATTGAAGTTTACTTGGAGGCCCCAAGATGTTAAAGAGGCCAGAGCCGTGGGACACCTGCCAAGGAAAGCGATTAACAGGGAGTGGAACCAGTCCAGGAGAAAGAAGTTTGTTACAGTCAACAAAGATGAAACAGGAGGTGGAGATCTGAAGACTGCTTTGACATCAGCCATGGAGATGCAGAGTTTGGAGTTTGCCCAGCTGGTTTCCTGTCTTGCCTTGGGGATTACAGTTAAGTGATTGGATGAAGCTCAGAAGAGACTTTGAACTTTGGACTTTTAACATTGTTGAGACGGCTATAGACTATGAGGACTTTGGAAAGTTAGACTAAATATACTTTTTTGCCGGGCGGTGGTGGCACACGCCTTGAATCCTAGCACTTGGGAGGCAGAGGCAGGCGGATTTCTGAGTTCGAGAGTTCGAGGCTAGCCTGGTCTACAGAGTGAGTTCCAGGACAGCCAGGACTACACAGAGAAACCCTGTCTCGAAAAAACAAAAAAACAAAAAAAAAACAAAAAAAAAAAGAAGAAAGAAAAAAAAAGAAAAAAAAAGAAAGTTAGACTAAATATACTTTTTTAAATTAAGCTATAGCTAGGTATGGCCCCCATAGACTCATGTGTCTGAACAAGCCTATGGGAGCCAGGAGTGGAATGTGATGGTTTGTATATTCTTGGCCCAGGGAGTGGCACTATTAGAAGGTGTGGCCCTGTTGGAATAGGTGTGTCACTGTGGATGTGGGCTTTAAGACCCTCATCCTAGCTGCCTGGAAGTCAGTATTCTACTAGCAGCCTTCGGATGAAGATGTAGAACTCTCAGCTCTACCTGCATCATGCCTGACTGGATGCTGCTGTATTCCCACCTTGATGATAATGGACTGAACCTCTGAACCTGTAAGCCAGCCCCAAATATATGTTGTCTTTACAAGAGTTGCCTTGGCCATGGTGTCTGTTCACAGCAGTAAAACCCTAACTGAGACACCACTTCCTACCCTACTTTGGGACACCCAGGGATCAGAAATCCTACACTATTCTCTTTTGCCCAGCTAGAGGATGAACCAGCTCTTTATTAACCAATCAGAGGTGATAGGAAAGAATTTTTACACATCACAGAGACAGAAGCTGCTCTAAATATCGTGGTAATGCCAACTTCAGGACTACAACCAGATCTCTGGGCACAGCAATCAACATCTGAGTACAAAGTGCATAAAACTATTCCCCAACTATGGCCAGAGCCAGAAGTATTGACTTGGACATACAGCAAGAGGCGCCCTCCACCCATCCATTGCCCCTAGACCAGCAGGTCAGCGTGATCCACGCTGGACTGAGAGCAGTGGAGAAAGAAGCAGCTGGTGCCTCGTGGAAAGTTCAGTTCCTGTAAAAAGCCTTTGCTTTGTGTCTGTTCACCCTTTTTTCTTCCCTAGTGTAGCCGCCGTTTCTTTTGTAACGGCCGTCAGGTTCTGTTACTTTGTAAAGGC
>NW_021604604.1:12240161-12310586 GCF_004785775.1 Grammomys surdaster | reverse complement strand
GGCTGTAAAGATGATAGCCACTTTCGGCTAAGAGTCGGCTCCCAACACCCTAGATGCCAGGATAGCTCCCAGGAAAATGTTCTCTGTTTCTGAGATGTGGAAGCAGGCATGGGGGAGCTGGGTCTTCATGGGATGTTATCCTCCTGCGGGCTGTCACCTTATCTATAGCCACTTTACCTGAATCTGAATCTGCGGTAGGGACAGCAGAGGCAGGGACCAGATGGCAGTGAAAGAGGAGGCATTTGGTAATGGTAATGGTGGTGGTGGTGGTGGTGGTGGTGGTGGTAGTGGTGGTGATGGTGGTGGTGGTGGTGATGGTGGTGATGGTGGTGGTGGTGGTTGTGGTGATGTTGGTGGTTTTGGTGGTGTGATGGTGGTGGCTCCCCTTGAAGGAAGTCCCTCCTCAGGAGGCACTGGCCGACTCCCAGCCCCATTGCTTTGATCCCCTTTTTCTCTCACCACATCCGTCTCTTACCTACCTGTCTCTTACCTGCCTGATAGCACTGTTTGTGGACTTCCATGTCACACTTTTCTAGCTTCAGATAGCTAAAGTCAGATGCACCCCTGGCCCAGATGTCACTTGCACTCAGGCACTCCCCGAATCTCTCCCTTGGGATTGATTTGGGATCTCACAAAAGCTTTGCTCCATCTCCCCTGTTATCCCATGGGCTGTACAAATCCATCTTCAAATGAGAATTTTTGCACTGGTGTATGCCTTGCTACCTCTTACTCTGAAGAAAAGAATGCATGGAGTTGGGTAAGAATTCTGATTAAACTTTCTGTAACACAACTAAGCAAGTGTTTATTCAATGCCACTGTGGTCTGGGCCTTAGCTTCTTCTGTTCATCAGTATGAGACATGCCAACTGCCAGAAGCGTCGGACCTTCTTGAGTATCTTCTATGAACTTGACTCTGTGAAGGAGATGAACTTTCAAAGCTTTAGTGGGGAAGCTGTGTTATTTTGTAGGCTATATATTGCAATGTTATAGCTTGTCTGGTGAATGTCGCTTAAGCCTACCCCTCACATAAACAGGAAGGAAAAGCCTGTGAGTCTTGTGCTAATCAACGCTCTTCTGCAAAACTGTCAAGGTTCACATGTTTGCAGGCATGAAGTAACAATATTATCTCCAAAATTCGTCCTTGAAAAAAAAGTGTAAATTACAAGAAAATCACAAAAATTTCTTGAGACCGAGGTGAAAAGCTGCAGAAATACTTTCCATCAATACCATGAGGGTCTGAGTTCACTCTTAAAATTCATATTTAAAAAACTGGGCATGCAGGTTGGCGGGATACCCAGAGGGGATCTCTAGCCACTCAGAGGAGAAGGGGAGGGGGACGGGGACGGATTGTAGGAGGGGATGACTAGGAGGGGGGCAGTGAGTTGGATGTAAAGTGAATAAGGAAAAAATAAAATGTAATAAAAAATAAAAGAATATTTGGAACCCCCCCCCCCAAAAAAAACAAGAAAAAAACCTGGGCACTGTGGTGTGTATCTGGGAGGCAAAGAAAGGTGGAGCTCTGTACCTCAGTGCCCAGTCAGTATAGCCAATGAGAGAGCCTGTTTCAGCAAACTGGGGGGAGGGCATCTGAGGAATGACAGTTCAGGTTGTTCTCAGGCCTCCACCTCCACTTTCTCTCTCTCTCTCTCTCTCTCTCTCTCTCTCTCTCTCTCTCTCTCCCTCCCTCCCTTCCTTCCTCCTTCCCCCCTGCCCCCCCCCACATACCCCTTAATGTTTTAACTAAGTTTCTAAATTTGTGCTAGGCTACTTTCAGAGCTGTTGTTGGCAGAATAGGCTGCATGCACAACCTGTGGGCCACACATTAGACATGCTTATAGAAGTCACCTGGTCCCCAATGGGTACTACTGGGAGGTGGCAGAAACTTTAAGAGAATGGACCTAGTGCAATGCCTCAGAACATTAGATTATTGCCCTTGAAGGGGGCTGGGACGTCTTGGCTTCCTCTCTCTTTTATGTGCTAGTCACGGAGAGTTATTTAGCTCTACCACACACTTCCACCATGATGTAGTACCTTGGTGAAAGTCCAAAGCTATAGACACAATTGGTCCTGGACTAGAACATCAAATCTGTGATCCAAGCCTTTTCTTTGTAAGATGGTGGTCTTGGGTGTTTATTATAGTAACTGCATCCCAACTAGTGGTGAATTTGGGAGTCTGTCTGTTGCAAGGCTGGGTGAAGTAACAGAACACAAAAATTGCCTCGCTCTAGAATACTCTCTACAAGCATGTTGGTATCATAGCCACACAAAATACAGAACTTAGTGCCACCTCTAACTAGTGTGTTATTCTGTTGAAACCTGATCGATTGTGGGACCTTAGCTTCAATCCTGGTCTCCCTGGTACAGTCAGTTATGGGAAAGTTTTCTTAAGTGCGTGGATCTCCTGCGTCTGATTCTCATAAGATCCACAGGGATGGCCTTGGTTAATAATTTCTGAAAAACAAAGTAAGTAGGAACCAGGATCCACATGCTCAGACCTCAGGTTCCCTCTGGAACTGTGTGAAACCTTCCATGACCATATGTGGAACATGCTTCCCTTTAAACCATCCAGACAGGAAACGGAGCAACAGGGCTCAGGCCCTGAAACTCTGGGTGAAGCTTCTCCAATCATAGGGGTGTACACTGTCATTTAAAGAACATTTTTCTGTAAAACTGCCAAATTACTTCCTCAAATTTTCTTCCTTTTTTCTAAAGATTGCTGACTTTGGGGTGAAGAAATCATAACTGATACTTATTAACTATTAGATCTCCGGGAGAGTGTCAAGGGTTCTTTTTTAGTTTTTAATTGTTAGGGAAAGCTCTTTGTGTTTTCTTAAACTAGTCAAAAATTGTCCACTATTGACAATTTTGGAAAAAATTTAGTCTGTGCCTTCTTCCACATTGCTAAGAGACTTACCACAAGATGGCGCTTGGTGTGTGGTAGTTAATGAAAGGCCTTCCCTACTTTAGGTCCTTGTACTTGGAATGGAGGCACTTGGTAGAGCTGCTGATGTTGTTTCCATGGAGACAAAAGTCTGAATCACTAGTTTTTAATGATGGAGACTCTTCTCTTATATCCTTTAACTATGCTGTGCCTTTTAACTAAGTCTTTCCTATTAACAGCTGCTAAAGTGACACCTGGCTTGTGACTCCAGATTCTGAGAAATTCCTGGTTAATGTGATCTCTGAAGACATTGGATTTTCTCCCCAGTTCCCAGGGGAGTATGTAGGAGGAGAGTGTGCCATGTCCTCTCTCTATTGTGTTTTGTAGTTGTTGATTTAACCTCAGATCCTTGGTTTCCTTAATTCAAACACAGGGTGATTGGCAGCATACCTAGGGAAACTCAGTGGAGCTGTGTTAACTTGTGTAAGGAAGACTGACTCCGAACTCCAGGGTAAGTGATGTTAGCTACACACACGCCAGCAAGCCTGTTGCACTTCACTGGATGCTCCTGGATTAGTAGATAAATCAGAAATTAAATGGGTTCAGCAGTCACGTGGTTTTCAATTCTGGTACAGTAACCACTTTTTCTTTTTCTCTTTTGGGAAGGTGGAGGATGGTTTCGAGACAGGGTTTCTCTGTGTAGTCCTGGCTGTCCTGGAATCTTCTTTGCAGACCAGGCTGGTCTCAAACTCACAGATATTCAACTACTTCTGCCTCCTCAGTGCTGGATTTAAAGACCTGCACCACCAACCCTGGACAACCATATTTTTCCATATTTGTTGTGAGAGTGGAGTGAGAGACACATGTCCTTAAAGTGAAATAGATCTCTCTCTAGTACCTCCCTGCTTCCATGTGGCAAGGTAAGTATTGGTAAGGCTCTACTGCCTCTCTGGATTCAGGACCAGCATCATTGGGTATGAAACTATCTCTGTGGGGAAGTGAGTCTGCCCAGCTCTTATCAGATTCTGTGGTTAGAACTCCCTGAATATGACACAATGTCCTGAGGGAAGGGAGGCCTGCAGCTCTTATCTTTATCTCTCAGCTGTCACCAGGGCATTCTGGTGACCAAGGCCAATGAGTCACTTACAGGAGCCCTGGAAACAGGAGGTGGGGCTAGGAGTGTATGTTGTGGGTGTAAATCCTTAGAATTGCTGTTCTTCTAAGGGATCGTGTTCAGAAGCCATTAAGAGGTAGACCAGTTAGCTCTGTGGTTGCTGAGGGTCCCATTCAATAAGAAACACCAAACTAACACAAGAGTTGCAATGAGACAGAATGTTGTACTTTCCAGACCTTACTTATTTGTTTATTTTGAATTCATGAACTCACTATGTAATCAAGGATGACTTTGAACCCTCTGATTCTTCCACCTCCACCTCCCAAGTTCTGGATTTACAGGTGTGTGCCACTCCACCTAGCCAAGAACATCTAAGCAGACTGATACAAGAGGTAAGCAGGAACACTTTTGATAAATAGCTGCAGATGTTAGTAAGATGCCTTACCCCACACTCCATTCTACTCCCAAGATCATACTAGCATTACAACTCCCAAGCTTCCCAGCTGCAGAACTTGTTGGATAAGTAGGGCAGACAGTGTGGGGCCGGAAATAAACCACCAGGGATAAGAGAGAAGAGGTTGGGTTTGATGCTTTCCTCATTGCCACCTGACCCTGATCCAGGCTGTCATATGCAATTACCAAACAAAATGTAAGGAATGTGGACTTGTGGAGTGAGCCAGTGGGAACACCATGGGTGCTCACCCTGATAAGAGGAGGATGAGTCTCTGGGAGCATAAGGGGTCCATCAGCAAGGAAATCAACGGAGAGCCCCTGGCTGAAGACCTCAGATTTTCATCTTGTTGTCTTGCTTCCACAGGTACCTCAGATCAACATTAGTTATGTTTGTCCCGAATTGGCAAGAATGGCTTGATCTTAAATATTCTTCCTGTTTGATTCTCAAAAACATTATTTTACTTATCAGTCTGGTCTCATGTCCTAATTTTGCCTCTGAAAAAATAGCATGTGCTTAAGATCTTTGAGTTCAGCCATTTTTTTTCCTCATTAGTAGGAAACTCCTAGGGAATAGCTAGAGATGGATCAGTTGACAATGCACCAGACTGGGGTCTGGAAATTGCTGGTGTCAATCACAGTGTGTGCCCCTGCTGCATGTAAGTGGATTTGAAACTGTGGAATAAGATGAGATGGACCAAAGGCCCTGCTAAATGGAGCTAAATGACTTCAGAGGGCTGTGAGTTTTTCCAGAAGAGCCTTTCTTGAAATATAAATGAGCCCAGTGAAATAAAAGTTCAGTCTTCTGGTTCTATAATTTTCTGCTTGTGCAGCCTAATGGCTTCCCCTTCTGGTTCACATTTGACTGACACTGTTTCTTTGACCATATTTCATTCCCTTTCTTCAATTCCTTTTTTTTTTTCCAAAGTAGTTTCTTGACTAACTTTTCACAGTGGGCGTGCGGGAAGGAAAATTCAGTTCCTCTCTTTCCCTTCTGGATGCTATTGATCATTCGAGTGGGCAGAGAATCTAAATTCAAACTCATTTCTCATAAACATTTTGAACAAATTACTTTATTGTCTTGAAGCATAATTAAGTTTTAAAACTTTGTGTTTTTTTCTTTCAGGCTGTCTCCTTCGGCCATCTCTCCACCCCTTTCTACTTAAGCTGGACATTTCCTCATAGCAGAGTGAGGAAACACTTTCATCAGAAGTCCTTCTGAGAGCTGCTGTCTTCAGAGGATTGAAAGCATCATAATCAGGATGAAAAGCCATCGCCTTCCATGCCAGGGGCCAGATGTTGGCCCTTTTATGGATTCTGTTATTCACCACCAAGAGCCCAGAAGATTAATTTGCTTCTCTTGTGTTTCTAATCACATGGGCCAAAACAGAGGCCGGAAAGGCCATACTCTAACACCTTAACATTGAACTGACCTAGGAAGCACACCTTTCCGACAGAGTAGCAGGAAGCAGAACATCTCTTTGGCAAATTGTCAACTTTCAGGTCTAAGAAAAACAGCTCTTCTAATTACGTTAGGTCATATGGTAGAAGATAGCTAGATCACATGGGTGCCAGTAAGAGAAAGGGCAGCTGGATTTTCTTTGTGGAGGGTGATAGCCAATCATAACTCCCATAGTGTCATGAGTGAAATTGTGAATGAGTCCAAGGGAGAACTCGCTAGTAGTTGGGGCCAGCTAAGGGAGGGATGGACTGCCATGGGAAACTCATGGGAGTTTTGCTTGTTAAGTTACTAATCGGTGGAGATATAAGTCAAATCCCAGAACATACAGGATGCCCAGAATTCATGATCATGTGAGAATTGTTTGTCATACTTAGAGAAAGGACTAGAATGCAGTAGATGCTCAATATGAGCTGAATAAAATGCTCATGGACTTAATTATACCTTAGCTTTTGAAATGAATGATGTCACTGGTTTTGTTTGCTCCAACATTCATAATGTTTCACATAATAATTCACGGCTGCCTTTAGATACTTATAGTGAACAATTAAAACAGTAGCTGAGTTTGAAGTGGTGAGCCAGTCGTGGTTCCCAGCTTTACCACTTAAAGCACTTACTTTTACCAGCAAGTGGTTGCTATTGGGAATCAGACACGATGGTGCATGCTTGTAATCCAGCACCTGAGAGGCAGAGGCAGGAGGATTACCATAAGTTTGAGGCCAGCCTGGATTCCAAAGGCCAGACCTTGTTTAAAACATGGAAATAAAACTAAGCACTGGTGTTGTGTTTGTGATGGATCTCAGCCGGAGAAAGGTTGTCTAACCTGAGCAAACCCCTGGGTTCCATTAACATGTTAAAGACAAAACAAAGCCACCTTGTATCCTACAGATGAAGTTGACACATACAGGGCACAGCACAATTAAACTCAGAGCCCTGTATAGTCATCTTGAGCAGGCGTAGGCAGAGGGCTTTGAACTAATAGAAAACAGGCTTCTGGTATGGGAAATACGGCTTTTTTCCCTGATGAAGAAGCCATACCAGAGTGTGATCCATCTCCTCTACCTTCATCTAGCTGCAGAAAGGAAGGAACAGACTGTGTAAGGAAGAGCCAGTTGATGATGCTCGTTAGTAAGGTAGAACACTTGACAAGATGGTTAATGTCAGGAAGTGATGTGTCCCACAGCTATAGTCAAGGTCAACAAAGGAAGAAGGGAGCTGGCTTTATTTTAGCCTCTGTTTATTCATTTTTTCTCTTTCTCTGCCCTGCCCTGTCTTGAGCATGAAAGGGATTTGCCCTCAAGTTCATTTTGCCATCTAACTCACTATGTAGTCCAAACTGACCTCAAAGTTACAACAGTCCTCCTGCCTCAGCCTCTTGAATAATGGGATTACAGATGTATACTACCAAGAGGCCAGTTCTCTTCAGTATCAAGAATTACACTTAATTTGATAAGCGAAAACTTCCTCCTCTATGAATATACAAGTTTATAGGAAGCTACAAAACAAACAAAAAACCCTTTAGTCATTTCACAGCAACTCAACTTTATTGTCTTGATATCTTTAGGGCTCTCTGTGGTCACATTTATTATTTATTAGGTCACATAATTTATTAGAGAGATGAGGGAGATAGCGTACTACAAATTTTGTGGATGTAATTTTTATAATTGTATTTTCCTTGCTGACTATATTATAGACATTTTATTAAGAATTCTCAGAACTTTTGTTTCAGATTTTAGTTTCTCATAGCTAAATTATATTTCCTCAGGTGACTTGACAGAATTTATGATTAGGATGCCAGAGACTCAGAGGTCAATCCTAGGACCAAAGGCCAACTATTTGAAATTTATATTGGTGTTTGGTGTGGTGTGTGTTGACACATGCTTACTGTCTTATAATAAACCTCTCTGTGTGTCCTGCCCACCCCACCCACCCCAGTTTCTGTCCTTAGTCCCCTCACAACTGCTCACACCCTAACTTGCTCCATTTAAAAGTCCATCTCAGCCACGAGCACATCCCTCTTAACCTTTCCTCTCACTCCACACTCTTCCATCTGGTGGACATTTCTTAGAACACATCCTGATTTTTAAATCAGAGCATGCTATTAAAATCAATGGTTTTCACTGTGACGCCTTTCGATGTGGAGTGAACTTTGCTCATTCTGACTGCTCCTGTT
Organism: Grammomys surdaster; assembly: GCF_004785775.1. Lineage (NCBI taxonomy): Eukaryota > Metazoa > Chordata > Mammalia > Rodentia > Muridae > Grammomys > Grammomys surdaster. The sequence continues at coordinate 12,302,510 of NW_021604604.1, read as the reverse complement.
ACTCTCTCTCTCTCTCTCTCTCTCTCTCTCTCTCTCTCTCTCTCTCTCCCCCCCAGCTCTTTCTGTTTCGCTCCCTCTTCCCAAATAATCTTACTGCTTCCGTAGTCTTGTCTTTTTCAATCTAGACTGCACCCATAAGAGAAAATGTGTTCTTCAAAGTCTGCCTTAATTGGCTTAACACAGTGGTGTCTAGTCCCGTTCATTTCCCTGTACATGACAGAATTTCATTGTTCTTTTTATTGTTTACTTTTTATTGTGTGTGCATGTGCATGAGCGTGTACTCATTCATGTCCTTGTGAAGATCATCCAGTGTCTTCCCCTGTCACTCTCATCTAGACTAGCTAGCCAGTGAGATCTGGGATCTGCCCTGTCTCTGTCCCCTAGCACTAGGGTTCCAGGTACAAGCTACCATGCTCAGCTTTGCATGGGTACTGGGGATCTCAATTCAGATTCTCACGTTTGTGTGGTGCCCACTGAATCACCTCTCCAGCTAGACTTTCTTCTTTATGGTTGAATAATGGTCTTTAATATACATATATACATACAAATATACATATACACATACACATATACATACCACACATCCGTCTATTGATGGATACCTTGTGACTAGTTAGAGAGTAATGGCAGATGAACAGACATCGCTATTGTCCACTGCCTCTGAGTCCTTTGGGTATCTATCTACCCAGGAGTGTCATAGCTGGGTCATATGGCAGTTTTTACTTCAAGGAACTGTCATCCTAATTTCCCTAGTGGTGGAGTTCATTTACATCCCTACCAATAACTATAAGACCTCCTTCAGAACTCAACTTATGCAAATAAGATGCTTTATGAAAATAAGATGAGTTTCCACTATCCAATAGTCCTTGTAGAGAGCAGTCACTGCCCAAAGAGGAGCTGTGTCACAGAACACACAGAATTGGGGATCACCTAGTCTGTTTTAGGGATTGTTTTAATCTCTGACCTAAAGCCTGGGACTGAAAACAAAAAGACATGGCAAATCTCTTTACTCAATATTTAGCAGATAGAAGTATTATTTCACACAGTAAATCATGTAGGTGTTAGGTGTACCATCTGATGAATTTTGTTTGACATCTGCACACTCCACCTCCTCAAGAAAAACAAATTTATCTTGAGGTCCCCAAGAAGGGGACCTGTTAACCCAGGAAGGTCCTGCATACTCTGTCCAGCCTAAGAGGGTCAAACAGTATTCTAATTTCTATCATTTAGTTGTCTATTTTAAATTTCATACTGATAGGCTAATTTAATTTAGTATTTACTTTCTGTGTCTGAGATCTTTTCTTCAACCATAATACTTTTGAAATTTATGAATTTTGTTCTATGTATTAGTAATTTGATCCTAATAAAAGTTAATAATGTTTATTGTTTAGTAGTATTCCATTATATTAATGCACCAAAATGGTTTAAGTCATCTGTTTATATATGTATGTGTATGTATATGTGTATGTGTATATGTATGTGTGTATCTTTCAAATGTCTGGACTATTCAGAACAAGCCTAATATAAACAATGTTGGCCAGTACATGTACTTTTTTTTTTCCCCAGTAGCTTGACACAAACTGGAGTCACCTTGAAGAAGGAATCTTGGTTGGTGAATCGCTTCCATCAGGTTGGCCTGTGAGTATGCTTGTGTGGTATTGTAGTCCCTTTAACATTAGAAAGCTCCAATTGTTACGGCTTCTTGCCAACATTTAGTAGTGTTAGTCTTTTTAGATTCAGCTTTTAGTGGGTGGGAGGCAGCATGCAGCTCTGGGTTTTATTTGCATTTACCTGAGGACTGATGAGCCTGCTCACCCTCCCGTACACTGCATACCGTAACTTCTACAAAATGGCCATTAGAGTCTTCAGCTCATTTGAAAAGTGGGCTGCCATTTCATTTTTTGATTTAGAAAAGCCCTTTTTCTGTTCTGCATCTAAGCTGTGCATATTTCTTCTGGACCATGGCTTGTGTTTTTCAGTTTCTTGATGATACAGTTGGAACGAGAGTATTTGACCTTTGACTGTGTTGGACTTACCCATCCTTTCTCACGTGATTCTTCCTTTCCCTCTCTTGGCTGAGAGATTGTTGCAGACCTCACTAGCACAAGGGTGTCCCAGCTGCTATCTCTTTGAGGTGTTTGATTATAGTTTTGATGCAGGGAGTCTAAGAGCCATCTTAAATAATCCTTTTGTAGTGCCCCACATGCTTGCCCACAGGCCAACCTGATGTCGGGAATTCCTCAACAAAGACTCCTCTTCCTGGCGACTTCAGCTTGTGTTGTTACCGAAGAAATAAAGATGTCCAGACGCTGCTCAGCACTGTTTACGTCAGACCTCACTTTTTGTCTATGTGGATGGTTAGTACTCAATTTGTCAAAATGAATTTCCCCATGGCATCACCTGTGAATCATTTTTTGACAGCTAGGTGATGCATTTTATATGTTCCATATGCAGGCGTGTACACACATTGTATGTGCTCTGCATTCTGTCCCATGGATTTATTTACTGATCTTTCCACCATTACTATGTCTTTTATAATTTACTATCTCCTAATACAGGGTTGTATAAAACTATAAAACTCCCAGCTTGCTCTCTCTCTCTCTCTCTCTCTCTCTCTCTCTCTCTCTCTCTCTCTCTCTCTCTTTACCTAGATCATTTTGGAAAGTTTTTAAACTTTAGGACAAATTTGCTACTTTTTACAAAAAATTGTTTGGAAGGATTTTAATAGAACTAATATTAAATTTACAGACAGATTTGGGGAAAGTTGAGAATACCTTAGCAAATTGAGTCTTCTGACTAAAAAATATGAGCACTAGCCACTCATTTGAGTATTTAATTTTTCTCAGTGATATTTTACACTCTCTGTGTGTTCACATGTGCGCATGTGCAGCTGTGTATGTGTATATGTGGAGGTCCGAGGTCAAAATGCAGTATTGTTATTTAGAAGATGCCCAACTTGTTTTATAGAGCAAGATTTCTTTTTTTAAAAAAAAGCTCACTTATTTTTATCTACATGTGTGTATGATTGGTTGTCTGTATGTGTACCATATGCATGCAGTACCTCTGGAGGCCAGAAGAGGGTGTCAGATCCCTTGGACCCAGAGTTACAGGTGGTTGTGAGCCACCATGTGGGTGCTGAGATCCGAACCAGTGTCTCCTGTGAGAGGAACAGTTTTAACTGCTGGGCCATTTCTTCATTCCACAGACAAGCTTTCTCAGTGGGACCTGGGGTTTGCAGATTGGACTAGACTGATTGGTGAGTCAGCCCCAGAGACCCTGCCGTGTCCACCTCCGGGTCCTGGGATTACAAGTGCACATCGATACACCTGGCTTTTTTTCTTTCTTTCTTTCTTTCTTTCTTTCTTTCTTTCTTTCTTTCTTTCTTTCTTTCTTTCTTTCTTTTTCTTTTTTTTTTTTTTTTGTGGGAGCTGGGAATTGAACTCAAGTCCTCCAGCTTGCACAGCAGGTTCGTTTACTGATTGAGCCATCTCCCCAGGCCTCTTGCCCCTTTCTTACAAACATGGCAACAGGCCAATGGGATCTAGAAAATTCCTCTGTTGATTTCCTCTCAGGTGATTCTAGGCTGTGTTAAGTTGACATCTGAAGTTAACAGTACAGCTGAGCTCTACCCCCAGCTGCAAGGCTGAGTTGTGGGGAAGAGAGTTGAGGCAAGACTCACAAGTCCTGGGACCATGGTAGTTTTCTCCAGGGGATTCACTGCAAGTTCAACCACTCTTTTGTCTCCTTAGGTCAGGAGCAGCTTGATTGCATTGTTACAACTGGCTCTTGTGTACAAGTATCCATATTTCTAAATAGAGACATAAATTTGTCCCTTTCGCCACTTTGGGAGCCCACTGCCTGGGTTCCTTAGGAGGTTTTTAAGTGCTCACCCAGCTCAGGAAGGTCTTGGTGAGCAGTCTCAAGAATGATCTAGAAAGCTTAGCTGCTGTCTTGGAACACCCAGTCTGTGACATGTTGGGGCCACACCATGGTCTTGTTCCAGGTAGAAATAGATTACTTTGCTAGCTGGAGGGAGGGTGGGGTGCTTTTCCACTTAGGGAGTTTTCTGTGAAGTAATGGAAAACACGTGTGGATTAAATGAAGCAGGAAAGCGGGCTGATGGTTGGGGTGAAAGAAAGACTTTGTTTTAGATGGTTCAAAACCACAAAGGGTTGGTAAGACAGGCCACATGGGCTTGTCTGGGAGATGAAGAACACGATTCCACGTGTTTATTGATTTCCTAGCAATCAGCCACCCTCAAAATCTTGCTGAAGAGCTTGGTTGCCTGGTGGAACATTGCTTTCATTATGTGGTGACTCCTCCAGGCCTTCATTCCTTTTCTCTCCCCTCCAGGCAGGGGATCTCCAGGTCTTCACAGACATTGCTTTTCACAGACCTTCCTTCATCTGGAATAATCTCACTTTTCTAATCTCATCTCTGGAATTTTTTCTTTTCTTTATGTTACTGGGGATGAAACCTCGGGCCTTACTCAGCTCTCCACACCTGGGCTGATTCCCCAGCTGTCAGCATTAAACTCTTAGCAATACAGCCTGGCTTCTGGAACATTCCATCCTCACTTGTCCCAGTGCATGCTACCCTGTGGCTCAGTACTGGGCCTTTGTTTACCTAACTGCCTTCTTAGCATGATCCCTCTAATATTTCATGAACTACCCTTCATGTGAAGTCACAACAGACTTGCTTTCCCTAGCTTCCCCAGATGAAGGCTCTACAATCAGTGTATTGACTAAATATATAATTTTGGCTGGGGGCTGCAGCTTGCCTAGTATACCCAAGGCTCTGGGTTCAATCCCCAGAACTGCAAAAATGAATGAATAAATAAATAACTAAACACTGTCTGGCCTTGGTTACTGATTACCTTCCAATGTAGATAGTCAGTTCCTTAAGAGCAGCAGGTTGTGGCCACCCTTCTTGGATTTGCCAAGATGCTGGCACAGGTCTGGTTGCAGGTCCTCACTGAACATCAGGAAATTCTCTCTCCTCTTTGAAGTGCCTCCAAATTTACCCACCAGTGCTAGTTTCAGTCACCTTAAAGTGTGCCCTGAGGGAAGGCATCACCACAGAAAGAAATGCTTGTTTTTCTAGAAGTTGAGGAGAGATAAATCCAGCACTATAAAGCAGTTGTAACAATGGCAATGATGTTATCCCCCAAATGATTGACTGAGATGGGGACAATGTAACAATGTAACAATGACAATGACATATCCCCCAATGATTGACTGAGATGGGGACAAAACTGGAGAACAAAATAATTGAAATGGAACAATAGAGATTTAAAAGGCCATAGAAAGAATCAAGCTTTGGTATACATACCTGTAATTCCAGCACTTGGGAAAACTGAGACAGGGAAGATTGGATGTTTGGGTCTCTCTTGGGCTACTAGTGAGTTCAAGGTTAGCCTGGGCTACATAAGGGGGACTCTATCATAAACTGAAAGTCCTTGGAAAAAAGGAAGGGGAAAATGAGGAGTTGCTTAATGGGTATAGAGTTTCTGTTTTACAAAATGAAAACATTCTGGAGACTAGCTATACAGCAATGTATCTAAAGATACTGAACTATGCATTTAAAATGGTTAAGATGGTAAGTTTTATGTTATCACAACTCAAAGTCACAGCTAGGTGCTGGAGAGGTGCTTCACTGGACAAAGTGCTTAGGGGCAAGCATAACCACCTATGGTTAGAAAACAAAGCAAGCAAGCCAGCCAGCCAGCCAGCCAGACAGACAGACAGACAGACAGAGTAGTATATGCCTGTAATCCTAGTCGTGGGAAAATGGGGGCAAGAGGATCCTCCTCCGGGCTTGCTGGCTAGTTAATGTCAGTGAATCTGTGAGCTACAGGTTCAGTAAGAGACCCGGCTTCAAAAATAAGATGAGAGCAGTTGAGGAAGAGATTCATTGTTCACTTCTGGCTTCAACAGTGCATGTGCATGGAACCATACAAAATATGTATACACATAGAAGTTTTAAAATCACAATAACTTGCAAAAACAGCAAATAGAGATGATGCCCGTGCAGTTGGGGGAGGCACCTGGGAGAAGTGCAGCCCCAGGATTAGGTGGCCTAGACAGGCAGTAGTCTTAGTGGTTGCAGCTGTGGTAGAGGCCTGTAGTTATGGTTGAAGCCACAGGACTCATCGAGGTAAAACAAAAGACAGGGAGGGGATTCCTGGCACTAAGCTGGGATACCTGATCAAGAACATGGAAATTAAATCCCTGGAGGAGATCTACCTGTTCCTCCTGTCCATTAAGGAATCTGAGATTATCGACTCTTTTTCTGGGCGCACTTCTAAAGGATGAGCTTCTGAAGATCCTGCCAGTGCAGAAGCGGACAATCCTGGCCAGCAGACCAAGTTCAAGGATTTTGTCACTACTGAGGACTAGAATAGCCACGTTGGCCCCAGTGTTAAGTGCACCAATGAGGTAGCCACTGCTATCCAAGGTGACATCATCTCGGCCAGGCTTTCCATCACTCCGTGTGGAGAGGGTACTGGGGGAGCAAGATTAGTAAGCCCCACACTGTTCCATGCAAGGTGACAGGCTGCTATGGCATCTCATCCCTGCCCCCAGAGGCACGAGCATCATCTGTTGCTCTGATGGTTGGTATACATCAGCCAGAGGCTGCTCTGCTACCCTGGGTAACTTTGCCAAGGCCATCTTTGATGTCCTCTCCAAGACCTACAGGTATTTGACCCCTGACCTCTGGAAAGAGACGCTGTTCACCAAATCCCCTTACCAGGAATTCCCTGACCATCACATAAAAACCTACATCAGAGTCTCTGTCCAGTCCAGTTGTGGCTTCCACATAAGGGTTTTTAAACAAGAAAGATAAATCAAGTTTTCCAAAAAATCACTATAAAAGTGTTTGTGAAAGATTAGAGAGGAAAGACAGATATCTGAAAAAATGTTTAGAAGTAAGTTTGGGTTGGTGCTTCTAATCCTAGCATTTGGGAGGGAGAGGTAGATGGATCTCTGTGAGTTCCAGGCCAGCTAGAGCTCCATAGTAAGATCCTGTCTCAAACATGTGTGCGTGCACGCGCGTGCACACACACACACACACACACACACACACACACTCATATACACACATGCATACTCACACACACAGGCAGACTGACTTATATAGTCTTATAAACAAACATACTCACATGCACATACTCTCTTATGCACACTCACACATACATACACATTTACACACACACACATACACACACACACACACAGAGTCAGGTAATGAAGTACCCAGATCTAGCACAGAATCAGCGAATTCCCATGTAAGTGGGAATTTCTCAAGGAATCTCATGGGAGAAGGAAGAGGGACCAGTCAGAGGAGGACCTCACCTCTAGGAAAAAGATTTCACACAGTTCTTACAACTCATCAGATCACCTTACAAGACTGAAGCCCAGACAAGTGGGGAAAGGGACCACAACTTGACTAGGGTTGCTTAGATATGCCAGTCCATGGTCTCCTATTTTAACCTTAATCTCAATTAAGGATAATGAAATGAGGGATTCCACAGGGAATTCTTTGGGTCCCTTTCTTCCTCTTTCCAGTGTAATCACACTGAATTAATCTCTTTTTTCCATACTCCACATTACGTGGCTCTTTAACTGGCTTATTGAGGACAGGCGGCTGGACTCGACTTGGGCCACAGTTTGTGACCCTCAACTTCAGTAACTTTCTCACTCACTGTGTTGTTCCATAGAAGATTCTAGAAGACTAGAAAACAGGTGAACTGACATTCCCTTTTCAGGAGACTGAAGGCCCCCTGCTGCTTTCTCCAGTGGCTTTGGGCTCCTCACGGTTCCACAGCCAAGTCACTGCAGTCAGGCCCAAGGTTAATGACTGGCAAGAATTAATTCCTTGATTAATATGCTGGGGCAGAGCCAGGCCTTTGCTCATGCTGATCTGTGCTTTGGACTCAGAAGTTCTGCCAAAGGGGAAAAAAATCTTAAGATGATACGTCTGATATGAAATTGATGTCATTAACTGGAAACCCAGAAAGTCTTCTTCTATTCGTTGACTTTGTTGGCAGCTGTGAGCATGAGCTCTTGCTTTTACTCAACACAGCAAACAGGGCCTGTCTGATGAGATTTGATCATCGATAGAATCATAACAGCGGACACACCATATCGTGTTGGCTGTATAAGCCACTCTCAACCTTGTCATTTGGTCTTGACCAGAACCATTTGGAGTTGGTCCTAACCTCTGTGAAATCTAGACAGGAAAAAAACACTTGCCCAAGAATTCAGTTAGTGTTGCTCTTCAGTCTCAGAAGCAGCAATGGTGCACAGATTTGTATTCAGTTCTTTCAACTGCTCAGAACAAAAGTTGGAATGATGGCTTTGAGTTCTCTTACAAGGTATTAGCAACACCAAGAAAGGTGGTATTGTGGAAGAGGCCCATGTGGAAAACCGTGTGAGTTCTGGTTTATTTTTCCTCCTCCCTTTGCTGTCTCCCACCCCCTCAGTTGCTTGTGGTACTGAGGATGGAACCCAGGGTCCTGCTCATCCTAGGCTAGGGCTCTACCACTGAGCTGTATCCCCAGGGCCAAACGGGCTCTCATTTGATGATCCCTCTAACTCATATGCTGTACTATCCTTGGGGACTTTACAAGGCCACACAGGCTACTAAACATAGAACATATATAATTGTCATTGTGGTGTCGAGGGCTGTGGGATCACCTTGGAAGTTCTGTTAAGCATATAGTCATATTCTCAAAGTGAAGCACAAATAGGGAGGCTCCTTCAGTCAGACTCCATCTGATGGCAGCTTGGTGTCGAACGGGTGTGTTAGTAACCTTCTGTTACTGTAATAAAACACCTGACTTAGTTTAAAAGAGAAAAGGTTTACTTTTTGGCTACAGTATTAGAGGTGTCAGTTCATGTTTGGATGGCCTTGTTGCTCTTGGGCCTGTGGTGAGGCAGTACACATGGTGGGAATACAGGAAACAGGAAAGTGCTCATACATGCTGGGGGGGGGGGTGAGGGGGGATGGAAGTCGAAGAGACCAGTCTTCTTGAGAGCATAGTGTTCAATGACCAAAGTTCCTTCCACAAGGTAACACTTGGATCACCAACTTGGAGACTGAGCCTCTAATACAAAATCCCCTGAGAACACTTCAGATCCAAACTCCAGCAGACGACCTCCTGGGTTCTTTGGTGGAAAGAATTCTGATATAAGGATGGAATCTATGAACAAGGATCCATGAAGTAGATCTACTTTCTTCTGTGGTCTGAGAAGTGGGCTTCCATGATAAGGGGCAGACATGGCTAGTCTCCATGAGCTGGTCTCTCTTTTCTCAATCCTGCCCTCATAGGAAGGACAAAGGTAGATTTCCTCCCCGATACCACCTGTGTGAGGGTAACCCATAATTACTTGACTTAAGGAATGCCTGCATACCTGTTTACCCATTTAAAATATTTTTATTATAGTTTATTTGTGTGTGTATGTATGTGCACGTGTATGTATGTGCACATGTATACATGCACTTGAAACAGGCATGCATATAGAAGTCAGAGAACACTTTGTGAAAGTCTTCTCCTTCTACCATGTGGGCCCTAAGGGTCTACCTCAGGATGTTAAGCTTGGTGGCAAATGTCTTTAGCCACGGAGCCAACTCATCAGCCCCACATGGCCTTATGTAACACCTCTATAATGCATCCATAGCATGACGCACACCCAAGAGCCTTTTAACCTGTTTCCATCTTATATTCTGCTCTCATATCTCCCAAGTCTCTAGGTGTACATTATGCATGGTTACATTGAGGTTCCCCCAATAGCACGCTTCTCAAATGGCTGTTGTCTCATGATGCTACCCCTGTCTAGAAGGTTACTATCCTAAACTTCAGTTGAGGAGTTCTCACTGATGGTTTTAGAGATGAGTACTTGTTGGTTTATCTTCCCATAGAACCAGGCATACACTAAGAGACTCTACCCAAATGTCACTCCATTATCCTCCCAGCGTTGTCTCCACTCCCAGTCAAAGGCTCTGTTTCTTTCTTTTTTTTTTTTTTTTAAAGATTTATTTATTTATTATATGTGAGTACACTGTAGCTGTCTTCAGACACACCAGAAGAGGGCATCAGATCTCATTACAGATGGTTGTGAGCCACCATGTGGTTGCTGGGATTTGAACTCAGAACCTCTGGAAGTGCAGTCAGTGCTCTTAACCACTGAGCCATCTCTCCAGCCCAAAGGCTCTGTTTCTATCAACATCCTGGCATGTATCCTTTACAGTAGATGATCAATAATATTAGTTGAAAAATACTGATAATACACACCTTAGAGCTTGAAATGAAATCTCTAATTGAAGAAAGCTCAAGAGAGCCCTCCTAAAGTATATACTGAAATGTATTTCCCAAGCTTCCAAGCAAGAAACTTACCTTATATGTAAAGAAAGACATGTTATGTGCTTTTTGAGGGAAGATGTCTTTTTCTAATCTCATAAATAACATATTCCCGTGCTAACAGATTTAATGATTGAGACGGCCACAATTGTGGGTACCAGTAAGCCAAAATTACTGAAGGCCACCACACTAGCTATAACCTCTATCTACCAATGGCTCCTTCAAGACATTTCTCACATGGCAACAGTACAAATCGCCCTGGTGAAGGGCCTGCTCTGCAGAATCTTTACTTGCAGTATGTCAGGCTTCACTTAAGTGGCATTTGATCTCCAGAGAGGGATTTGCTCAGCAGAAACACCAGGGGGAACACTTGAAGCTGTTTAGAGGCAGAAATAGAACCAGTTCCTTGCAATTTTAAGATGTTCTGTTGAAGAAAACCAGGTAAAGTCAAGAAGAAAGATTCATCTAAGACACTTGGACACCCATGGTTCACTTTAATATGAGGAGAAGAGTATCTATCCCAATATTGTTGTGTTTGGCAAAGAAGTATTCCCTGAAAGACTCAGATGCTGAAGGCATGATTATAAACCAGTGGAGATTCATGAGAGTTCTCCCTTATCAATGAGTAAACCTTTTGACAGAGTCTTCATCCTATGGTATTATTGGGAGATGATGGAAACTTTTGGAGGTGGGGCCTACTTGAAGGAAGTAGTTGACTTGCCCTTGGAGGCCATGTCTTGTCCCAAGTTCTTCTCTGTTTTTCCCATTTCCTGGATTCTGTGAGGTGAATGACCCTGTTCCTCCAATTTCTTCCACCATGATGTCCTGACTTACCATAGTCCAGAACACAATGACCCAAGTGTTCATAGACTGAAAAGAATCTTTCCCTCTTTTAAATCATATCTTGTAACAGTGATGACCTGTGTGGTGGTTTGTATATGCTTGGCCTAGGGAGTGGCACTATTAGGAAGTGTGACCTTGTTGGAGTAGGTGTGTCACTGTGGGTGTGGGCTTTGAGACCCTCATCATAGCTGCCTGGAAGCCAGTATTCTGCTAGCAGACTTCAGATGAAGATGTAGAACTCTCAGCTCTTCCTGTACCATGCATATCTGGATACTGCCATGGTCCCACCTTGATGATAATGGACTGAACCTCTGAACCTGTAAGCCAGCCCCAATTAAATGTTGTCCTTATAAGACTTGCCTTGGTCACAGTGTCTATTCACAGCAGTAAAACACTAACTAAGACATCCTGACTTACTATGGTTGCTCTAGGAACACCCCCTCATTGTTACTGCATCCTAACATAAAGAAAACTGGTAGAATTCACCAGTTGAGACAAGCCACAGGGTCACTTCTCCCTGATAAATCTTAATACTTGGCCTTGTGCTCAATGAATGTTGAGTCAGTGAATGGATTGAATGCTAGCAACCAAACAAAATACCAAGTGAATCCATTTGTGTAAATTGCTTTAAGGACCAAATCAATTACAATTTTGAGGCAAATAATCTTCTTGTTTGTTTTATTTCTGAGGCTAATCCAAGGACGGTTTAATCAAGGCTGGTGCTATTTTATTGTATTCATTAGAATAGTTCAGAACCCAAGTATAGAAATTAGGTCCCTGAAGGCGAGGATTAAAATTTATTTTTCATTCTCCGTTAGTCAAACACTGGTGCTTGATCTAGGAGGTAATGTGGCAAACTCAAGATGGTTAATTTTTTAAATGCAAACTTTAAAATAAAATATTGTTTCCACTAATTATATTACTTCAGAGTACATATTATAGTATTTTGCCATTAGAAATGATCTGACCACAGTGTAGTAGTGTATGCCTGTAGCCAGCACTTGGGGATGAAGAAGGATGATTGAAAGACTGAGGCCATTTTCTGTTTCATAGCAAGACTCTGTCTCAAGAAAGCAAACAGTGGAGCAAATGAAAGCCAAATGAACTGAATGTATATTTGTTTTACTGTTTTTTAATTTAATTATTATTTTTTTACTTATTCACTTTGTGTCCCACTCATTGTTTCCATCTTGGTCATCCTCCAATCCTTTCCCCCCCTCCTCCCTTTCTCCTCTGAGCTTGTAGGACCTCCCTTGGGTATCCCCCCACCCTGGCACATCATGTCTGCGAGGCTAGGTGCATCCTCTGCAGTGTTGAGGCCAGACAAGGCAGCCTAGCTAGAAGAAGCCAAATCAGACAACAATAAAAAACAAAAAGATCCTCGTAGTTTCATTAGAATTATTCACAGAACTTTTGCTTCATCTCCATCTGCAAGGCAAACCATGGCTTTAAGTAAAGTGCACCTAGGAAGGAGAGTTGTTTATTTGAGAAGAGAACAAAGGGGAAAAAATCACATACAAAGCAGGGATTTCATTGTCAAACGTACAAGAGTCGTCTTTCAGAATGTTCTCCCGTTTGTAAGGACAAGTTTTGACTGAGTGCCAGGCTGCTTCCCTGGAAAAGGTTCTTAAAATACTAAGTAGAAAAAAAAAAGTTCCTGACTTTAATTTGATTTTCAAGGATTTAAAGATGTTTTCTTCACAACCATGGCAATAAGGGAAAACTGGAAACTCTGAAAGGTGAGAGAAACCAAGAGAAAAGGAATAATCCATCCATTAAGAACGGAATGATATATCCCACTGTCAAAATATGAATCCCCTCAGAATCTTCAGTATTATGACTTTCAACCTCCCTAAACCAAGCTTTGGGCTTTGGGGAAACGGATGAGAGAATTGCTTCCTGCTTTGGGCCAGAACTTGTCTTCAGCCATCTCAGATGAGTCACTCTGCTCCGTGAAATAGATTTTACCTCTGTCCCAGGGTGAAGATGCTTCAGTGAGTGTCAGCCATCAGATTCTTTCCAACATTTCCTGTGCTGGGCTTGTGGTCGATACCCACTAATGATTTGCTTTCTTAGAGCCTGGGGATACAGCTCAGTTGGTAGAATGCTTGCCTGGTGTACCTGATACCCTGGGTTTGAACTCCAGCCCTGTATAAAGCCAGGTATGGTGACACAGCTCTAATCCCAGCAGTGGGGGTGGTGGGCCAGTAGTCAAAGGTCAAAGTCATTCTCTGTAAATAGAAGTTTGAGGGCATCATGGACTATATATTTTTGCTCTCTTAAGTAAACTGGATCAAAGGGCTAGGAATTCTCTTTTCTTCTTTTTCTGTTTCTAGTTACTAAGCTACATGTGTAGTTAGTCCTCGGGGACCTGCTGCTTCTCTGTCTTTCTCCTCTCCAAGCAGCTAGAATCATGCTTTCTTGCCAATACTAAACCTCCCATAGATGACGAGGGCTTTTTCTTGCATTCAGAGCCACTCGTCGCTTCTCTACCTCACTCATCTTCCCTTGACTGACATCTCCAGGCCTGGCAGCTTAACAGTCATGGCGAGTACCTACAGCGCCCTTGGCTTCTGTTTCCAGTGGCACAGCATTTGTTAAATTATGCCCTTTCCTTCCCCTCTCTCCTCCTCTTGCCCATCCCTCCCTCCTTTTCTTTTCTAATCCCGTTTCTGCTCCTTTCTTTTTGTGTCACTGGGGACTGAATGCAAGCTCTTGCATGTGCTAGAGAGGTGCTCAACTATATGGAGCTGCATCCGGAGCCGTTTCTCTCTGTCTCCTGATAGAACAATAATGATTGACAGTGAGTTCCTCAGCAATGTGTCTTTGTGAACAGTGGGCGCTTCCTTATGAGTTACCTGCATAGGTAAAAGCAAGACCAGTGTTCATGAATATTAGAAGTGTTGGTGCCTGTTTCTCCTCTTGGGCCACCCCAGTTGTGTCCAGGCCCCTACATAATACACCTCTCGATTCAGGAGTCAATAGTGTACCAGTATTCAGAGGCTCCTTCAAGAAGCCCTTGGCAATGGCCTAAGACAGGGCTCTCACCCTCCTTTCACCCACCTCGGGGTCCCTTGACGTTGCCCATCGTCGACAGCCTAAAGCCTTCGACCATCGATGTGACTCGTCTCACATCAAAGTTTTGGGGTTGTGAACTTGTCTAAGACCCCCCATAATTAGACATCCAAATTCAAAATTCACATAGTTGGGATTGATCATAAGACGCCTTCTCTAACTAAACAGAGAAGGGGGAGATGTCAGAAGCCAGGACCCTCGCCCTTACCCTCACCCCCTACCTTTCCCCACCTGCACAATGTCCCCTGAAGCTTGGCAACTGCAAGATCATGCTTGGCAACTGCAGATAGACTCAAAGCAGAGTACCATATCTTCTGAAGAATAGCAGGGAGACCGTAACTCAAGCAGTGTACCATATCTTCTGAAGAATAGCAGGTAGATCATAATTCAAGGCAGTGTACCGTATAGACCATGACATGTTTCAAGGCACAGGCCAAGAAGATTTTGTACTTTTCCACCACCTGACCCCTCTTACCCCCTCCCCTTGTAAAACATGCTATAAAAAAGCATTTCATGTTCAAAAAAAAAAAGAAGCCCTTGGCAAAATGATCTAGAGCAGTGTGCACAGTGCTTCCTAGCGCTGCTACCCTTTAATACGGTTCCTCATGTTGTGGTGATCCCCAACCATAAAATTATCTTTGTTGCTACTTCATAATTTTGCTACTGTTATGAATCGTAATGTAAATATTTTTGGAGATTGCCAAAGGGGTTGCGACCCACAGGTTGAGAACCACTGCCCTAAGGAATTGGGATTTCATGGGGAGTCAGAGTGAGGGATAGATATCTCCTTGGAGGTGCATATATTAAGCCTTTTTCCTTTTCTGTTGTATGAGTCTTTTGACATTTTAAGATGAAAATTATTGACAAACATCTTCCTTATGAAAGGAACTCATTTTCTGGGCATAGCCCCAGAGAGGTGCAACAAGAAGAGATAATGGTAGAAAAAGGAAGTCTCTTAGTTACGGTTTCATTGTTGTGAAGAGACACAATGACCAAGGCAAATCATATAAAATACAACGTTTAATTGAGGCTAGCTTATAGGTTCAGAGAGCCTGTGAGTGTCTAGGTGGACATGGTGCTGGAGAAGGAGCTGAGAGTTCTACATCTTGGTCTGCAGGCAACCAGGAGGAGACTGTCTTCCTAGGCAGCCAGGGGGAGGCTCTGAGATTTTCACATTGGGTAGAGCTTGGACACTAGGAGACCTCAAAGTCCACCCCCACAGTGACATACTTCCTTCAATAAGGCCACACCTACACCCACACCAGCAAGGCCATACCTCCTAGTAGTGCCACTCCTCATGGGCCAAGCATGAATCAATGGGGCCAATCCACCAGAGGAAGTGGCATCCATCTTGCTAAATAATTTCTCTTGCTCTCCTGTGTCCAAGATTCTTCTTGGATAAACTAGAGATGCTAGCCATTTCTAAACTAACTCCTAGGAAGCCCTTGGCAGCCTTCTCCTTGGCCACAGGGCTCGTGTATAAATTCCAACTATTGTTGGACATTTGGGTTCCTCCCTGCAGCCATCTGAAGTTCCTAATCTGTGACCTCGGAGATTTGATGATAATCTCAATTTATTTAAAGAATGTGTATCACATGATCTAAATGCTTTGTGTGAGCCAACTTGCTTTATCTTTGCAACTATGCGCTGCGCGGTAGTTGTATGACTTGAAGATGGGGTAACTGAGACACATGGAGGCCTTCTTTACTGCCTTGCTGCTGTGACTCAAGCAAGTAGGTCACCGGCCATCTCTGCTCAAGCTTATAGTTTCTGCTTCAGCTATACCTTTGATGACCTGACTGATGACCTATATCTTGGGGCCCTGATTAGAAAATCAAGATGACTCTTTTTGAAACACTCTCTGGAAGAACATGCATTTCCAGTTCCCAAAGCCAACTTCTTTTCAAACTTTTGGAGAGAGATTCCTTTGGAATCTACCAGTCAGTGCTACTGGTGATTAGCAGGGAGGTGGGGGGAGGGGCGTCTTGAGCCTCTGTGGCGTTGAACTGAGTTAAAAGGTGCTCCTCCAACTCCCTGCTTACTCCGTGTACATCCTGAGGCTCATTCTTCCATATCAGCAGCTCTTGATGAAGGCTTCCAGCAATTGCTTTATGTGTTGGACAATCTACCTGGCCTGGCCTAGTTTCCAGTGGCTTCTCACACATAACCCTCTGGAGACAGCTGTGCTGTGTCAAGAGCCAGCTCCCACGTGGGAGGTCCGATTTACTGTGCCGCTCACGGGATTATCAAATATTTTAACTATTACTTGTCACTTGAATTGGAACACCTTCCACATGCCTGTCACATGGCAGCAGCAGGGAGATGGGAGAGAATCTCGTCCTTCCTGTCCCTTACTAAGAAGAGGCTGAGCACAGTACCTCCTTGTAAGGAATTCTAGGGTCGCCACTGCTGCTAACTCTTACTTTACGCATGCGCTCTATGTCCTGAGCTGACTGTCTAGCTCATTGCGCGAATCCTCCCAGTTTTACTGTTAAGGAAATAAGAGCTTAGAGAATGGATTTACACCACAGGTAGGGCTGAGGTTGAAATTTGGGCACGTCTAACTCCAAAGACTTTTCCTGCCCACCAGGCTGTCTTGGGTACCGCTGCTGTGGGTCTCAGTGAGGATGAAGGGGATGTTCCTGCGTGAAGGCACACACTAGGCAGCTTGTAAAACTTCCCACTTACTTCTGGAATCCATTGGTGGCACTGACTGGGTTTATTTGGATGATTATGGGCAAAAATTTGCATTTTGTGTTTTTAACAGCTCAAGGTTTGACAGCTGGGAGATAAAACAGGCTGAATGAAGGGCACAGATCCTGGGAAGCAAGGAGAAAATGAATTTAAAAATCAAATTCCTAAAGCCAGAGATGGTAGCACATACTGGTAATCCCAACACTTGAGGTGGGGGGATGGGAGGGCCTGAGGCAAGACTGAGCTACAAAGCAAGATGCTTTCTCAAAACACAAGAAAAAAACAAAAAACAAAACTCAACCCAAAACATCAGCCTCTGAGAACTGACAAGAACTTAGCCAAGGGTTGGCTGAATGAACCTGGCTTGCAGTGAATGACAGAGTGACGGGTTCCAGTCTACAGTACAGACTCATCAAGTTCAGACACTCCTTGTTTAGAATTAAAAACCCAACATCAGCCATTTCAAGAAGTCCATTTCATTAAAAACCATACAGGTGAATAAGAAAACAGGGTGTGGGGACTGATTCAGAGAAAATGGTTTTGCTGAAATGTTCTGTGCTTTGGATACACACTTCATTAAGTTCATCTCTTTTCCCAGTTTATTAAAATGACCCTTTCCAGACGTAGCTGTAAGATACGTAACTGGCTAGCCAGGGTTGTCGCCTTTCTCTTTGAAATGCAAGGGCTAGATTTTCTCTGATTTTGATTGAACTTTCTTCTGATTTAGTGAGGTTTGGCTGTCTCTGAGGTGTTTCATTATAATACCCACAATAGCTTAATCATGGCCGATAGTTGGTGTGCAGTGGTCTAGAACACAGGTTTACAGCATATACAGAGTGCTGGAGGTATGACTGTCAATGAAGCAAAACCTAACTAATTGCTGTAGGTGGCTTGATTACCCACTCAGAATTCTTCTTCTTAAGGATACTATTGGAAAAGACCAGCTGCCCCTAGATCCATGTGATTTGGGGACTGGGAGGAGGCTTGGATGTAGTCAACTCCTCTTCAGGCATTTCTCAGGAACATAAATTTTCATAAGAACCCAACCCAAAGAAAATATGGGAAAAAAAACACCCCTTACATATATGGCTCAGTGGTCTGTTCCCACACCCGGTGCAAGCTTCACAGTGGATCGTTAGCATACTGGCTCTCACATATAGCCACCTCCCCACCCCGCCCTTCACCTTCATCACAATCTCAGTAAGCCTTTCTGGTCTCCAGGAGTCTAGGAGGTGAAGCAGGTTGTTCATTATTTATTATTATTATTATTATTATTATTATTTTGCTTGTAACTTATTTTATTTTGGCAGCTCAAGATAGACAGATGAATTCATATGCGTATTTAAGGCATGTAAAAATTTCCATATTGCTAAGATCATAAACTTAACTGATAAAGGCTGCTACTTAAGCAGGGTATGGCGGCTCATGCCTGTAATCCCAGCAATTGGGAGGCTGGGCCAAGGGAATTGCTACAAACTAGGATTGCTTTGATTACATACTGATTTCTTGTCTCAACCAGAAAATCAAACCAACCACCAAACCCATGCTGAATAACAAGCTACTATTTAGCCTAGAGCACTGGTCTAAGTTCCCTCCTCTCCCCTCTCCCTTCCTCCTTCCTTCCCTCCCTTAAGCATGTATTGAATGACTAGCAAGGGCCATGTACTGATATTGGCAATGAATAAAGATTATGTCGTTATGAGCTCCTACTGATGTTTAGCTGGTAAGGCAAGTTGACCTGATTGCACCTGAGAGGATGGTATATAGACCTGGTTTTTATTTACAACCCATCGCTTTCCTAGAGTGTTCTGGTCAACCAGGATACTCTTTTCCAAGGCTTGTTGAATGCGGCTGCATGGAAGACTCCCCTAGTCTAGGAGCAGCTAGAGCCCAGGTGTCCTTAGCAGTGTGTTCTAACAGAAGGCTGGTTAGACTCAGCTATGATCTAGTTCGTAATGGTGACGAAGGCTGCCATTCAAGCTGTTGACACTGAGGTGAAGAGTGTTCCCTAAATGGTTCTCTGCTCACAGCATGTAGGTAGACTCCATCTCTGTGGGCTCTGTGCATATTCTAAACAGTTTCTGGTTAGGAAAGTCAAGTTCATATGATCAAAACCACTGTTTCCTTTATAGATGCTGGTGCCCTTGAGGCTAACACATCCATTCCCAATTTTAAAAATGGAACAAGTTTATGGTCAGATTTTACTAGTGTTTTGTTTTGATTTTTTTCCAACTCAGTAAGTGTTCCATTTGAAAAACCAGGACATGCTTTTTATTTTTATTTTTTTTTCCACCAAAAAAGAGGCATAGAATTGTGAGATCCTTCTTAGGCTCAGTCCGGACATCTGTTTCTCTGTAGAACATTTGTCTTTTACATGAGTAATAACTAGGAGAAAAGAAATGAGAGAAACAGATGCCCTTTACTGCCACGGGGGATTATTTATAAAAGCACAGGCAGGCTTCTGAAGCAGGAACAAGCTTCTTCTTCAGCAACCTCCTGTAATGTGCAAGAGATATGTGGCAAGACCATTGATGGATGCTCAAAACTGCAAATAAATAAATAAATACATACATAAATAAAAATATGGGGTGTGTAATATACTTTTCCTACTCATACATAATTATGACCAAATTCATTTTATGAGTTAGGCATGGTGTGCTGGTTTGAATGAGGATAGCTCCCATAGGCTCATGTATTGGCATGCTTAGTTGGTGGAACCATTTAGGAAGGATTAGGAGGTGTGGTCTTGTTGAAGTAGGTGTGAGTGGCTTAGAGGTTTTCTCTCTGCCTGCCTGCCTGCCTGCCTGTGGATCAGGATATAAGCTCTCACCTGTCTGTTTGCCTGTTGTGGTGATAAGCAAGCCCCCAGTTAAATGTTTTCTCTGTGAGAGTTCTTCTAATCATGGTTTCCTCTTCATAGCAACAGAACAGTAACTAAGACACATGGTAAGGAGTAACCAAAATAACTAATAAGGTCACACTATTATAACTACACACTGTAAGGAAAAAAAAAAACACTTAAAATTTAGGATCTGTTTCTTCCTAGAATTTGCCATGTGATACTTTGGGCTATGGTTTGCCACAGATAACTGTGATCATGGTAACAAAACTGAACAGAAGGATATTGTATGGGTATTTTAAGAATATAGTAATCAAAATATTTGTTGGAATGAATGGAGAAACATGAACAGGATAACAAAGATGCTGGACTAGTTTCTGCCCCTGTCACAAATACAGCTTATGAAGGGGATTGTTTTAGCTCATGGGTTTGGAGGTCTCCATTGAGGACTGATTGACCCCATGGCTTTTGGGTCTGTGGCAAGGTAGCATTTCGTGGTGGCGTGGTGGTGGAAAGCTCACCTGAGAAGGATGTACAGAGATGGAGAAGAAAAACAAGGGGTCCCACAGTCTTTTTCAAAGGCATATTCCCAGATATTTAAAAACTTCTACTAGGTTCCTTCTCTTAAAGGCTCCACTATTTCCCAACAGTGCTGAGTTGGGGACCAAGCGATTATCCCAGGGGCTTCAGAGAATAGCTAAGATAAGCTGTAGCAGCAATCATGAAAGCAGATACCAGGAAATGCAATAAACATTTATCATAAGAGAACTTTGCAAACTTTTTTTTTTTTTTTTTTTTTTGGTTTTCGAGACAGGGTTTCTCTGTGTAGCCCTGGCTGTCCTGGAACTCACTCTGTAGACCAGGCTGACCTTGAACTCAAAAATCTGCCTGCCTCTGCCTCCCAAGTGCTGGGATTAAAGGCGTGTGCCACCACTGCCCGGCTACAAACTATTATTACCAGAAGAATGAACTAGTTAATGAACCGTAGTGGGAGAATGGAGAAGCCTCAGGTGTATTTACCTTGACGGTCAAAGGGGAAGTCACACCAAATTGATCTCAAGGTAGTTTAAAAGTAAGTCATAAAAAACAAACTTTAAGAAGATAGTAAAACCATAAATGATCTTAGATTTGAAGATATCATAATAATGTACTAAATAAGCGATGGAAAAAAACGAATCCATTAAAGTATATATTATAAACATATTAAAAACACACTCTAAGGAATGTCAATCAAACATGTTTCCTTCCTCTTTCTGTCTTTCTTTTATTTTTAAAAAATACGTATTTTATGCTTACGGGTGTTTTTTTTTCTGGATATTCTTATGGATACCATGTACATGCAGAACCAACTAACATCAAAAAAGGACACTGGATGCCTTGAAACTGGAGTTCCAGATGGCTGTGAACCACCATGTGGGTGCTGGATCCGAACCTGGGTCTTCTGGAATAGCAGCAAACTCCCTTAACTGCTGAGCTTTTCTTTTTATTCTTTTTCTCTTTCTTCTTCTTCCCTGCTCCTCTTTCTCCTCCTCTTCTTCCTCCTCCTCCTCCTCCTCCTCCTCCTCCTCTTCCTCCTCCTCTTCCTTCTTCTTCTTCTTTCTTCCACTAGTGTCTTTTTGTGTTGCTCAAGCTGGCCTTGAACTCCAAACCTCAAGCAACCCAGTACCTCTGCCTCACAAGTGGCTGGAAACACATATGCCACCCAACTTCTTGTGCCTTTTGGTTTGCTTTGTCATTTATTTATTTATTTATTTATTTATTTATTTATTTATTTATTTTAGTACTGAAGAAAACCAGATGATAATAACTGCTTTGGACAAAGATAAAAAAGGATCTGAAATAGAGATAATCATTAGCAAAAATATATTTTGAAAAATTCTGACTCAAATAGTACAAATGGTTATTTAGGTGCAATTCTATGAATCCATTTTCATTTCTAGATTAGCAAAGGATTTAAAAATACTTGACTTTAGGGCAAGACTTCCTAAGCTTTTTCCATTCATGACCCTTTTTTTCCCTGAGGAATTTTTATTTGAGCACAAGCACATGGATATATAAAGTAAGGCTACAACTCAAACATTACTGACAATAAATCTTAAGAAAATTTATCTTGAGACAATTCTTTGGTATAAATATAATTTTAATATTTATTAACTGTGAAAGCAAATTTGCATTCTTATGAGATAGATGAGCTTATTTTTGCATAAAGCATTAAGTCTTGGCTGAATGTTTGATTCTGCAGTACATAGAGTGTCTTCAGTGTTTTTCAGCATTGATCAATATTTTGATTTTGTTATTGTCAATGATGAGGCCATCACTTTGCATAAATACAGAGTACAAAATGGCAGAAGTATGTTTAGGGCCATTTTGGAAATTCTGTCCTAATCCCAAGCCAAAATTCATTTGACAATTTTAAAAATAAATCTTATGTCAACAATTCAAACAGTGACTTTAGAAATCAAATGTTCTAGACAGAATACAATCCAAACTCTAATACTTATATGCTGGGGGATGATGGTAGGAAAAAAAGAAGTCCTGGTTTTCTGTAATTATACCACTGTGTCTTCATAAGAACAGAATACTGTGTGTATGGGGAGAGCACTGCAGTTCACAGCATACATTCGTCTGAAATCTGAACAGTGGTATCTCAGGCAGTGATGGTTGGTGCGTGGTGCCATGGCGTGCACAGATGGAGCAGACACGTACAGGTGGAAGTCAGGCTCATTGTGTGTTTGATTTGGAATTCATTCTTGACTATGCTGTGTTCACAAATCTTTTACTGCAGCCAAATTTCACAACCCCTCGCATCTAAACTGTATGACCTTACAGGAAACTGCGACCTGCGCAGAAGACACTGCATTCTAAGGTGCATATTCAGGAGAGCAGTCCCTTCATTTACTGCTGATAGATGTGTAAACCGGCAAACTTCAAGAAGTAGTATTTGAAAATGTCATACATGTATACAATACATCTTGATCATATTTATACCCTCCTCTCCTACTCCAATCCTCCCCAGGATCACCCCCCCATCACATCCCTCTTCAATTGCACGTCCTTGCTTTATAATATTTATTTATTTATTTATTTATTTATTTATTTATTTATGACTCTGTGAGAGCAGTTAGCGCTGCTCACATGGTTATGTATGGGCATGCGGCCGTCCACTGGGACATGGGCAATGTATCACTATCTATTTGATCCTAAAAATATTTTGTATACTTAATTTCATTTCATGACTTAGAGTGAAGTAGGCCCGTACTTATACACCAGAACATTCACTGTAACATTATTAATTAATTAGTTACCTACTTAGATAAGCGACTTAAATGACCAGTAGAAAATAATCATTAATAATAGAGATGATAAAGAAAATGGGACATTATGTAACTATTGTGTTATTCCCCCAAAACATACAGATACATGAGAAAGTCTTCAGTTTTGAAGCTACGTGAGAGATACAGTCCATGTTTGAAATATGTTCCATGTTTGAAAAAATGTTTAGAAATAAAAACAGAAGGAAAATAAGCCAACAACTAAACCAAACCAAACCAAACCAAACCAAACCAAACCAAACCAAACCAAACCAAACCAAACCAAACCAAACCTAGTCATCCTAGATAGAATTGCATTTTGAATTTTGGGTTTTTCTATCTTCTCTACAAGAATCCTATGGGCAGTCATATTTATCAGTAAACTGACAGGTCCAATGTGCAGGTTTATTCTACCCATTGTCCCACGTCACTGCAGCGAAGAATCCAAAACTCTTCATCTGGAATTCAGGTTCCTTCATATGGGTGTCCTGCCTCTCTTCCTATTTCCAATGGTTCCCTCACTCAGACTCTGACTCTCCCAGCTAGCCCTTCCCTTCCTCAGACATCTTCCCACGGCATGTGTTCTCTTTCCCCACAGCTTCCCAGTGCCAGCCACATACAAGATACAGCTAGATCTCAGGGTTCAAGAGAGATCTCCACGTTGAGGACATCTGCCCAGTCCAGCCTGAGTTCTTGCCAGTGCTTGCTGCAGGTCTGTTTTCTGGCTTTCTCTGTGAGCACCTGTTTCTGCAGCTGGACTGGAAGAGCCTATGGGGCAGGATCTTGTGACGTCTACTACAGTGCTCAGTACACAGAAGTTGTGCTCATACACAGCAGGTGTGCTCAGTAAGTCCTACAGATTGTCTCTTTCCTACTCTATTTGTAGCTCATTGTGCATTTGGAAAAAATTTTGCATGTCCTTCCTTTACCTTTCAAAACAAATCCATCTAGAGACTGGTAGTCCAGACTGTTGGTAATCTTAGTAAGCTACAGGAACATTCCAGAAGGAGTAGAAATTCAACTGTAGACTAAACAGACGTTTCTCCCTGCCTTGCTTTTTGTTGATTTTTATACTTCTTTTGATGTGTTAATGTTGGGCAGATCTTTGGACTCTTTCTTGGGGCAGAATGATAGAGCCCAGGGTCTCACACATGCTGAGCAAGTGCTACCACCAAGACACACCTTCAGCCTCTTTTATCTATCTTAGCAAAGAAGGAATTGTAAAGAATAATGACTCCCTTGCTGCCTTTTACACGACATGACGTTCATTTGAGTTGCTGGAGTTTAAAGGGTCTGGCTGCCTTTGATACTGGAAATGAGAGCTAGGAGTGTAACAAGGGCTGGTAGCCATAAGGTAGAGGCAAAAAGTCACAGCCTCATATACCTGTACTCCAGGGTGAATTTTGCTGGGTATGGCTATGGGTGGGACTTTGGTGGACTTACCAGCAAAGTGCAAGATATGCTGAATGACCTGAACTTTTACCTGCTTAGGCCTATGGAGGGTCCCTAGCAGTTTTTTGGTGTGTGTGTGTGTGTGTGTGTATGTGTTGTGTGTGTATATGTGTGTGTATATATATGTGTGTATGTATGTATGTATGTATGTATGTATGTATGTATGTGTGTATGTATGTCTGTGTATGTGTGTGTATGTGTGTATATGTGTGTGTGTGTGGTGTGTATGTGTATGTGTGGTGTGTGTATGGTATATGTGTGAATATGTATGTGTATTATATATGTGTGTATATGTATGTGTGTATGTATGTATATATAGGTATGTGTATGTTTGTGTGTGTATGTGTATGTGGTATGTATGTGTATGTATGTGTGGTATGCGTATGTATGTATGTGTGTATGTGTGTGTATGTGTGTCGTGTGTTGTGTGTGTGTATGTGTATGTATGTGTGCATGTGTATGTGTGTAAATTTATGTGTATGTGTCTGTGTGTATGTATGGGGTGTGTGTGTGTTGTATAGGACAGAGGTTAATGTCAGGGGTCTTCCTCAGTAGCTCTCCATCTTATGTGTTGAGGCAGGGTCTCTTATTGAACCTGATGTCACCTACCAGTAAACTCCAGGGTTCTTCTGTATCTATCTCTCCAGCACAAGAATTACAGATAGCCCAGTTTTCGCATAGGCTCCAGGGGGGTAGGGGTGGGGGCAGAGGGGTCTGAACTCTGATTCTCATGCTTGTACAAGAAAATTTTGCCAACAGAATTAGTTTTTGATCCAAAATGCTTTAGGGCCCATGAAGCCTTGCTGTGCCTTTGGTATAATGGACTCCCTGGCTTATCCCTGCCTAAGCCAGTGTGGCTATTCAGTCTTATGTGGTGACAGCTAAACAGAATTGCTTGTCAAGCTTCTCATTTCCAACGGTCTGGAGTTTGGTCTAAAATCTACATTACCATTTTTTAAAAAAGGTTTAGTACTTTATGTGTATAGTTATTTTGTCTGCATGTATATATGTGTATCACACGTGTGCCAGGTTTCCAAGGAGGACAGAAGAGGGTGTCAGACCCACTGTCTTAGTTAGGGTTTCTATTGCTGTGAAGAGACACCATGGCCACTGCCACTCTTATAACAGAAAATATTTCATTGGGTCTGACTTCCAGTTTAGTCCATTGTTGTCATAGTAGGAAGTGTCACAGCTGTAGGTGGTCATGGCACTGAACACGGAGCTGAGCCTCCTTCCTCTTGATCTGCAAGCAGCAGAAATGACTGCGAGCGACACTGGACATGGCTTGACCATATGAAACCTTAAAGCCCTCCCCTTAGTGGCCCCAACAAAGCCACACCTCCTCATAGTGCCACTGCCTATGGGCCGAGCATTCAAACAGGAGTCATTCCTATTTAACCCCCACACCCCCAGACTTGAGTTTCAGGGAGTTGTGAGCTGCCCGTGGGTGCTGGGATTGAACCTGGGTTTCTGCAAGAGCAACAAGTGCTCTGAGTTACTGAACCAACCCCCACAAATCTATATTTTAAAGATTTTCTACTTAAATAAACACCTTCTGTGGTTGCACAGGTTATACCTGGAGACTCTACTGGGCCCATGAATCACATATTTAGGTTTTCCTGTGATTCTGGCTTCTATAAGAATTACAGAATTGCTAACTATGAACAACGATTCCATCGTTCCAGCCAACCTTCCCACCTTGTCCTCTGCAGAAAAGGTAGAGACAGGTCTGTGTCATCGAACTTTGATCTTTTCCATTGTTATAGCCAACTCCCTGATGATCTCTAAATATCTGCTCCTAGTCATAAGGCCAGAGGGTTGACCAAAGGTGTGGATAGACAAATTGGTAACTTAACTCTGTGCTCGTCACAGCAAAATCACATGACCACCGGCAGACTATATGACATGATTCTCCCTTTTCCTGGCCACTTATCAGTTTTGAAGGTGGTGACTGGAGTCCTCTGTAGTCCAGGAAGGTCAGGAAAAGTTTATGTAGTTGTTTCAATAGAGAGAAAATCACTCCACTAGAACTCCCAAGTCCTCTGGAAGCTGAATGCTGTTTAGAAACAGTGAAGGCTAGCATAGTATTGAAGAAATCATTCCCGTGTGCCATTTCTAAGAGTACTCTTCTAAGCTCCTGAAGTCACAAGGACAGTATGACATGTAGGGGTTACAGAAAAGAGAGAAAGAGAACTGGGGCTTGCCAGTGACTGCCTGTGGGGTCCTTCTGCTGTCAGCTTCAATTGGCCATAAAGCTTCTTTAAATGGCTGTGTTTTGACTGCTAATTAGCTTGTTTGTTGAGCTGGCTTGCCCCCAGAGTGGCTTTGAGAACTGCTGCCTGGCCTTTCAGCAACTGCAAGGCCAGAGCTAGGACAAGATCTACTATACAAACTCCCCTTCCTCAGCCTCTGACTAGGGTGGACTTGGGTGGAGGAGCAGAAGGGAAAGAGAGTATGTAGGGACGTGGTTCCTCTAGTGGCCTGAGGCAGCTGTCCCCTGTGCATAGTCTTCTGGTGGAAAAAAGCATCAAAACAAACTTGGGGTTGTTTGGAGCTACTTACTGTTACTTCAGTTCCCCAAACTCAAAAAGGTACTCCAAATATGTAGAAATGAGCTCACCCTGGACTCAGCCTGGATTTCTAGCAGTTAGATAAAAGCTAGCATTCCTCCAGAACTTGTGAAAAATGGTTCCCATTTTCCAAAAGAAGTCACTTCCCTTACTTCTGACAGAAAGGACCAATGGCTACCTGAAGTGCTTATCAGCATATCAAAGCGGAGGCTGGCCTCCAGGCTCCCAGAGTATCACAAGGACTTTTAGACATTTCAAAGTCCACGCTGGAGCCTGCTCCTTCTCACCTCTCTACTACCCTGAACTCCCTCTTGCTCATGGCTTTTCTCGAAGCTCTTTCATCCATTCATTCATCTTATAAGCCTACTGAGCCTACTTCTATTGTGCCCCGCCCCCTTCTAGATGCCGTTCTGTTCCCTTCCCCCAATAAGCTTACTTTAACTTAGGCCTGTCGAATGGTGTGATTCCATAGGGGGACACCTTGGCATGGGCTCACTAAGGTACTCCCTTCCACCGCGTCATACCGCGTTATGAAGCATAACACACCCATGGAAGTCTGTTCGGGAGTAGAAGGTGAAGGGTTCTCGTAGGTCTGAGCTTGGCAAACTTAGCTCCTGCAAGCTTTCTCCATTCCCTCGGCTTTGCTAAACTGTTGGATTACATTCCTAAAGCTTATTTGACCACTTCCTCCTCCTAAGGCTGATTACCAAGGTCCAGCTGTCAAAGTATGGAAGTCTAGCAATCAAAAGTCCCCTTTGGGCTATTCTAATTAACATGCTCATTGGAAACAAACCAGCTCATCCTAGCACACAGCTTCCTTCCTTTTCATTTGTAGACTGCCGTTTGCCTATGGGCCATAGCTGTAGCCTTTCTATTCATAAGCAGTCCTTTATCCCACTGGGGCAAATATCCCCCCCCCCACACACACACTTTCTTTCCTCTCCCTTGTCTCCTCTCCCCTGTCTCTGTCCCTCTGGGGCAAATAAATCTTTGTACTGAGAACTTGGTCTTGGTGTTCTGTGCCGACTTTCAGTACTTTCAGAATCGGTTTGGTACTGGCGCTGAGTACTAAGTACCATATGGCTAGCCGCCTTCTTTCCTGTTCTGCCATCTTCCTCCTCTCCTTCCTCTTTCTCTTCCGTCTCTCCCTCTTCTTTCTTAAGCCCGAGTTTTACAATGGAGCCCAGACTGGTCTTGAACTCCCCATGTAGCCCAGGCTGCCTTGAAACAGGTAGTCTTTGTCCCAGCCTCCTGAATGCTGAGATTACCAGCATGTGTCATAGAGTTTGGCTTGTGCTTCTTCAAGGGTTTCAAAGCTGTTGGTTTTGTATAAAAAGGTATGTTTCATATAAGTTTATTTTCATCCTAAATTAATTTGGGGGGAAGTGTAAAGGAAATATTCTACCACTGAGTTTACCCAAATCCCTTTGACAACTTTTTTTTTTTTTTTTTTTTTTTAGTTTTAGATACTGCAACAAATAATGTATCATGGGGGGAATTAAAGAAATTATGAGTTTTTTGTTTGTTTGTTTGTTTGTTTGATTGATTGTTTCCCAGGAGTCAGCCTACTGTGCCGGTTTGAATGAGAATATTCTGCTGGACTCATTTTTTGAACTCTTAGTCTCTAGATGTATAAAGTAAGGACATGACCACTCAGAGGTATGGCTGAGGAGAAGGTTTTTATTGTAGATACTGGGGAGGGTATAGTCCAGAGTAGGAAAAGAATCAGACTAAAGATGACCAGTCTATTATCATGGGAGCACGGCAGCATCTAGGCAGGCCTGGTGCAGGAGGAACTGAGGGTTCTACATCTTCATCTGAGGGTCTCAAAGCCCACCCCCACAGTGACACACTTCCTCCACCACGGTCACACCTGCTCCAACAGGCCACACATCCTAATAGTGCCACTCCCTGGGCCAAAGATATACAAACCACCACAGGCTATTTCTAGTTTCCACTCTGCTTTGCGCTGGTAGGTCAAGAGGTTATTCCTCAGCCGCCACCCTCTCCCTTGTCTGGGAGACCTTCCTGGTAGTCAATATTTCTGATATGTACTTCATAGAGTTGCCTCTTTTGTCTTCTGATTCATTCACTCATGAATTAACAGCTGAATTCCTGTGGTAGTCCTGGTGCTGATTCAGTGCCAGGTCTGAGTGGGGAGTGTAGGTAAAAATGAATGTAAAGTAAACGTCTCCGAACCCCAAGAACCTGGCTGAAAGTTTGCAATGGTTTGATCCTGAACTTTGTCCCTGGGCTTTGGAATTTTTATTCTCTTATCAAATGGAGAGCTCATCTCCCACTTGCTTTTCTTTGGGATTGACGGATGCCTCAGGCTGGAAGCTCTGGAGCAGGAGTAACTCGCTTTGGCTTTTGTCTTCTTGACTTTGGCTGGTGTTTCTTCACTGTCTCATTATGGCTTTGATGCTTTTAAGAAAATTAAACAAATATTTCATCCGGCTTTACAAGCTGTCTTTGATCTTAATCACTCATCCTGTTGTTGCCAAAGGAGAGCTACAAAGTAACTTAGGTTCAAATCCTGGCTCTTGTTTCCAACTGGCGCGGACTGGCCAAATCGTCTTCCTCTCACTTAGTCACACCCGTTAAACCCTACCAACTGATCTTCGTGGTTGTGTAATTTGAAAGTGAAAGCCCTTGTTTTTTTGTTTGGGTAAAGCAGTACAGTAACAGTTGTGTTCACTGACTGTGTCCCCAAAGTTCCAGGATTATGGAAAATTTGTGTCCCCCTCCCCCCCTTTCTTCTTTCCCAAGAAATGCCTGATAAAGAGAATCTGCACGGTAAGCTTGAGCCGAGGGGAGGGGCCACTTTGTGAAGATAACCAAGGACTCAATCAAAATACATATTATTTCTAAACAAAAGCATACTGCAAAGTGAGGACTTCGAGATTAAGTCACTAAAAGCACCTACTATGCAGAGGACCCTGTTCACTTCTATTATTTTGTAAATTTGATCAATGTTAACCTGGTTCTACCTTAGTTTTTCACTTAATGTTGCCTTTACCCTAAATATTTCCTTACCCTAAATATTTCTTCTAGTTAGAATTATTTTAGCAAAAGTTGTCATTAACATAAGTGATGTGTGTGTGTGTGTCTGTCTGTCTGTTTTAAACCAAGGGTTGATTTAATAAACTTGGGTTGCTCACATCCACCAAAGCTGGAGTGCCAACTCCTATTATATATCTCTGGAGCTTTTTCAGATAATGAGTTGTAACCAGAACGTTTAAAGAAGCCAAGCATGCTTTTCTATAATGCTGCAATGCCCCCAAAGACTCAGTATTTCAGGTTTCGAGAAAGCCATGAAATTATGATAGACAGCAGATTGGCTTCTCCATGTTAGATGCTTGTCAGTCACTCCTTGCCTGATGGCCTTGAAACACCCCATCTGTGGAGAGAATGCTTACACTTCCATTTTCTGGGTAAGGACATCATCTGGGAGGGATTATTTGACCTTCCTAAGGCCACAAAGCCTTGGAGAGGAGGCGCCCCGTTTCCTACCTTCCTGCTTTCTGGATACCTTCTGGTGTTCCATGGTAATTACCTCTGTATGGTCTGAGTGTCAATTAAATTCATGGAGTGTTTACTGAAAAATTTACAATGTTTGCCACCAAGACTGTGATAATGTGTCTTTAAAAGGTGACAAGGGAGGCCAGGGAAGATGGCTCAGTAGGTAAGGCACTTGCCACAAAAGTATGAGGACCTGAGTTTAGATTTTCAGAAGTCATAGAAAAGGTGTGGGATGGTAACACCTGTAGCCCTTGAGTTAGAAAGCCGAGACAGGAGGGGCCCTGGGGCTTCCTGGCCAGCCTTCTGGCAGAACTGGAGAATTCTAGGTTCAGAGTGAGATCTTGTCTCAAAAGAAAAGATGGAGAAGACTGAGAAAGCACCTGGCATTCATCCTTGGCCTCTGTATGCACTTGCCTGCACACATACTCCAGTGGGTAAGCACATGCAAACACTCACAAAGAGACAAGGGCCCTTTCATGATAGCGCCACTGGGACTGAATGGAGAAGGTGGACGTCTGGGCACACACATCAGGAGTGGAGTGGCCTGCTCATTACCAATGAGCTCATTACCAATTACACAGGTGAGCTATTGGGTGGTATTGTGTGGGCTGAATTGCCCACTCATCTCTCTTGAGGTCAAGAGTCTAAGATTTCAGAAGGGTAGAAGGGCAAGTGTGACCAGAATATAGTATATACATGTATAAAATTGTCCAATAATAAAGTTTAAAAGACATTAGAAATTTTTTTTTTTTGAGACAGGGTTTCTATGTAGCTCTGGCTGTCCTGAAACTCAAGTTGGCTTTGAACTCACAGAGATCTGCCTGCCTCTGCCTCTGACGAGCTGGGAATAAAGATATATGGCACCACAGTCAGGCTAAAAGACTGGTTTTGTTTTGTTTTGTTTCGGTTTTGGTTTTTCGAAACAGGGTTTCTCTGTGTAGCTCTGGCTGTCCTGGAACTCACTCTGTAGACCAGGCTGGCCTCGAACTCAGAAATCCGCCTGCCTCTGCCTCCCATGTGCTGGGATTAAAGGCGTGTGCCACCACTGCCCGGCTGACTGGGTTTTTTAAAAAACTAAATTTTATAGACAAAAGCTGAAATAAAGCCTCCCCTGTACATGAAAAATACCTATTTCAATTAGCAACCAATGCTAGATTCCCTGCAGATCGTTCTCCTTGAGTGAATAAGAATAGGGTGAAGCTAGGACTTGAGGTTGGAAAAGAAAAGATGTGAAGCTATCTTGGCTGGCATCCGTCTGCCCCCTTCTCCCACTCATTTGCCATTTGTCACTTGCAGGAGAGCTGGAGGGGGATGACACTGCAGATGGAATGACACAGTACCCGAAGCTCTCCTTTCTCCTGGCACCTTCAGCATTGGACTCGCCTTTGCTGCCCTTGTGATCCTATGAACATCTGATTTTTGGAGAGGGTTGCGCGCAGAGGGCCTGACAGGATCAAATTAAAACTCTGAGCTTCACACAGGCGGAGCAGCAGCAGCAGCAGCAGCAGCAACAACAGCAGCAGCAGCAGCAGCAGCAACAAAAAGTTAGAGCCTCTTGTCTAAGGATATATACGAAGCCAGAAATAGACATTGGAGCTGTGGCCTGCCAGTCTGGGACTGCGATGGTGTGGATGGACTCTAATTGAGTGGCCGCATGAGTCACGCTTACCAAGCGCAGGGAGCCAGCGCAGGGACTCAGCATCCTTTCGTAATGCTCAGTAGCTAAGTTGAAGGAAAGAGAGAAGTTTTTGTTCATGATCTCATTCCAATCAGAATGTGTCCAGACGCCCAAATATTTGATTTGAGCCCGGTTGCTAAGAGACCTCCCACTGGGACCCAGTTGCCTGCGGGCAGGAGGGCGGTATTGGCATCGCCTCAGATTTCTGCCAATTTATTTTGAAACCAGAAAACCTGGAACTGCGGCCTCCTCAAGGCAACCATGGAGAGAGGAAAGATCTGAGTCAGCCAAACACCAGGGGAAAAACCCGCACTGACCTTCTAGGCGCTTTGGGAGGGCTTAGGAGAGTGAATCCTAAGGCTGGATTGTTTACTTACTGTTAAATACGCTGGACCCGTAAGAAGAAGAAGAAGAAGGCTGGGGCTTTCTGTGTGCTTAAGAAATGCAAGTGACATCTTGAAGCAAGCTCAGGGATTACATAGTAGTGGTGGATTTTTGTGTTATTGTTGGGTGTTGAATAAGATTCAAGCTCCCAACCACACATACCCAGCTTCTTGGGTTTTAATTGCTGGGTGACTTGAACCCCTTAGGGAGATAGCCTGAGCAATGTTGGCTCTGAAGAGTGTGTGAGAGGCCAGCAAACAAGATAATTGAGAACCTAGTGGTGTTCGTCTCATTTCTCAATAGAAGGAGAGCTCTTTGTCCCAGTTAGGCCTTGCTGGGACAACAGAAGAAGCTCCTCTGATGCAGAGCCATGACCCTGTGCTATTCCTTTCCCCAAATAGTGACACACACAGGCCTAGAACTTCTTTCCAGGTATTTCTATATCAAAAAGGCTTTAGTATGAATTTGTGTGCAAAACCTAGGCTTTGCTATGGAGATTTTCGGATGAGATTTGTAATGTACAAACTCTGAAGATCAAGGATGGAAATCCTTGGTTCTCATTTAAAGCTATAGTATAAATCAGATTTGTGTGTGTGTGTGTGTGTGTGTGTGTGTGTGTGTGTGTGAATAGATTGGCTGGTCTGTGAGCTTCAGGTATTGTCCTGTCTCTACCTTGACCAGCCCCACAGCCAGCTGGGGTTATGGTCATGCAGTCTGGCTTTCTAAGTGCTTGCTGGGGATCTGAAGTCAGGTCCTCACACTTGCATGGCAAGCTCTGAATTGACTAAGGCATCTCTGTAGCCCAAGCCAGAGTTTTGTAGAGGAACAGAACCAACAGTGAATACATCGTGAGATACGAGAAGGAAGTGACTTATGTGGTTATGTAGGCTGATGTCCCATAATCTATTATCTGAACTGGAGACCCAGGAACTACAGGACACATCAGAAGGCCCGAGAACTAAGGACTGGATGATGGAAATCCTAATCCAAGGCAGATCAATGTCTCAGATTTAACATTTGGGCAGGCAGAAAGAGAGTCCTCTTTTCTCAGCTTGGTGTCCTATCCAGATCCCAGTGTGGATTGTGTGACACTCACCTGCCTTGGGGTACTCAATCCACTGACTGAAATGCTAATCTCACCTAAGACAGCCTCACAGAAGGGCCTAATGTTATCTTTAACGTGTGTTCTCTGGGACCCAATCAAGTTGACACAGTTAACCTCTCTATCTCTCCCTGAGACAATACAGGCATTTGTGTTGTCTACCCCTGGGACCCTGGGAAAATTCTGATGCTGTTTTCTTACCTGTCAAAAGCTTCTCTGGAAGAACTATTTCTGTATTTGGAAAGATGAGGTACTAGTTTGATGCTTCTTACAAAGAAGTTGAATGTAGATTTGGAGGAAACTTGAAATGAAATATACAAATAGGTCAAAAGGCCAGGGCAGGGCTTAGACCTGAACACACAACTATCTATGCCATCTGGATTCGCTTTGAGAGGCTCCAATCAAGGTTTCTTGGCTAGAAAAGATGAAATTGTGGGGAGACAAATGCCCGGTTGAACTGAGGACTTTGGAAACTAAGAGCAATGGGTTGTGGTAGTAGGTGCTGGGGAGTCAGTTCTGCATGTTTCACCAGTGCAGCTCATGGATCAGGAAAGCATCGGATCAGAAGGGTAGGATTTCCATCTTAGAAGTCAGCAAAAAGATACTCCCCCAAAGAAAAATATCCTTAAGCCCAGGGAAAATAAAACTAAAACATTTTTCTTTTCTCCTTAGGCTCTGCAGCGAAGAAATTGCGGGGGGAAAAGTTGAAATTTGTTTCCCAATCTACAGTCCCTTTGGTTATATAAATCATCTAAGGCACTCAAAGTTTGTTTCAGGCCTGAGTGATAGTTCCGGGAGTGAAAGGGGGCCACTATGTGTCTTAGTTAGGGTTTTCCTGCTGTGAACAGACACCAGGACCAAGGCAACTCTTATAATGACAGTATTTAATTAGAGCTAGCTTACAGGTTCAGAGGTTCAGTCCATTATCGTCAAGGCAGGAGCAAGGCAGCATCCAGGCAGGCACGGTGCAGGCAGAGCTGAAGGTTCTACATCTTTATCTGAAGGCTGCTAGTGTATGACTAACTTCCAGGCAGCTAGGACCAGAGTCTTAAAGCACACACCCACAGTGACACACCTATTCCAACAAGGCCACACTTCCAAATATTGCCATATTTGTATATGCTGGGCCAACCATATACAAACCATCACACTACACAAGCCTGATCAGCCAAGTTCAAACCCTAGAATCCACAGTAGGAGGCAAGACCTGCCTCCTGAAAGCTGTCCTCTGGCCACCCACTCACACTGTCATCATGTTCATTCCCACCCCCAATAAAACATTCTAAAAATGAGGGAAAAAACAAACCAAAAACATTTCTGTGAAAGAAACTATGACGTCACAGGTGCTGCATTCTCATGTCATCACAGGATCCCTCTGGAGCCTGACCAAGATAGACAAGTGTCCTGTTTTGAATCCCAACCGTCTTGCTAATGAGGAACATTGGCAGAAGAGGGAGGGGGACCACTCCAAATGAGAGAGATAAATGCAGGCAGGCGGAGGGCCAGACTCTGCATGGAGATCTTGAATATTTCACAGGATATTCAGCCAAAACCTGTCTCTTAGTTTTTCAGTAATGATAGATGACAAAGCATGGGGTAAAAATAAACCCACTTCTAGTGTTGTTTCTGGCTGGTTTCGCGGGAAATAGCTTTCAGGGGACCAGGAGATGTTTGAGATTTGGATGCCTGGTGCTCTCCAGAGAGGAAGAGCGCAGAAGAAGGCTAAAGGGCTGTGTTGGGCCCAAATTCTTCACTGTTGTCTTTGCATAGAAGAAGGTTCCTGTCCAGCTGATTTAAGAATCTCTCCCTTATCTGGCATCAATGGGAGGGGAGGCCCTTGGTTCTGTGAAGGCTCAATGGATGCCCCAGTTTTGGGGCATGCCAGGGCTTCTGTTTCCAGCACTACCCAAAGGAAAACATTCATCTTATGGATAAGCCTAAGTTGGTTAAGTAGAAAACTACCATATGTTTCTACTATAGTTTCTATACGTGTTGGGAGTTAAACCCATGTTTGTGGGCATGCTAGGCACGTACCCTGCACTAAACTATATATGTCGGACAGAGATAGATTGCGTAGGCTTTATTTAAAAGGGCTGATGTCTGCAGAGCCCAGGCACTCCTGGGGATGTGGTACTGGCAGGGTCTTGTTAATTGATAGGTTTTGTTTTTTGTTTTGTTTTTCACTCCAGCTACAAAACCCCTGCTGGAAAAAAGAATCTGTGACACTCCAGAATTATTCACATCTAATATAAAATACACCCATTTAGTAAAAGTCTTGTAGGTGGTGATTCAGGACATGGCTTTTCTTTTGAAATAATTTATTTTGTAATCCAAATGGAAAACAAAACTCCCAATCCCTGCCCCCTCCAAAGGAGCCAGATGTGACAGCTAATTTAAAAAAAGATGCATACTATTAAAGCCATATGTTGTCGGCTGCCTTTCCTGAGCAGTCCAAAGTGCCTTCCAGAAATACCTCACTATCCCCATACGTTATTCCTGGTTAAAGGAAGGAGAACGTGAGATGTCAAAGGAGCTTTTGGTTTTTCATATTCTGCATAACACCATGCTCTGCTCTGTATTTAGGGCACCCAATACTGGGGTGCTGGGTGGTGTCTTTCTTTGGACTAAGTCATGTTAAAAAACAAACAAACAAAGCCCATCTCTATTGTACCCTGTAGGCAGGTTATCGCTGTAGCCCTCTGGCAAAAGCCGGAAAGAGCAAACAGCTCTCACTAGGCAGACTGATGGAGCCAATTACTTGCTGACTAGCTTCCTGCATCAGGTTCTCTGCAGTCACTCACCAGCAGTGCTCAGCCCACTCACCAGCCACAGGATGCTACTGCACAGCTCTGTGGAAATGATGAATGAACTCCCGCTGAGAGACTGCATCACCTGTAGGGATACTGCAATAGCAGACCGGCATCTAGAACTCTGTCTATTTAGGCTGTCTTTGACACATCCTCAGGACTTCAACCCAGACTTGAAGATCCCTTAACTCTAAGCCATCCAGATCCATTACTGGCATCCAGTGTAGGAATCCAAGAAGCTGCTTCGTAGTCGTGGCTTTCTCTGACGCTTCTGGTCTGAACTCATTCAAAGACATACAGTATTTACTGAGGTTAAGGTTGTATCTATCACGCCAAGGGCAGAAAAGCGACCGTGGGGGTCCTACACTTCCGCACAGAGCCAGAGTAGAGCACTGATGGCTACACTCATCAAAGCACTCAACAGTGTCACCTTAGTCTAAACAAATCCAACAGACCTTTTAAGTTTGTCTGGGCTCATCTGCTTCGGACCCCCTGCTAGGCTTTCTAAGCCAACAAACACCGAAACTCTTGCTGAAATCAGAGGCTAATGTGGAATTTTTTGATGGTCATTAGTGCTGTTTGCTAAATAGACTCAACCCTCCACATCCATGTACCTGCAGACTCAACCGATTGAGAATGGAAAATGTTTTTTTTTTTAATTTCGTCTGTCCTAGACACGTACAGACCTTTCTTCTTTGCCATGATTACTTAGTCGTACAGTGTAACAATTATTTACATATCATTTACATCTTGTTAGGTACTAAAGTCAACTAGAGGTGGTTTACAGTGTATGGGAGGAGTAGGTAGATTTTATGCAAATACTGTGTCGTAAGGAACTCCAACATCTACAGACAATGGTACCCTGAGGATAGGAAGAAGGTCAATGAACTGACCCCTGGAGAATGCCAAAGGATGACTGTCTTTCTACCTCTCCACCTTCTGGGTACAATGATAGGATCCCACTTTCTGGCTTTTGTATGTTGGGTGTGGCTGTGCTACTATTGTCTGTTAATGATGTATAAGTGGAAGTGATAAGTGTCACTTTGGGGACACAACAATGAATTGCTAGCTCAAGACCCAAATTGAACTCCCTTTGCCATGGCAGGTAGTAGAGTCTGAGACCATACAGTACTCAGGTCCCTGATCAATGTATGACAGATGTGAGGAAGAAATCTTTTGTCATTATAATCCAGTGTAATTTTGGGATGGGGTAAATATTATACTATTATGATAATTTCACCATTCTTGGTTTGGTATTTTTTCACATGCTTTTCCATTTTTAAATCCACCCCGTACTTTGTCTGCTTGGTAACTTCTCCCTGGTCCTTCCAGACAATCTTGACCTGCATCTTTACTGCACAGCTGCTTCTGATGCCTGCTGGATACTGGCATTCTTCAGCTGCCCTTGGCACTGATTTCTATGTGTACCTCCACCACAGTGTGTACTAGATACTTTCCCTGTTGCTGTGACAAAATACTGGACAACTAGCAGCACAAGAAAGAGTTTCCCTTGTTTCCCACTCGGAGGAAGCAGTTCATCAGGATGTGGGAAGGTAGGGCAGCAGGAGGCAGGTGGTCACATTGTATCTGTAGCTGGGGAGCAGAGACAAATGGATACTTGTGCTCAGCTGGCTTCTTCCTTTATATTCTGTCTGGGACCCCAATCCATGGAACAGCACCACTCATGCTTGAGGGAGACTTCCCTCCTTGGTCAAACTTTTCTCAATATCACAGACATGGGTTTCCATGGTGACTCTAAACCCCATGAAGTTGACAATAAAGATGAACCACCATGGCACCTAAATCCATTTTATTATTTCTGTGTATGAGCCTTCCTTTCTCTTTCAGGTTTAAACATCTCCAGGGTAAGATTTGTACTTCACTCATTTTCTATACATAGTGTCTATTTTAAGCTACAAATGTTTCACAGGGCGGCTGAGGCTCTCGGAAATTTCTGAAGGACACTCCTAGGCCTGTACATCAATGGTGGACTTTACAAACCCTGCTCTGTTGATGTAGCTCACTGGTAGAATTTATATATTATAAAAGGAAACATTGTTAAATATCTTTCCTTTTCATGGTGTATCATATAGGTTATCAATTCTATCTTTTTTGGTGATTTGAAATATACTATTAGATTCCAAATATGGGCTAGAGAGGTGGCTTAGTCCATTACATGCTGTGAAAATATGAGAAACTAAGGTCAGATCCCCAGCCCTGCGTGATGGCATACCTGTTCCCATACCAAGGATAGGGGATGGGGGCAAGGGGTCAGGAGTATCTCTGGAGCTTGCTGGCCAGCCAGTCTAGCAGAAACATGAGCTTCAGTTTAAGGGAGAGATTCCATCTCAAAAAATGAAGTGGAGGCACCTAAGAGATGGCTTGGTGGCTAAGAGCACTTGCTGTTCTTCTAAAGAAGCCCAGAGATGAGTTCTCAATGCCCACATTGGCCATCTCAGAACTGCCTGTAACTCTAACTCCAGTGGGTCTATCCTCTTGTTGGCTGCCTTAGGAACCAGTACACCTGGCATAGAGTCACCCAGACACACAAATAAAAAATAATTCACACAAATAAGATGGAAAATGTTTGAGGAATACACCAGACAGTAACCTCCTGGCTTCCATAAGCACCTATACATATAAATGTGTGCCTACACATATGTGTGCCCCCCCCCACAGTAAATGGATAAGATTCTCAGTGTCTGTAGCAGATGAAGTAAACTTGACATCAGGAATGATAACCAGGGGCGATCCCGTTTCTTAGACCTGTTCCCTATGTGAGAGGCAACAGCACAGTGACTTACTTCCCATAACACATCTCTGCATACTGACAACTGCATTCCATTGTTAAGAGTAGAGTCTTAATTCTAACACGAACTGACAAGACAGTGTCTCAATGTCAGTCAGCAGAAGAAGCGAAATGCCCATCTGGGAGATGGTTGGAGAAAGTGTGCACTTTTCTGAGACCTAAATCACAGACACAGGACAATGTCCTCTGCGTAAATACCCAGGAGCCTGTGTTCATTTAAAAGTCCTTTATGGTTAAAAAAAAAGAAAGAAAGAAAGAAAGAAAAGAAAATGAAACCAGGAGAGAGGTCTGAATAGAAAAAATCTACCTCTGGAGATGTAATAATCTTAGTTTGGTTTTGACCTATAGATTTTCTCTTTTCTATGTTTTCTTCTTTTTAAAGTATTTTTCTATGACACTGACAGAGGCTCTGTGGTGCACCAGCTGTGAGCAGGACTCTGAAGCAGGCTGCTTGGGTTTTCTTCACTCGTGCTGTATGACCTGGGACATGTGATTTAGCTTTGCCAAGTCTTGGTCTCTTCCTCTGTATAGAATAAAATGTAATATGAAGATAAGGAACTGAAGGCAGGCAAAACATTTAGACCAGGGTCTGTGACAGAAGATGTACTCAACAATTGTCAGCTATTAGTGTGAAATTCCTATATTACATGTCCCTTCCCTGGGGGCTTTATTTTATTCATATATTGTTGTGGTGTGTGTGTGGGCATGTGTGTGTGCGTGTGTGCGTGTGTGTGTGTGTGTGTGTGTGTGTGTGTATGCAGATGTGGATGTGTGTATATATGTTTGTATGTATATAGAAATCTGAAGGCTGGTGTCTGGTGTCTTCCTCAGACTCTCTTCACCTTATTTTTGAGACTGGGTCTCTCACTAAACATGGAGCTCTCACCAATTTGGTTGGGCTGGCCCTTGGGATCCCAGAGCTCAGGCCCATAATCTCAACTACTGGGGAAGCTCAGCCAGATGACCTGCAAGTTCAAGCCCAGCCTGGGCAGTTCAGTGAGAGCCTAGCTTAAAAATAGTAAGAGTAGGGTGGTGATGGTGCATGCCTTTGATCCAAGGACTTGAAAAGCAGAGGCAGGTGGATCTCTAGAGTTCCAGGACAGCAAAGGCTATACATAGAAACCCTGTCTTGAAACAAACAAATAAACAAACCCCAAACAAACAATCAAACAACATCCCAAAACAAAAAGCAGCCTTCCCCCAAAAGTAAGTAAGGAGTCCCAGAGATGGTTGACAGCACTGACTGCTCATCCAGAGGACCCAGCTTTGATTCCCAGCACAGAACAGTGGCTCATGCTCTTCTGCAAGACCAGTCCCAGGAGAGCCAACACTCTCTGCCGACCTTGGAAGGCACCAGGCGTGGATGTGGTACACATACACACATGTAGGGAACACTCACACAAATAAAATAGACTAAAACACTTTTTTTAACTAGTAAAAAGAAAGCTGTGGTTACAGCTCTGTCATAATGCCTAGAAAAGGAAAAGTCTGCAACAGGGTGATTTATAAATGTTTATAGAAACATAGATGTATATCTTCATAATACATGTTAACTGTATTATTATTATTTCCCATCCCTTCTCCATCTTGCTCTGACCCTGCTTGCTCCAGCCTAAAGTACACTGTAGCTGTCTTTAGACACCCAGATGAGGGAATCAGATCTCATTACAGATGATTGTGGGTCACCATGTGGTTGTGGGATTTGAACTCATGACCTTCTGAAGAACAGTTGGTGCTCTTAACTGCTGAGCCATCTCACCAGCCCCAAACTGACTTTTTTTTTTTTTTTTTTGGTTTTTCGAGACAGGGTTTCTCTCTGTAGCCCTGGCTGTCCTGGAACTCACTCTGTAGACCAGGCTGGCCTCGAACTCAGAAATCCACCTGCCTCTGCCTCCCAAGTGCTGGGATTAAAGGCGTGCGCCACCACTGCCCGGCCCAAACTGACTTTTTAAAAGGAAGCTCAAGCATCTCCTTTGGAGATCATTTAATTTTATTAGGACATCTTGGTATTCCTCATCCATATATTTTTGTTTTATTTGCTTTCCTCCTTTCTTCCTAGGATCAACCCCGGGGTTTTACATATGAGAGCCGAGTGTTCTATCCTCCACCCCTTCAATAGTTTGTGTTTGTGTTTATGTATGAGTGTGTTGCCTGCATGTATGTCTGTGACCATGTGCACCTGCTATCTGCAGTGGTGAGGACAGTCATGGGGTCCCCTGGGACTGGAGTTACGGGTGGTTGCGAGGTGCCAAGTAGGTGCTAGGGATGAGCCCGGGATCTCTGGAAGAGCAATGAGTGCTCTTCTCTGCTGTGCCATCTCTCCAGCCTCTGATTAATACATTTTTAGGCAAAAAAAAAAAATCTGAACAAAACTTACTACATTTTCAGAGATAAAGTAGATAGTACCATGGATAAGCTTGTCACCATATGAAAACCTGAATTGATGTGGGTGTTCTAAAAATCATCTACCTAGTTGACGTGTCACTGGCCTGCCTACAAATGGTTTTAAATTACACTCAAGTATATGCACAAATCACTGGGATACCTGGAACTTGGACCTCTTTGCTGAATTGCTGGTTCTTTCCATCATCCCTGCTTGCCCGACAGTCTTATCACGTTAGGCATAATAGTCTGAAGAGAGGTAATTTAGCAACTTTCAAATTATAATCTGCACATTCGCTTTAGATAGCGCAGCCTCTCCAATACCCTTTGCTCAGTATTCCACCTGGGTCATATAAATTGGGGGTTAGATGGAAAGAGTTTATGAGTGTAAAATTAGTAACCCTTTAATGATGGGTCATTAAAACACCCTTCCCTTGGGCTCTTTAAGTAAACAGATGTTAAGGGATTTAAGGAAATATAAAGATCCTGAACCTGGGATTTAAGGAAATATAAAGATCCTGAACCTGTGTTAGTCATGGTACCATCAACTATAACAAATGCCAGGTGTGCCAAGGGTGTAGCTCAGTGGTAAGGCTTGTGCTTGGCATGTGTTAAGCACCGGCTTCAGTCTCCAGGACCAAAAAACCAAGCAAAAAAAAAAAAAAAACCCAAAACAAACCAACTAGTCAAAACCAACCCATGCAAACAACAACAAAGGAAAAGCCCACAAACAATGAAATGTAACTGTCTTGAAATAAAAGGCTTATTCGAATCACAGTTGTGCATGTCAGCTCCTCTGGCCATGGACATATATTACGTTATAAATATTGTGATAGATTAAAATCACTTGCCTCTGGTTAAGAGGTAGGAGAAGAGACTTGGATCCCACAGTTTTCTTCAGGATCATACCCCCATGACCTAAAGAGCTTGTATTAGGCTCTACCCCTCCAAGATTCAACTCCCTCTCAGTAATGTCATAACACGGGCCAAGGCTTTTAAAAACATGGGTCCTCAAAGTACCTGTACCATTCAGACTGTAGCAGAACCCAAGCCTAAACAATTCAGAAAACCTGCCAAAGCTTTTTGGAATAGAGTTGTTGAATAGCTAACATCTGTTGATTGACAGGCTGGAGTTTATT
Source organism: Grammomys surdaster (assembly GCF_004785775.1). Classification (NCBI taxonomy): domain Eukaryota; kingdom Metazoa; phylum Chordata; class Mammalia; order Rodentia; family Muridae; genus Grammomys; species Grammomys surdaster. The sequence continues at coordinate 12,259,540 of NW_021604604.1, read as the reverse complement.
GAAAAGAGACTTAGGGATGAAACGCAGAGATTGGCAGCTATCAGCTCCTCAGCTAGAAAATGTGGTAAGCGGGAAGGGATGAGCATCTACTTCGAAGGAGAGTCTAAGGTCTGACCTTCCAATAAATAGAATCACAATTCACAGTGTTTTCAAGGTTAAGGTTGAAGTATTCCCACCGAGCAGTGGTGGCGCACGCCTTTAATCCCAGTACTTGGGAAGCAGAGGCAGGTGGATTTCTGAGTTCGAGGCCAGCCTGGTCTACAGAGTGAGTCCCAGGACAGCCAGAGCTATACAGAGAAACCCTGTCTTGAAAAACCAAAAACAAAAAGTTGAAATATTCTTTTTAAATTTGCTTATTTTTTTTAAAAAAAAAAACGTTATGTTTGCATCTACGTATGTACCACATGCATGCAGTGCCCACAGGGGCCAGAAGAGGGCATCAGATCCCCCCAGGACTGGAGTTAACACAAAGCTGTGTCACCAAGTGGGAGCTGGGACTCAAACCCTCGTCCTTTGGAAGAGCAGCAGTGCTCTTAACTGCTGAGCCATTTCTCCAGCCCCGGAAGCATTCCTAAGGGACAGAAGGCTTGATGTTTAATTGCTCTTTCCAGGAACAAGAGCTTTTGTTTATTTTACATGGCATCTGGTGAGGGAGAAATGAAAATAATACAGCCCAAATGAATGTGTCTTTGGCATTCCCATTTTCTACGGGCCACTGGATCTGTGGTCCTGGGTGTGATTTGCTGGCTCTGTATTAGAAAGCTGTTCCTCTACTCCAGATGGAAAGAACTTTTTGTCAATGAACCAACGTCATTATGGAGTTTGGACAAGAAAGCAAGTTCCTTCATGTCACAGGCCTTGCTCTCATGGAGCTTTGTGTAGCCTGGTGGGAAAGGGCACGACTCATGTGTGTGTGTGTGTGTTTAGGATAAAGGACAACCTTAGTTGTCACTCCCATGTCCCATAGACCATCCACTTCATTTTTAAAAAATTATTTTTAATGATCTCTTACTGACCTAGAATTCACCAAGTAGGCTAGGCTGGATGTTTGATTGGTCACTGTGTTCTAGGATCCTCTTACCTCTTATCTCCACCTTCCTAGCCTTGGGAGTACACGTGTTTGCCACCACAGCTGGTTTTTTATTATTATTATTATTGCTAAAAACAAAAAAACAAAAACCAATACAAACTGAAACCCACCTGGATTTAGAGGATCCAACTTGGGTCTCACACGTGCTAGGTGAGTACTTTATCCACGGAACCATCTCCCAGGTCCTTATTTCTGCTTTTCTTATACTTTTACTGACCCTGTGAAATTGCCTGTTTTTGATCAAACAGGAAGGAAGGGAGAGGGAGGGGGAGGGGGGGAGGGGGAGGGAGAGGGAGAGAGAAAGGAAACAACCCAGAAGGGGCACGGGAAAGTGTCGGCTGGACTCTGTTGACTTATGCTTGCTTGTCTATATGCCATAGCTTTTACGCCTGTGTATATAGAGTTCTTACCGGAGGGGTTGCTGTATGCTTTCGACTTTGGGCATATCTCCATCTTTGAGAGAGATTTCTTAGTTCTCTCCCCTCCCCCTCCATCACACACAGATATTGTTTGTAGGTTTTCTTCTGGGTTTGTAACAGCAAGCACAGTCATGTGGGCATAATGGTACTCTGACATTAATCCCATAAGATTATAATGGAGCTGCAAAATTTCTATGGCCCAGTGACCTCTTAGCCAGTCATAACATCAGTGTGACCCATTACTCATTCGTCTGTGGTGATGGTGGTGTAAACAGACCTGCAGTGCTGTACTTTGCTTAGAAGTACTAGAGATATCATTCCCTAGGTAGATCATGCCTCATGACAAACGACTCTTACTGCCTTATCTGTTTACTGGGTTGGATTTTTAAATTCTAGAATATGTTTCCATAAGGTCTGATTATGAAAGAAAACTTGACTGAAAGTCAGTTTGCTAGATTATGCCTCTTGTATCTTGTGTTTGCCATGCCTCTCGATTGCATCATTTTGTCTTGTGCTTGATTTAATTTCATGTTTTGTTCATTATGGTCCTAGGAGCAATAGGCTGTTTCTCCCCAACCCCCACCACCATGAGCCTGTGTGCATGTGTGTGTGTGTGTGTGTGTCTGTGTGTCCCATAGGCTGGGTGTATACAGCATCCAGGCCTGTGAAAGTACACTTAACATGATGATCATACGACTCGGTTGTCACACTCCTAAACAACCAATAGTTAGAACCCTCTTCTCTGCAGTTCTCAGCTTCAAGAGCTTAGGACTAAGGGCCAAAGAAAGAAAGACAGCACTAAGAATCCAGGGATAGATGGATTTGGGGGTCTCCAAAGAGCTCCAACCCAGAGCCTCTGGCCAGTCAGAACCAACAGGGAGTTGTTGGGGGGGATTTCTTTTTCTGAAAGCAGATTCACACCTCCTCCCCCCCCTCTCAAATTGGAACAGTCCTGGGAAAATGGGACAGGTGTCCCCAGTCAAGAGACAGGGATGTTTACTCAATTCAGCAGAGCAGCCCTAAGGGAGAGGAAGTCTTGCTACAAAGAAAACTTGAAATTTCCTATCAAGAGGTAGTCCCTGCCAGTTGGACCAAAGGACCAACTGGAAACCCTGCCTGCTGTCCTCTAACAGGTGAATGACTACCTGGAGCGAGTGGGCAGGTCAAAGTTCACTCTAGAGACCAGAGGCCTGAGGAAATTGTTTCTCTGTCTCTACCTTAACCTTCTAAGTAAGCCACCTGCCACCTGCGGGGTATGCTGGTGGGGGAAGGCGGAAGGGAAAGGCACCAGACATTACCTTTCCATAGAATCTTTGGCCACAGCCTCAAAGTATCAGGAGCAAAGAGAGAAAAACCAAATCAGAAGGGCTCAAACACTAGTCAGTCCAGTCACTCCAGTCCAGGGCCAGGCCAGCCACTACATCCCGCATCCACCCATCACTTGGCCGCCAAATAACCCCAGGAGTTTTGCTTCCAAAGGGACCACCAGGCGGTGATTAGCCCGCCTCGGGCGTGCCTGTCCGGTACACCCCGAGGTTCCCTTTAGCCGCTCCGAAATTGACGTGAAGCCGATTTTGGTGCAATGCGAATTAGCTCCAGCAGCCGAGTCGGGAGGAGACTGCCCAGCTCCGGGAGCGCCTGCTGGGGCAAAGCTGGGGCCAGGAGTCAACGCCCGCCCGCCGATGGCTCCATCCAGGCCGCCGCCCATTGCCTTGACAACAAGGCCCCCGCCCGCCCTCCTGCATAGCAGGCTTGGGTCACCAGCTCTTGGGTGTGCGAAGGCGCCCCGCCCTGGGCGCCCCGAATCCGTGAGCCGCGCAACCCCACCTTGCCGAGAGCTTCCGAGCGCCAAGCAGAGGCGCCCCCTCCTGCTCGAAGAGGGAAAGCCCGGGCGCCCCCAGCCTTGACTTCATAATAAAGCTCCCTAAAGGCTAGGGCTCCCCCGCGCGTTCCAAAGCCCTGCACCTGCTGGGTTCTCCCACCCGCCCTCGCCCGGGGACCCAGGGTGCGCAGACGGCCCGGGAGCGTGCGTGGCTCCGTGGTCAAGTGCTGCACCTCGGCGCCCAAGGCACGGCGCTCCTGGGGAGGGGAGGGGGAGCGGGACATCCCCGAAGGCCGCCTCGCGGGAGGCGGGGAGGCTGCCGGGTGCACTGGGAGGGCGGGGAGCCCGCGGGAGGAGGCGGGCTGGGGGAGTGGGGCGGGCGGCGGGGAGGGAGCAGGAGCCAGGCAAGAAAGTAGCAGAAAGTGAGGCTGGCAGGCGGCGGCAGAGGCAGGAAGTCTGTGCCGGAGAGCAGTAGAAATTAGAGCCAGGGAGGGACCGCGGTGGCAGCAGCCAAGGCGAAAGAGGAAACTGCCGAAGAGGAAGCTCTGCGGCAGCCCGAGCCTCCCTGCGCTCCGCATCCTCCTGCTCCGCATCCCCGCGCCCGGCATCCCCCGGCTCCCGCGCCGCGCCTCCGGCGCCCCTTCCCCAGCTCAACCCCCGGCCGCCCTACAGCACTAGTCTGCCATGGCCCGGGAGAATGGCGAGAGCAGCTCCTCCTGGAAAAAGCAAGCGGAAGACATCAAGAAGATCTTCGAGTTCAAGGAGACCCTCGGAACGTAAGTGGGTGCTGGGGACCAGTGGGTGGAAGTGGCAGCTGCATCGGCGGCTCCTGCTGCTACCGTCGCCACCGTCACCGCGGCAGAAATTGGATGGTCGATGCGTCCTCATTGTCCCATAGTCCGCTCTTACGGAGACCCTCCGCGAGTCCACCGCGTGGGTCTGCGCCCACGGTTGACACCTCTCCTGAGCGGGGGAGGGGAGCGCAGGGCGCGCAGAGAACAACCCACGCGGGCGGGCGACTTTCCATTTCCCTTGCCACCACCGCCCTCCACTGATTTTCTCCCCACGCGTGACTGTGGGCTGAGCATGGTGGATCTCGCTGATCGCTGGCTGTGTGTACTTACTCATCGTGTGTATGGGCGCACTAGGTCGACGAAAGTGGTCACGAGGAAATTCAGCTTTTGGTCCTACCCTTACATCATATACTCCTATGGATTTGACATATGCACGTACTAGGTGTAGGCAAGACTTTGGATGATAGGGAAGAATTTCGCAGTATTCAGAGTGACATGTGGGCAGAGCTTCATCTGTGTGTACATTTCACGCTCTGGGATGCATGTCCGGGTGGGAGGAGGGTCAGTGACTCTTTAGGGGCGGTTCTCTCTGAGGCTCATGCTTGATGGTTATATCTCAAGAAAGCAGAAATAATCAAAAGTGTGTGTCATCAGAGCTCTGAACATGTGCCACTCAGTACAGCTGCAGTTCCCTTCCTGCGCATGAGTTGGTTTTGTTTTGTTTTGAAGCGCCTCAGATAGGTACAGGGGCTGTGAAAGAATCCAGCGCTGCTGAATGAGTCTGAAGTTGAAGTTATTTTCTTCCCGGACTTGATCGGTTTCTGGGTTTGATCAGTATCTGTCCATGAAGATACATTGTCACACGTGCTGCGTGAAGTGAGCGTTTTGCTGGGGTTTTGGCGTTGTGTGTGTGTTGATGACACGGAGAAAGAGAGGAGGTGATTCCCGGACATATCTGTGTTGCTGGGTGCTTTTCTTTCCTCCTGCCCTCTCAACCTTCTTATTTCAGTGCTTGCTTTGCTTTTTCCAGGACCCCATTTTTAAAGCCTGCTCTAAGTGCAGAGTTCCACAGCTAAATATTGGTAATTATCTCCCTCCTCCCCTCTGTCACCCCATCTGCAGTGGGTCCCCCAGAGAGAAGTTGGAGGGTGGCTTTCTCAGCTGTGCTCCCAGATTCCTGGGACAGTCCTGTGCAGTGGGCTGAGCTTTCAACAGGGTCACCCAGCTGTGACTGCTGGGTACCAGGGAAGGCATCTCTGTGCACCTGCTACTTGCTGTCTTTGTGGAAATAAAACAAGAAGGCTCTTAGCTTTTCAGTGTGTGTGTGTGTCTGTGTGTGTTTTCCTGGCTAAGAGGTCACTTCTGGCCCAAACTTTTAAAATTTATCGTTGAGGTTTGAGGTTGTGCATCTGAGATGCCTGAGTTAACAGGAAACCAGAAATGTACCTTTTGCTTGTCAGCCAGGGACCTGGCATATGGCTGCAGGTGAGGAGATGGGAGATTGAGGTTTGAGGTTTCCCTCAGGTGTGAACTCCTTATGTGTCTTTTGCCTGCCTGAAGGGCCCCTTCACCTCCAGCCTTAAGGCAGGGGGATACAATCTTTTCATAGGCTTTCTTCTCTGGCGAAGCCCCGACACCATACCTGCACCTCTGCAGTGAGCAGGCTGCTGAGCTCAGGGAGCCGGTTTTGAGCAGATTGTGCTGTGAAACATGCTGTTTGGGTTGACTGGAGAGGCTTCCATTTCCGGAAGGATGGAGCTTTGCCTTCATGCTGACCTGAGCTCAGGCAGAACAGCTTCATGGACTTGAGCTGTGTTCCTGTGAGCTGGTTCCCTTTTAGGGGACCATTTGTCTGAAAATAATTCAGAAACTCCCTGGTGTAGTGCTGGCAGGGTACCTAGGATGGTACTAGAAATAAAATGATAAGATAAAAACTGTTGAGTGACACAATAATATTGACAATTATGGGGGCATTCTCTCCCTCCCTCCCCCCGACATGGTTTCTCTGTGTAACAGCCATGGCTGTTCTGGAACTAGCTTTGTAGACCAGACTGGCCTTGAACTCACAAGAGATCCATCTGCCTCTGCCTCCCAAGTGTTAGGACTAAAGGAGTGTGCCATCACTGCTCGGCCTATGGTGGCATTCTTAAAGGTATACAAAGCACTAGACATTTATTCTATGTTCCTTGTGTGTATTAATCCATCTAGCTGCCACACTAAATTTATGACATTAGTGTTACCCTTAGTTTTCAGATGAGGAATGGGGCAACAGAGAGACTGTGAGCTAGCAAGCTAACTACTGAGTGATGGAGATGATAGTCAGAGCTAGGCAGAGGAGGCATGAGTGTGCACGTGTGTGAATGCATGTGGAGGTCAGAGGTCACCATTGACTGTCTCCCTCCTTCGCTGTCTGCCTTTTAAAATTGGGGTCTCACACTGAACACTGGCTGAGGAGCTTCAGGGATCCAACTGTGCTGGGATTACAGATGAGCGCCGCCATGGCCAGCTTTTATGTGGGTGATGGGAATACAAATTCAGTTCCTCATGCTCGTGTGGCAGACGGACCCAGACATCTTTCCAGTTCCAGAATGAACAGCCCTTCATGATCCTCAGGGCCGTTGAGCTACTTTAGAGTCTAAAACTGATCATTTAACATGAGAGTAGGGGATAGCCAAGTGGTAGGTGCTTGCCTACTAAGTGAGGCCTGGGTTACATGTCAAGACTATAGATAATCTAAAAAAGCATTTTTAGTATATGGAAAGCCAATTCCAATAAGGGTGCACATAAGCCACAATTAGGAACAACTTGCTGTCTAAATGTGCAAAGATTTCAGAGTTCTTGGATTATTGCCAGTGTACCATTTCCCTGACTTTGCTAGAAGTGGTTCCCAGTTGAGAACGTCTGGCTCACCCTGGGCCAAGTCTAGTGATCTCTGTCTGAATCTTCCTGTAGATGTCACTTTCTGTTCCTTCTGTGTGGGTTTTAAATCTAGACTTTTCTCTTATTTATAGTGACATCTAGTAGGGACTAGAGGTGTTGACAATAATAACTGGACTCTGTGCCCAATAGCTCCAGTACCCTGCTCCCCACACCTTCACCAAACACCTTCAAGACCCTAAGGCAGAAAAATCCTTGTCAGAAACTTGTGCTTTTGAAAAAAAAAAGTAAACAAACACAATCCCGGAGGAAGATTCAGCCAGGGTTTGTAATCTTGTATTTGGCAATCTTATCCAGTATTTTTCCTTACAGTCTAGAAGGTTTAATGTTAGAAGCAGAGGGTCAAGCCATTTTGTCAGTGTGCTTAGGGGGACCTTACTGACTAGGGGCCCAGGGAGAGATGACTGGATCAAGAGGATTGAAGAAGAAATTGAGGGGGGTCAGGAGCAGATATGGGTGTGTCTAAGGCACCTTCAAGTCAGACCCCAGGAAATACATTCAACCTCTGTGCTTCATTTTAGTATCCTGCAAAGGGGAATCCCAGAACCTAACCATATCTCTGACCGAGATGGTGAGACTTAATTACTGTTTATTAATCAACAACATGTTTTCAGATCCTTGGCACACAGTGAGAGCAAATAAATGTTGTGTAACAGCAAATTAGGAGTGGTAAACATTTCTGTTGGCGCATTTGCTAGGCTGTTAGAGGCATCTTTACTGGTGTGTGTGTATGTGTGTCCCTGTTTGTGTGTCTCTGTATTGCAGGTGCATGTATATATGTACGTCACATGTAAGTGTGTGTAGGCCAGAGAACAATCTTGGCTGTTTTTCCTCAGGGCCCAACCCTCTCCCCTTTGAGAGAGGGTCTCCCATTGGCCTGCAACTCACTAAGTAGGCTGGACTGTCTGGGCAGCAAGCCCTAGGGACCAGCCTGTGGATTGCCTCTGTTTCTCTAGCTGGTTTACAAGTGCATGCTACCATGCTTAGCATTTTATTTTTATTATTTAAATTTTTTTTTAAAATGTGAGTTCTGGGAATTGGACCCAAGTCCTCGTGTTTGCAAGGCAAACACTTTACTGACTGAGCCCTCTCCCCAGCCACACAGATATCCTTTAGCTCCTTCTGAAAAAGAAAAAAAAAAAAAAACCCGGAAATTTTACATCTACCATTCAGAGAACAGTAGGGGAGGTTTTCAAATGTCCTGACAACCCACTATTTTGTGGTTCACTTGTATCTGGAAGGCATTTCTAATTGTTGCTCCTCAGACTTTACCTTGTATGACTAGGTGCACCTCATTTCTATTTAAGTGTATATGTGTTCATGCGCGTGTGCGTGTGCGTGTGCGTGTGCGTGTGCGTGTGCGTGTGCGTGTGCGTGTGCGTGTGCGTGTGCGTGTGCGTGTGTGTGTGGGAGACCATGCTTGCAGATGAGTGAGCACATGCTGTGCATGCATTTGAAGGTAAACCTTGGGTCCTGGTTTTTGAGACAGAGTTTTTATTACAGGGTTTTTCATTGGCCTGGAGTTTACCTATTAGCTCGATTAGCTGGTCAGGGAGCCCGGATATTTGGTTGTCTCTACAAGCATGGTGTTATAAACAACATAAAACCCAGCTTTTCCCTGGATACTGGGGATCAAACACAAGTCCTCTATACCAACCCCGTGCCATCTCTCCAACCCCATAGAGGGACTTATTTTCCTTTGTAAGACAGGTTTTCTTTGTGCAACATCTTTGGCTGTCCTGGCCTCGAGTTGTATACCAGGCTGGCCTTGAACTCACAGAGATCTGTCTGCCTCTGCCTCTTAAGTGCTGAGATTAAAGGCATTTGTCACCAGGCTCGATGGCTATGGAGGGATATTTTTATGACCATTCAAGCAGTGAATGAAATGGCCCAGACCAGTTGCTTATCCTGAATAGTGGGAGTGGCAATGAATCTATCTCATAAATCACGTGCCTGTTGGGTGCTGATTTAGAAGGTGAATAAATTAATATTTCAGGGGGACAGGAACCATCTTTCCCACCTGTCCCACCCACACACTGCTGAAACACACACTAAACATACCTGTTAAGGCCAAAAGTGAGTTGTCTGAAATCCTAGATGGGACATAGGTTTCTCTTTTTTTTTTTTTTTTTTTTTGGTGGGAGTGGGGCACTGGGGGTGACATGGGGGACAGGATGGGGGGTTTCCTTGCATATAAAGAATACAAAGCTACTTGGTTCGGTTTGCATAGTTGCACTGTTGGTTACACTATTGCTTCTGAGTTCAGCCAGATCCTTAGCATGTGTGTAGAGCATTTGAAAGACTAGAAAGGGGCGAGGCTTACCCGGCTGCAGTATTTGCTGTTAATTTGGAGCCCTCAGTCTGTCGGGAGGTATGATATCAATTTGGTTTACACATCTAAGGTTATCTTTGTAGTACTTGCTGTGTTCTAAACAAATTGAAAAGAGATGACAAAGTGAAGCTGTGACGGTCTTAGTCCAGCTAAGGCGTGGAGAGAGAGGACAGAGGGGAAGAGGAAGGGTAGAAGAAATGAGATTACTCGTGGGTGACTTTAGCTTTTGCTCCAGGGAACATGGACTGGCCTTGAGCAGAGGAGAGACTTCTGGCTTTGCAGTGATGAACACTGACTTTTCAGGCCAGGGAACAAAAGCGGAGGGAGAGGCTGGTTAAGAATCTCCTACTGTGCCCCAGGAGTGTGCAGACAGTGCTGCAGGTTAGGAGAGTAACTGTGGCTTACTGGCTCTGGTGGTCTTAATGGTCTAGCTTAGTGGGACCTAGGAATCAAATTCTGGGCTCGAGCTTCTTCCCAGAGCGTCTAATGAGGGTTGGGTCTCCAGCCTCACTTTGTGGTTTAAGCTTGTCAACTGAGCACTCAGCAATTGTGTTTGGCTGGTCTCAGGTGGACATCCATGTACTCTCAGGGGAGGACTTTAGGGGTTAACTTGTTGAGCTTTTCCTTTGGCTGGGTCTCCATAAATCCCTCTAATCTTTCCTTTCCCCAGATAAATCTCCTAAATCCCCTCCAATCTCTCTCCTCCCTCTTTTCTTCCTCTCCCCTCTCCGAAGGCTTAGGTGGTAGATCAGTAGGGAATTGTCATATCATCGGTCATCTTGCCAGAGGCTGTCAGGCTACCTCATGCCTGGGTTCTAACAGCATCTCCAGTTTCACAGGGACCAGCAGGGAATCCAAAGGCCACTACATTCACATCCCTTTAGTTAGTGAAGGGATTTCTGATAGGTGGCTAGCACAAGCCTGATGGTCATCTGACCAGGTTTCTTTTCTGATTCAGTATGGCCAATTCAGTGCTTATGTAGTTAAAGCAGGAGGACGTGTGGATTCTGGGAGAGATGCCAACACTATTTTTTTTTCTCAGCCCATGACAGTTTTGCCCTCATGACTTTCTGTGGCTCTGGAGAGCACTACTACTTTTTGGCTCAGTTTTGACTAGATCCTATTTGATTTTTAGAGAAGGTTTATTATACAATGTATATAAAGTGTATACAAAAGTTTATTATACTATGTATATACAGTGTATACAAAGTTCATCATTCAGCCTTTAATCTGAGCAAGAATAACCTCCAAATGCATGCCCTAGTTGGGCAAGTTCATTCTGTGGCAGACCACATTGATTCCATGATTTTAACTCTGTGCTATGATGCTGTGTGTTTCACTGGGACCAAAATAAACTTCCTATGTGTGTGTGTGTGTGTGTGTGTGTGTGTGTGTGTGTGTGTGTGTAGGTCAGAGGTCATGCTAGGATATAGTTCTTAGGTATTGTCTGACCAGCTGGTTTAAGAGACAGAGCTTGTCATCACTGGGTTGGAACTCACTAGGTAGGCTTGTTCGTCTGGCCTAGGAGCTGCCTAGTTTTCTGGTTCCCAAGCATTGGGATTTCAAATGTGTGCTACCATACCTGGCTTTTTAATGTGGGTTCTGGGAATCCAACTCAGGTCCAACACGTTCCCAGATATCTCTGCAGCCCTATGGATTCTATTCTTGATTAACACTGAATTTTGGGGACAAGTGTTTAAGACAGTTTATTTGCTGAACCTGGGAAGAGGAGGCAATACAAATGGAATAGGAAGTTCACATCAGCACAGCTGTTGGTTGCTCTGAGACACAAGATGTTTCCTTAATCTTTCTGGGTCTAGATGGAGATAGATGTTACCACCTCCTGGGTTGTTGTAGGGGTTCAACGACATCTAGGCAGTGCCTGCCACATAACTGGGATTGGGTAAACAGGAGCTGTGATATACCAGACCTTCTTTCAGGCACTGAGGCTGGGTACCTAAGATTCATCCAGGCTAGGACCAGTGAGAAGAGCATGCTAGTATCTGCTGGAAACTAATTTTTAGTCATTCTTGTTGCAAATATGCAGAATGTGTATTTAACCTTCCAGAAAATTAGTTTAAGCAACCACAGACAAGCTCTTTCATTCTGCCAGAGAAGAACACCTGCTAATTGTTCTTCAAGGTACACTGAGCAGCTATGAACGTGGTTTAGAGATTGTCTGGGAGTGAGTGCAAGTTCTGGCAGGCTTCATTGTTTTCTAGCTGTGTGGCTTTTGGTCTTACTTGATCCTTCTGAGCCCTCTGGCCTCCTCCATCAAACCAGGTAGTGAGGGACCCGATAGGAGGGTAGTAATGAAGATGAGGTGAAGGGTGGAGAGAAACCACCAAGAACAACGTGTGAGTTGGGGCTCAGTGAATGGCAGCTGTCTCTCAGTCCCTGCTCTTCAGAGGCTATTTGTAGATCTGGAGACTGTACTGGACCATTCACAGTTTTTGCCAGCAGGAGGTGATTAAACCATATAGTGCTAGCATTAAGCAAAAGACTCAGCTTGAAAGCCTTCTCCAGGCCAGCCCGTGAGCGTGAGCGAGAGTGACCTACTTTGCTAACATCCCTTCCTCTGGCTGGCTAACCAGATTTGCCTCTCTGCCTCTCTTCCTGTTTCCTGGGCTGAGTTTGAAAACTCTGTCTACATCAGCTGGTGCAAGAGTCTTCTCAGAGACACACTACGGCCTTTGTGCTGTTGAGGTGTTTGCTCAACATTAGTATGCTGTTCCTTTAGGGGAGTTGTTTGTTTCCATTTTGTGTCTTAATGCAAGTAATGCATATATGTATGTGCACACATATATAAACACTTTCTTCCCTCTGTGGTGCTGCAAGTGGATTCTTTAAGGTCTTGTGCATGAGCTGTATCCCCAGCTCTAAGAATAGTATTTAATTTGATGACTGAAGTCACGTACCTAAAAATGTAATTCCATTACAGAATTGCATAGCTTATAATCTTTGGGGTTGAGATGGCTCATTTGGCACTATCTTAGTTAGAAGCCCAGAATTCACCAAAAATTTCTGGGTTTGTAATTCCACATGTGTTTTTAATCCCAGTACTGGGGAGGAAGAGACAGGTGCATTCCTGAGTCATTCTGGCCTGCTAGCCTAGTTTACTTGATGATTTCTAGGCCAGGAAGAGACCCTGTCTCAAAAACAGGGTGGATGGTACCTAAGGAATGACACTGATGTTGCCTTTTGGCCTCAACACATATGTTCACATATGTTTACATCCACCCACATGCATATGTGCGCCTTCACATATACAAACATTCATGTGTAGCCATGTACTGTATCTTAGTTCCTTTTCCTGAAGATGAGAAAAAAAATTATCCTGACAAAAGGAACTCAATGGAGAAAGGGTTAATTTCACCCTTCAATTCCATCGTACAGTCAGTGATGGTGGAAAAGTCAAAGCATCAGGCACTTGAAGCAGATGGCCACAACCACATCCACAGCCGGAAGCAGAGAACAATAAATGCGCACTGCTACTCTGTTTCCTTTTTCATCTATGAAGTCTAGGGAATGGCGCCACCCACTGTAGGCTGGTCTTCTCACCCCAGTTAATGCAGTAAAGATAATTTCCCCGGAGGCAACGTGATTCTAGATCCTGTCAAGTTGGCACTAATATCACACACAGACACAAATAGAGTTCCTGACATTACTAGGGAAGGGATCCAAGGCCTTGTGAATGATAGGCAAGTATTCTGCCCCTGAACTAGTCCCCAGGTCATTGTATAGTTTAACATACCTATGTATTGGATTAATTATAGTGTGGTTTGAAATGGCACAGGGTACATTTATACATCACATATACATATAAGGGAAAATTTTGTTATAAGCTGTCCTTGTTGAGAGTCTTCAGATAGGAAGTGGGAGAAAAATCTCAAAAGCTCTGAATTTCCCAAGACACTGGCTCTATAAGCTTTGGAGCTGGGTTCCAAATTGGATGTTGTCCCTCTTGACTGTTTTTGTAGTCTCTGTTTGTGGTCAGTGTCTGGTTGTGGTTATGATCTGCCGGGAACTTACTGTTCATGCTCAACCTGTTGAGAGGATGTTTCTCTGTTTTTCATGAACACACCTGGGATCGCTGGAACTGGTTGTGCTATATGTTGGATTGAGTGTTATAAATGGAGTCCTGAAAGCACGATATTAAATAAAACCTCAGGCAGCCCCTGGAAGATGAAGTCATTGGTTAGTGAGACCCTTGTTATAGGCCATATAATAGGTAAAAAGCATCAAGGACCGTAATTCTTGCCTGTGATTGCCTAAGTGAGACTGTCCTTGAATTAGACTTCCTTCTAAGCTTTCATGGCTGTTTTTTGACTTATATTTCCTCTAGGAAGTGAACTTTATATATGGTAATTAGGGTCCTGCTCAGGCCTAGCGAGAGCCCAGGAGCCCATGAGAATGCAAGGGACTTGGTGGCTAGTAAAGATGAACACAGTTGTTGGCTTTCTGTGGCCGTTTCGGCCTCTTTTACAAGTGTGATGTAATAACAAGACTTCACATTTGTTTCATGCTATTCTTGTTTCAGTGATTGTGGTTAAATATGTAACATAAACCTCAATATCACAGCCATTTCTAACTGTAAAGTCCAGTTTCAGAACATCTGTGTTGGGCAGCTGCCACCACCATTATCTGTTGAACTTACTCTTCCCAAATGCGATATCTGTACTCATTAACCAATCACGTTCTCTTTCCATTCTCCAGGTCCCCAACAACCAGCATCCCACATTCGGTCTCTCTGGTTTTGCTTCAACATGCTTTTTACGAGTGGATTCATGGCCTTGTGTGTTTAAGCTTATTTTACCTGTGAATAATGTGTCTATCAACGTGAATAGGCAAATTTCTCCTCAAGACTGTGTTTTCAAATCTTGGGCACATTTATAGAAATGCCAGTGCTGATCAACTGATCATATAATAGTTCTAGGCTTCATATATATACACACATATGTGTGTGTTATCTATCTATCTGTCTATCTATCTATCATCTATCTATCTATCATCTATCTATCTATCATCTATCTATCTATCTATCTATCTATCTATCTATCTATCTATCTTTTGGGGGGGTTAGTTTTTCATTGATCTCAAGCTGTGCTTAGAGTCTCTAGGTAGTCAAGAATAACCTTGAACTCCTGATTCTCTTTCCTTCATCCTCCAAGTGCTAGTATTACAGGCATGGAACATTCCATGCTTCATTTTATTTTATTTTTTTCAATTTTGTAGATTGAATGTAGGCTCTCATGCATGCTAGTTGCTAGATAAGCACTATGTTTAATTGTAATTAAATTATTCTAGTGTACATTGCATGGGTGTAAGGGCGTGCACATACTCACCCTTACATGTACCTGAGGAGGCTGTAGCAGGATGTTTGTGTTTTTCTGTCACTCTCAGTTTTATTGAATGAGACAGGGTTACTCACTGAACAGGAAATCCACAGTTGTTTCTGACTAGCCTCGCAGGCCAATTCTCTCTGTTCCTGCCTGTCCCTGCTGCAACTGCTGAGGTTATAATACTGTCTAGCCATGACTGTCATTTGTATAACCTCGTGGATGCCGGGGATTCAAACTCAGGTCCTAACTTTTGCAGAGTAAGCACTGTCAGCTGCCATGTTCCTACACACTGTGTTTCTGATATATGATGCTGTTCTCTGTGTTATTTTGCAGTGTGCAAAAGTAATTTTTGTAGCTCTGCTTTCTTCCGATTCTTTGAATAGCTTCATGGTAAATGAACTACAGTTCTTACCCTCACTTTACAGATAAGCAAACCAAAGGTCAGAAGGGTTAAACAACCCAGGAATGCTGCAGAGTGGAGATGAATCTTCTGGCTCCCAATTCTGAGCTTTTCCTCCCATCTCATGCTGCGAACAAAGCTTGGAGTTGGTGACATAGAGGAGGTGCTGACCATAAAGAAGGAGAGCAAACCTTCTGTGGATACATGTGGCAGGACAGCGCAGTGTGTCAGAAGCTGCTGACCGGGAGGGAGCACTGATTTTAGCCCTGGCTGAGACACTCCCATTTGGGTCCATTTCATGCTCCTTACAGTTGTAAGATTCCTGAGCAAAGTTCTCCTTGGACGAATTCCAAGAGGACATAGTGGATAAGAATCTGACCTTTCTGCCTAGCTCTGTCAGTCAGGAACCAGAATCTTGATCTCTCTGTCAGTATGGCTTGATTACCTTGATCCACGTGAATCATATGCTCACACAACACACATTTTATAACTCACACAACACACATTTTATAACTCCCAAATGAGCCAAGCCAGCTGTGAGACAGTATATCATGAGGCCTATGTCATCCAAAAGGCATTATTCTATTATAAAGATAATAGCTGTATGACGAACCTTTCTCAGGTTAGCAATATGCTCACTTTTGAAAACAAAGCTCTCATCTTTTGGGAAGGCCTTTAAGTTGGTCATATAGTGACCTTGAATCTGCCCCCAGAGTTTCTTAGTATAATCTGTCTGGCCCTACTGAGATGCTTATTATTATTACTATTATTATTATAATTATACTATTATATTGTTTTCAGTATTAGCTTTTAAGTGATTGATACTGTAAGAGAAGCTTTTAAAAGAAAATAGTAGGGCTGGAGAGACTGCTCTTCTAGAGTTCCTGAGTTCAATTTCCAGTAACCACATGGTGGCTGGCAACTGTCTGTAATGGGATTCAATGTCCTCTTCTGGTGTGTCTGAAGACAGCAACAATCTGAAGATGAGCTACAGTGTACTCATATACATAAAATAATAAATAAATCTTTAGAAAAATAGTAAAAACAAATACTATCTAGTGAGATACATGAAACACAAAAGGGTATTTGGTCCGTATTCTGTAGCTGTAACAGCAAACTATAGACTAGATAGTTGAAAAGAGGTTTACTCACTTGGCTCACAATTCTAGAACTTCAAGAGCATGACTCATGCATTTGCTTGGTATGGTGAGCTTTATTTGTAGGTAGGAGATGTTCTAGAAAGTTCTCTCTCTCTCTCTCTCTCTCTCTCTCTCTTTCTCTCTGCATGTGTGTATATGGATTGTTTGTTTTAGAAAGCCACTATTGAAATTATGGAAGACCACTTTCATGATCTTATTCAATCCTGATGACTTCCCATAGGCCCCATCTCCCAACACTATTAATGGACTTTGTGCATTCAATCTCTGCATGTCAGTTCTGGGGACACATTTAACAGCAGTATAAAGAAGACTGGACTGGATGGCCGGATGAACATTGGGCCTCAGTTTCTCCAGGAGGTAGATGCTCCTGAAGTTGTTAATGGAGGTGGCCTCTTGGTTGTGGTAGGGCAGTGGATATTTATTAGTGATATTATCGATCTTTTGTCATTCTACCGGCAGCTGTGGTTGAGCCACTGCACACAGGTTTGATGTTGGCTGTGGAGATGGTGGCGGCTTGGTTGAGTGTCCTGGATGACTGGTGGTGTGAGTCATATCAGTGTTTTGTGCTAGCTTGGCAGTTGTGGTGGTAGCGTTCCTTGACTTACTGTCATGGTCACCGCTTCTGCTGTGATCACCACCTCTAAAGATGTCCTTAGCCTCAGCAGTGTGACGGAACCTGGTGTCAGGATGAGATGCCACTTAACAGGCTCGTAGAGAGCTAATAATACACACAAGCAGAAGGAGATAAACAATAGTCGCTCCACACGTGGCTGCCTGTCCCTGATAGGACAAGATATGAGTGGCTCCTCAGTTGCCCCGTGATAGGTGACACAAAATAAATACCATTTCACACTCAGCCCTTTCCTCTGACAAAGTGCCAATGACTCATAACTTTAAGCCACTTTCTTAACCATGTTTTTTTCTTTAAGATGGGGTTTTTATGTAGCCCCAGATGTGCTATGTAGCCGTAGGTAACTCTCGACTTCTGATCCTTCTGCATCTACCTTCCAAGTGCTGGGTTTGGACCACAATTGATGTGTGTGGTACTGAAGATTGAAGGCCGGATCTCGTGGATGCTAGGCAGGCACTATGTCTCCGCCCTCTGAGGTTTGGATCTTAGATATCTACCAGATTTTCCTGTGTTAAAGGGTGGTTCCGATCTTGATACTGTTGGAGGGTGGCAGACCTTTCAAAAGCTGGGCTCCGCTGAGAGGTCTTTGGGGGTGGTGTTGGGATTCCACATTCTGAATTTCTTTCCCTCTTGGGTTCGCCCACAAGGTAAACATCTGCTCCCCCATCTGCCCCACTATGATATGCTGTTTTATGACTGAAATCAACGGGGCTGCCAGCCCTGCACTGCCAAAACTGAGCCCAATGAGACCCCTTCTCTTGGTCTCTAGTAGTTGCTACAGTGACAGAAAGCTGGCTGGTACACTTCCTTGAGAGGATTTTCAGAATCAGCGCATCTTGCAGTTAAATGACGGTATCATTCTTAGCACATGGAGAGCAGGTCATCCAGCAATCTTCTGTAGGCTGTAAAACCAGGAGCTCGGGGATCAAGTGACCTGTCCAAGATTCCGTGTAGAAACCTGACAGCAGCCAGGCCAGTAGCTCTCTGGCCAAGATTTCTCTTGCCATGCCTTGTGGGTGTAGACAGTGAATGTTAGGAAGCACCAGCCCCAGCTCCAGAGCAGCCATGATTCCTAGAGGGCATGCTGCTTTGTGGGCTTTCACACGCCTGTGGCCTTGGGCTTCATGTTGCAGGTGTGAATTATCCTGAGGATGTGATGGGCTGCTGAGAAACGCTGAGCAGAGTGGATAGTCCTTTTGCTCCCTCTACCTGCTTTCTTCCCGCTGTTCTGTCTTGTGGATCACAGGTCACAGTGTCCCCAAACCATCGAGGCAGGCCGAGCTGAGGGCAGGGCATATTGGGTCCCTGTGCTACTGTGATGAAGTACATATCCTCATGTCCCCTGGGGGCAAGTCTTGCCCACAGACAGAACCTAGCTCAGATGGAATGCCAGTATGCTTAGTAAATGCTTAAATCCTTGACGGAAAAGTGAACGATGGGTAGAAGAGGGGGAACGTGGCCTCCAATTGGATGGATGACATTCTAATTCCAGCTGTGCTACTTAGAGCTCTGAGGGAGGCTGTGACTGAATCATAGCATCCAAGTTGCTTTTTAAATTAATCTTTAAACTTTCTGTCTAACATTTTTTATTCCATTTCTTTATTTGTCTGTGTGTGTGTGTGTGTGTGTGTGTGTGTGTGTGTGTTTGTATGTGCATGTATATGCTACCCTGTGGAGGTCAGAGGACAACTTTCAGGAGCTGATTATTTCCTTCATATTGTGGGTCACAGGGGTCAAACTCAGGCCGACATGCTTGAAAGCAGGCACCTCTGTACCTGCTGAGCTGCTTTGCTGTCTTCTCTTCCCCTGCTTTTTTGGAGACAAGATCACATGTAGCTCAGGATGACCTTACTCAGTTTGTAACAGAGGGTGACCTTAAATTCTTGATCCTCCTCTGTCTCCCTAAGACTGGATGTAGAGGCATGCACTGCCATGCCCAGCTTATGTAGCGCTGGGGAGCAAACCAAACTTTGAGTGTGATGGGTAAGCATTCTGCTAAGTGGCTTCATCCCAAACCCTCCAAAGCCCAGAGTTTTTGTTTCTTCATGATGAAGTGAAGATTACAGTGTACTTTCTTTCCAGCTTATGACAAGGCTCTAATCACAACAAGAAAGAAAAAAAGAAAGAAAAAGAAAGAAAAGAGAAATTTGAGGGATGTAGGCATGATCCATGGTATGAGTATAAAATGAAGGACTTGAGTTTTAAGCAGGCAGATATTAGACTCCATTATTTGATTACTTTTAGTGGAAAGACCTTTGATTCCTTCCTAGGATGTATAGCATGTTTTCAAGAACAAGAAAGTAAGCATTAAAGATCAATTGCTTATGTCTCTTGTTCCTGTCAGAAGTGACTTAATGGAGGAAGGATGTGTTTTACCTCACAGTTTGTAAGGATAGGGGAAGTCGTGGCAGACATGTATAAGTGTAAGCCAGTTGGTTAGCCATCAGGATGG
>NW_021604604.1:12238978-12240061 GCF_004785775.1 Grammomys surdaster | reverse complement strand
AGAGAGAGAGAGAGAGAGAGAGAGAGAGAGAGAGAGAGAGGAGTACTCTCTGTTGTTTTACTTCTCGTGCAGTCCAGGTACCCAGCTCATGAGCTGGTGCCACCAACAGGTATCTTCCCACCTCATTTAACCCAGTCTGGAACAATCTGTCACAGACATGCCCC
Organism: Grammomys surdaster; assembly: GCF_004785775.1. NCBI lineage: Eukaryota > Metazoa > Chordata > Mammalia > Rodentia > Muridae > Grammomys > Grammomys surdaster. Next base: position 12,239,897 of record NW_021604604.1, on the reverse strand, counting down.
AAGGCCTGTCTCTAGTTGGTTCTACTCTTATCAAGTTGACAATCAATGTTGCTCAACACAAGAGCCCTTTAGAGATCATTGTAAAAAAAAGCATTGCTTTGTTGCAATGAACTCAGAGAAAGAGATGCTGAAATTTCATAAGGGGTTTGGCTGGAGTTAAGGGGGTGATGGTCATGTGGATTATGTTAAGGAGGAGTCTGACTAGTCATGGTGGGAGCAGTTAATCACTCAGCCACTCAACAGCTTTTGAGTGTCTCTGGGGTGAGCAATACTGGGAGAATCCTGGATGTTATCTCTCTGGCCCGTGATGGCTGTATTCTGTCATCACAATGAAGACTATGTTGGGTCCCAATTGCAAAACATCAGTCTTATGGCTACCCTCAGTTGCTCAGATAGTTCAGATGAAAGGCCACAGTAGCTCTCTGGTCCCTTCCCTGGGGTTCTGTGGCTACGTATAGCATCCTGTGGTCTTTGCCACCTATGCTTCTTCAAACTTAGACTAATACTAGTGAGGGTCAGTTGTCATGTGTGTGTGTTTGCTCATATGTGTTGCACAAATGTTTGCATGCACGTAGAAGCCAAAGAGCAACTCTAAGTGTGGCTCTAGAAGCTGTCTACCTAGGAATTTTTGGTTGTTGGTTGCTTGTTTTGAGATAGGGTCTTTTATTGGCCTAGAGCTTGTCGGATAGTCTAGGCTTGGGTAGCCAGTAGCCTCAGGAATGCTCCTGCCTCCACCTTCCCAGCAGGGAGGTTACAGTGTGTACCATCATGTCACCCTGCAAGGAGGTTACAATGTGTACCATCATGCCACCTTGCTTGTCTTCCTTTCCATCTCTTTCTCTCCCTTCCCTTCCCTTCTCTTTCCTCTCTCCCTGCTTCCTTCCTCCCTTCCTTCCTCCCTCCCTCCCTCCCTCCCTCC
>NW_021604604.1:12215423-12238578 GCF_004785775.1 Grammomys surdaster | reverse complement strand
CTCCTTCCCTCCCTCTCTCCCTCCCTCCCTCCCTCTCTCCCTCTCTCCTTTCTTCCCTCCCTCCTCCCCTCCCTCCTGTAACTGAATCCAGGGCCTCTGCATCCTATCAGATGCTCCCACACTGAGCTCTGTGTCTCCAGTAGCTGTTTTGTTCTTCTGTGTAATTTTTCTCTGAAATTTGCCATCCAAAGCCCTTTCCACTCAGACACAGGTTCTTACATTCATTGCTTCTTCATTCCGCCCTCACCCCGGAAATACATAGAACACCAAGTAATGCAGAGTTTGGTTTGTCTGAATACAATTCTAAGTAATTCTGTGGTCACTGAAGGAGCCTGCTTTCCTAAATGTTTTTGCTGGTGATAAGCCCTTGAGAATCTTCTCTCCTGCCTTCTTCCTCTAGATCTTTAAATCACCACTGTTTTCCACCTGTGGATTAGGAAGTTCGGGTTAGCCAGTGGGAGGTTTTATTCCATGGGTTTTGCCTCACTTCCTTGACTGAGCAGAGAAAGATGAATTGTGGTAGAAATAACTTTAGGATATACTTTAGGACTTCAAAGCAGCTCTTAGCTCCATAGCATGGAAGGTAAAAATGAAAGATAAATGACTAAGAGTGATTCCACCCTTCTAGCAATTGGGTAGCCAGGGCTGGCTGTGTCTCTGATTTTCTGTTGCTGTCCTGTCCTGCTTAGAAGCAACCATCCTTTCCAGTGTGGTTTCTTGCTATCTTGAGATTCCCCCTAGAAGCAGTGTGTATGTAGCTTTTTCTTTTTTGTATGTATATATGCAGGTGTATGGGCTTATGTGCATATACATATGTGTGTGTACATGTAGTATGGAGGCCAAACGTCAACCTTGGGCATAGTTCCTCAGGGATGGTCAGCCTTCTTTGTTGAGATAGTGACTCTCACTGAGACCTGGGACTCTGACAGAGATCAGGCTAGCTTGGCTGGCTAGTGAACCCTGGAATTTATCCATCTCTGCCTCTCCAGTGCTTGGATTACAAGTGTGTGCTACCACACCTATCTTTATGGTGTGTGTTCTGGGAATCAAACTCAGGTCTTCACCCTTGTGTGGCAAATGATACTCACTGCTGTCTCCACAATCTTAGCCTTTTTTTCCCTCATGAGTTTAAACAATTCTATGATATATATATATTTGCATGTCAGTTTGTCTAAAGCCAGAAGATGATGCCTTGCTTTGCATTATTTTTATTCAGGAGGTATGATGTTTATAGAATTGAAGCTAGACAGAGAAACTTCTAGGCATTTACAGTTATAACCTCCTGAGGGTTTTCCCCCCCCTCAAAATTTGTCAGGCTCTTTGTCTCAGTGTCCCAGATCCATTGACTCTGTGGCAAAAGCTTTTGTCCTCAGCACCTTGGCCAAGCTTTCTGAGGAAAGAGAAACCCCACAGCCCCGCTTGGCCAGCATCCACTTTTTGTGGTACTAGATCATCTAAAGAGGTTGCAAGGACTGATGCAGTGAGGTGTGAGGATGCTATGCTAAAGGGAAACACGGCTTCCAGTATCTGAGAGTCTGCTTCCCTGGACACCTGACTTTGGGAAGGGCCATTTAATTAGCAAACACCATGTGGATTAAGTCCTGATTGACGCGTGAGAGCTGACTGGCCTTAAGTCACGTGACTGATCAGTCCTCAGGCAATATTTGAATTTAGATCTGTCTAAAGAAATTTCTAGAAGGCCTCATTCAGCTTACAGCAAACTGAGATGGGGTTATGCATCTCCTCCAGGACGTGTGTCCTGTACACCCCCACTCCCCACTGGCTTGTTTTTGTAGTTTCCTTGGAGGGACCTTCCAGGGGTTCTGTGGAGGTTCTTTGGTTCTGTTGCTGTTGCATGCTCAGAATCTTACCTTTCCCCTGGGCTTGCCCTGGAACCTAGAGCTGGAAGCTGTGTTAATCTCAGTCTGCAGGGGAGTGTGCTGGGTCTGGAAACTGACCTGGTATATATGCTTTTCACAACCTGTGTCGAGGAAGCAAATGTGCTTACTAACCATTTTCTGGGTGAGGAAGACATTTTGTTACTGTTTTGCTATTTCTATCCTGGCAAATTGAAGCTCATCATTTCCTTGTGCATCTCTCCCTGTGCATGTGTGTGCACATGTATGTGCATGTGTGTGCAAGCATGCAGGTAGCTGTGTATATGAACACAGGCTCTGGAAGCTAGAGAACAGCCTTGGCTGCTGGCCCTTGGTGCTTCCCACATTTGTATTTTGAGAAAAGATTCTGAATTTATTATTTAATTTTTTTGTTTTGTATTTTGAGTTCATTGGCTTGGAAACTCATCTAGTAGAATAGACTGGCTGGCTAGCGACATCTATCCAGCAGTGTGTACCTCCAGGGCTGGTGGTTTTGTGTGGGTTCTGGGAATTGAATTCAGGTCTTCTTGTGTATAAGACAAGCATTGTACTGACAGAGTTATCTTGCAGGCAAAGAAAGCTATTTGTAACACATCCAGAGAACTGAGATTTTCAACTAATGTGCACACCAACTATGGCGACAGCAGCAGAAAAAAAAAACATAAGTAAAAGCCAGCTACAGTCTTCTCTTAGGATTCCTGTAAGCAAAATGTAGCAGTCATTGGAACTGGGCATATACACAGTGTCTATGTCTTAGGTGTACATCAACAAAGGATTCTGGGAAATTCAGTCATATATCCAGAAAGGTAGAGGAATCTGGTCAGTTTTCTCAAATGGCTAAACATGTACAGGGCTACCATGACTGTCCCCATCTCTTTTGCATGGCCTGGTGTTGAGCTGGCCACTTACCACAACTGAATATAACAGATAATTTTTGAGAATTAATTTGACTGTGCAGTGGTGGCACATGGCTTTAATCCTAGCACTCAGGAGGCAGAAGCACTCAGTAGTTCAAGGCCAGCCTAGGCTACAGAGTGAATTCCAGGACAGTCAGGGCTATACAGAGAAACCCTGTCTTGAAAAACCAATATAAGTATATACTATATAATATATGATATATAATATGTAATATTATATACAATATAAAATATACAATATAATATATAATATAACATTAATACCAATATATTCTATATTAATTATAATATCAAATACACACATACACACTCACACTTTGCCAAGTCTTTAATTTGTTCTGCTTATACTCGCCCTACCATCCCTTCTCCTTCTTCTACCGTTATGAACTCATCTCCCCCCCCCACCCAAGTCTCCGTTTCATATTTGTGTGTGTGTGTTTTCTCCACTGGACTTAAGGAGAGTTACCCGCATGGATGAGGTATACCGTTATCCACTACAGCATGAGTAAATAAATCATGAGTGGCTATACCACTTCCTGTCCCCTACCAGCCCTGGACCGCCATGAGCTCTGTTGAGTGAGTCTGGGCCCCGTGAGCCCCTTCTCCATCAACGATTAAGCACATGGTGGCTCTGTCTGTGTATCTCTTTGCAAGCGGCTATAGCTGTTCTGAGTTCCTGACTGCCACGATCATGTCTCCAGCTTGGGGTGGTGTTTGGTGGCCCCATCTGTACTGCTTGGCTTGCACGTTTTTTCCTGCCTTTTCTTCCACAGTGCTCACTGAACCTTGCTGAGGGTGCTTTGGGTGAGCATCCAGACTAAGGCTGAATGCTCAGCAGTCATGTGTTCTCAACACTTTGCCCAGCATGAATCTCTCCATTAACCACCATTCACTGCAAATGAAGCCTTTTTGATCAGGCGGAGGGCAGTACGCTAGCTTATGAGTACCAATATAAATACGTGTAAGTATTGGGGGCTAGGACAGGTATGCTTGGATGCTAAGCACTTTACCCTCAAATGAGGTATTTTATTTTATGCTATTTTAAAGGTTCTTCCTCTAGAGAAGTTTTTTTCCCCTTTTCATATCACAATGTATTATAAACGTTACTCTAAACGTTATTAAATGCAGTGGCTTTTTTCTCAGGGCTCCTTAACTTGGAAGAATCATGGTTATCGTGTATAAATGACTCATCGTATATTAAGTACCTCAAGCAGTGTTTTGTATTCTCAATAATTGGAAAACACCGGGAGAAAAGCAATAGGAAAATGTTAAATGTGGAACATTCACTCTGTTAAGAAAGGGCTCCAGCCAGATAGGCAGTTACGCAGTGTTTCTGTTTAGGATATGTTTTGAAATCTGTTTCTCTAATGATTTGTGCGGAAGGTGACCTTTCCTTGTCACAGGGACGTCTTAGCAATAAGAAGCGGTTAAAACTGTATCTGATGTTGAGTTAACACCCAGAGGTATCAGGAGCCAAGCAGTTTAGTATTCTGGCTTGATTCCAATTTCAACTGAGATTCATCGTGAGTAAGTTTCCAGTACGGGCAGCTGAGTTGGTAGGTATTCTGCTCTTCGTCTTCTGGAGTCTAGTGTGACCTCCCCCAGGTCCTGGACTCATATCCCTCAGGGGCAAGTTCCAGAGATGTTCTACCTACTCAAGGGGTCAGGCCCGCAAGACAGGGCTTTATGATACATTTAGTGTCTTAAATGCTCTCTCCAACTTGAAATTCTTTGTGTGTGTGTGTGTGTGTGTGTGTGTGTGTGTGTGCGTGTGTGTGAGTGTAGTACATGCAAACACAGGTGTATAGATGTCGACACAGGGTGTTATTATTGGTTATTTTCCATCTTTTTTTTTTTTTTGAGATAAAGTCTTTTTTTTTTTTCTGTACTAAACTTGGAATTCATGGATCAACCAGCAAGACTACCTAGCCGATGAGTCCCAGGGATCTTTCTATCTTGCTTCCCCAGTGTTGCGATTACAAGCATGAATCTCTGTGCCCAGCTTTTTGTTTTGATGCTAGGGATTTGAGCTCATGCTTTCTTATGCAGCAAATGCCTTACCAACTGAGCCATCTTTCCAGCTGTTCTTAGTTAGGGTTTTACTGCTGTGGACAGACACCATGACCAAGGTAACTCTTAAAAGGACAACATTTAATTGGGGCTGGCTTACAGGTTCAGAGGTTCAGTCCATTCCATTATCATCAAGGTGAGAACATGGCAGCATCCAGGCAGGTATGGTGCAGGAGCTGAGAGTTCTACATCTTTATCCGAAGGCTGCTAGCAGAAGACTGGCTTCCAGGCAGTTAGGATGAGGGTCTCAAAGCCCACAACTACAGTAAAACACCTACTCCAACAGGGCCATACCTTCTAATAGTGCCACTCCTGGGGCCGAGCATACACAAACTGTGACACATTCTGACTTTAAATTCTTTATATATTCTTGAATATGAGTCTCCCTATTTCTGTTTTGCCTTGTACTTCCCAAATAATGAAGTGTAGGGCCTCATCGCACGGAGTATGGGAATAGGAGTATATGTGACAGATACATCCACATTTGCTGAGGTAAAGGTCTGTGAGGGTGAGATGCAGACCCAGTAAAGAAGCATCAGACAACTGACATAGCTTGTTCAATGATGTGCTCCTAGGTGTCTTAGTCAGGGTTTGCATTCCTGCACAAAACATCCTGACCAAGAAGCAAGTTGAGGAGGAAAGGGTTTATTCAGCTTACACTTCCACATTGCTGTTCATCACCAAAGGAAGTCAGGGCAGGAACTTGGAGGCAGGAGCTGATGCAAAGGCCATGGAGGGGTGCTACCTACTGGCTTGCTTCTCCTGGCTTGCTCAGCCTGCTTTCTTATAGAACCCAGAACTACCAGCCCAGGGATGGGCCACAATGGACCCTTCCACCCTTGATCTCTAATTGAGAAAATGCCTTACAGCTGGATCTCATGGAGGCATTTCCTCAAGGAAGGCTTCTTTCTCTGAGATAACTCCAGACTTGTGTCAAGTTGACACACAAAACTAGCCAGTACACTAGGCAAGCATCAGGGCTGGAGTTCAATTCCCAGAACTCATATTTTTTTTTTTAAAAAATGCTAGTTGTTGTGGTGTGGGCTTTGAATTCCAACACCAGGAAGATAGAGATAGATGACCAGCTAGCCTGGGCAAATTGGTATGCTATAGGCCAATGAGAAACTCTGTCTCAAAAAAATAATGGAGAAACTCTGTCTCAAAAATATAATGGGTATGACTTCTGAGGAATAGCACTCTAGAGATTGACTTCTAGCCTCTATACACATGAACTAAGGTGTGTGTATACAAATGTATACCTTCCCATAAGGAAATGTACATTTATACACCCACATGCGCACACACACACACACACATGTGCAAACACACACCGTGGTATTTGCCATTTGGCGAGCATCCAGGTAGGACTCTTGTTTCTTCAGGTCAGAACCGAGCAGAGAAATGAGTCCTGTCTTCTTTCAGCTTCCAGTTAAGGGATCGATGATTTTCAATGGCAGAGTGGAGGCATCCAGTGCTTCAAGGAACCTGTCACACACAGCTTAGCTTATAGGACAAGTATTTAGTTTGACAACAGAAAGGAGGCCAAAGAAAGTCCTTTTATGAAGCAGATGACATAATGTCACTTCTGCTTTTCATATGATTGTTGCCCTTCTGAAAAAGAGTGATATTCTAGGAAGAACGGCAGATGATGTCCAGTCAGTATATGCTTAAGAACATCTCTGAACTAATTTAAGGCTCACATGCTTGGTACTGATAAAATTAGCCAGCTGGTCACTTCTCCAACTCATTGGGGTTAACACAAATAGTTTGAAGTTCTGAAGAAGACAGAAGTGTTTGCCTGTAGCCAAGGCATTCTAGAAACCTCTTCCATTTTGATTTAGTTGAAAGCCTTCCTCTCCCCTTTAGACTTGGAAATAAAAATGAAGGTGGAAATGACAAGAAGAGCAGGCTGTGAGTTCCCAGTCGGCAAAAGAAGGTTGTTTCTGAGCTGACAGTAGTCCTGTACCTTATAAAGGCAAGAAGCTAACCAGCCCCCTTCGTAGTATGGCTACAGTGGGGTTGAGAACGAGAATCTCTCAAATGCTCCTTAAGAAAAGGGAAGTTGGAAAAGCACCATCCTTCATTATTGAGCCTGTACTGTGTGACGTTCTTCTGGCAACCAGAGTTCGCAGAGGATTGCCTCCTATGGTCCTGGCTTCACTCTGAGCGGATGTAAGGGTGCTTTGGACCATCTAAGCTTGAGGTTGTTCAATCTGGAGAGAGCCTTGTAAACAGCTTGTTCTTTGATCAGCATGAGAAAACAGAGGCCTGAGCAGGCTAGAGACTTTCAGTAGGGCCACAAAAGTTGGGCCTATTGAGTTCAGAGTCTCCATGGGGACTCTCCAGAATTTCATTGAGATTTTAGATGCTAATTTTCTTTTGTATGTGTGCATGCATGTATATCTGTGCAGGTGTGTGTGTGTAAACATGTGTATGTGCATGTTTGAGACTATTTCTAGGTCAAAGGTCAGCCTTAGGTTTTGTTTCACAGGAGCTGTCTACCTTGTGTTTAGGCTTGGCTGGCCAGCAAGCTTCTGGATTCTACCTTTCTCCACCATCCCAGTGCTAGGTTACAAGCGTGTTCTACCACACCCCACTTTTTATGTAGGTGTGGTGGCTGGACTCAGGTCCAGCAAGCCCTTTACTGCCTGAGCTACCTCCCAAGATGCTAAACTTCATTAGGAGATAAAAACTTACCAAGGAGCTCCTTTGTCAGAGTGAAGTGACTTTTACCTTTCACCTCTTCCCAGTCTACTTCCCTATTTATAGCCCAATCAGGGATGGAGCATGGTGAACTGTCTCAAGCTGTTGGGAGAATGAAACAGGCCAACAAACATGAAGTTCTTAGGGTGACACCTGCTCCAGCTTTAGGGCTTTACCCATGCCAGCCCATCCTGTCAGCAGCATGACATGGCGTGGGCATTGTTTGATGTGCCTAATGATTGTGTTGTCATTGTTCCTGGTTCTGTGCTCCAGAGGGCTGCTTTTCTTCCTGGAGTCCAAAAACAAGAGGAGTCCTTTATCTGCTAAATTAATATAAAGTTGGTTTTTTTTTTCAATTTTTATCACTGCTCGGTAATTTTTAGTTGTTGATTAGTGGTCTCTGGTGGTTGACACGTGAGAGTCTTGTGTGATGTGCATCTGTCTTTGCATACAGTAGACATTTTATACTGGCTTTATTTATATTGTCTGTTAATGAGTTCTCAGCTCAGTGAAACCCAGCACCAGAGACTTGCAGGAGGTGGCTGGGCTGTGATTATAGAATGAGTATCTGGGTCTTCTTGTAAAAACTTCTATGAAGTAGATAAAATCTGTGTCCCCGATTTCACCCCTGCTTGCCAGGATGATGCTGATCCTTAGACAGGGGCTTCTGTGAGGTGCATTAAAGTTTTAGGGTTGAGAAAATATGCTGTCTTAAATGTACTTGCAAGCCTTTCTAAGAAAACAGCTCGCACTTCTCTGAGTTGATGGCACAGGCAGAGTTTTCCTAAGGGCAGGTGTGGCGTTGGAAATGGTTCCAGTTCCTTCGATAGCCTGATCAGTTTCCTCTCTAGGTAATTAGATAATTCTAGACATGCTAGTAAGCTGGTGCCAGGAGCTTGTATCATTGGCAGATTGATGAATATGGCAGTGCTGTTGATGGACTTGTTTTTATTTTGTTTTTAGGTTGTGAGTGTGGCCCTTTATGTGGCATGGAGATCTAAGTGAAACTTTGGGGATATGGCTCAGTTGGTAGAGTGCTTGCCTAGAATTCACCAGGCCCTGATTTTGATTCCAGTTACCACGTAAATTGGGTGAGTGGGAATGGCTTTAATCCAGGAGGCAGAGGCAGAAGGATCAAGAGATTAAGGTCGTCTTTGGCTACACAGGCAATCGGAGGGCCTGTCTTGAAAAACAAGACCAAACAAAACCAAACACTTAAAAAAAAAAAAAAACAAGGAAAAACCCTCGAGTTTTGAATCCAGTCACCATGTTTTGACACCTGGTGTTTTCCCACACCAATGGCTCCTCAGCTGAGTGTCACACAAGTTGTTTCCAATAGCAACTCATGGTTTGGTAGGACTCTGGTGGCAGGCTCAGTCCTACAAGACTTTCCCAACTCCTGGGCAAGCTCTGGGCCCCAGGCTGTGATTCCTGCTTGAGTGTATAGCTATCGGAATTGAGGAAGTACTTGCTTACATTTTTCCCCCAAGTTTATTGTGAAGGGTACCAAGGGATGCAGATGAGCGCGCGCAGGTGAGCATTCAGAAGAGCAGGTACTTAATGCGAGGACAGAAGTGTCTCAGATGCAGAAGCCTCAGTTCCTGTGACTTTATAGAGTGTGTTATCCGGCAGTCACACAGATGTGTACACCAACTAACCTAAATCTCATTGTTTGTTTTTTATGAAGAGTCCTGTTTTCCAGGACTTCTCCCTCCCTTCAGCTTGGTGGGTAGGGCTGAGTGATCCAACCCTCTCATTACCTAGAGAAGCTATTCAGGAGCACCCAGCCCCCATCAGTCCTCTCATTAGCATACCAAAAGACACGCCCACCATTCTCTTCTTTTAGGAACCAGGATTAAGACCAAAAACTATGCAAATGATGAACTTCTCACCTCTGTCACTGGGAAGTTGTGACAGGCTTTTGAGCCTTGTGCCAGGAGTTAGGGACAGTCACCAAATATGTATTTATCATTATGCCACAGTCTCGGTTAGTTGGCTCTTTCCCTGTGTTACCTCATAAAGGAAAAAGGGGAAAATATTGCATCAGGTAATAGTTGGAATGGATTAATGGAAACTGTGTTTTAGAATGCATACTAAGTCCTTGGCTGTATGTTCTTCCCAGTTTGCATTATTTAAATCTTGTAATAACAGCGATGTGTGCTGTGGGGACTCAGAGAATAACTCCGTCCAAATATGGCATTTTGGCAGGCTGAGCAAGTAAGGTAAAGGGAAAACTCTGGAAGTCCTCTTCCCTGCCTTAAGACTGACAGTCGCACGTAATTACAGACTGCCCTGCTTCAACTCTCTTTATCTATTTCAAAAAGGAAGACTGGCTCATTCAAACTCCAGAGACTATCTTGGCATCACTTGTTCATTACAAGCCCCCAGGATTGTCCACATTCACTCCTCTCCCGTCTCTATAGAAAAGGGGAGGTGTATAAGTTGGTGTGTATATCAGCAGGCAGGTCACCACCTCTGAATTTCTCTTCTGTGTTGTGGTTTTATCTTCTTGAGTGCTTATAAGTTTGTAAGCTTTTTTTTCTCTCCTTTCATTTTTGCCAGTTTACTGTGGTGAACCTGCAGAAGGTGGAGGAGAAATTTCCTTTGAACCCCTCCAATGTAAACTTATGGGGCGAAGCATGTTTAGTTACACTGGACTCCAAGCTACGTGTGTATGAGCCTGACATCTCTTCAGGTAGTTTACATGAGCTTGTGAGCAGGAAACACGTAGAAAGAAAGGAAGCACAATTGTCTGATTACTATGATACTCTGCTGTATTTAAAAAAAACCAACAACTCCCTAATATTACTGAGAAAGGTTACTTAATTTGGTTTTAATGCAGTGCTGGAGCTAGAACCCAGAGCTTTGTGAATGGGAGCAAAGCTTTCTATCACTGTATACCCAGGCCCAGGAAGACTGTTAACTACAAGAGTTTGAAAATTAGAAGCCTAAATGGACAGAGCCATTTCTTTTAGAATTTAGTTAAAACATGTACTCATGGGCATCTTCTGGGTCCCATGCGTATCATGAATAATCTATCCTTTAATTTCCAAAACACCCCTGGGGGTACATAGCTGAGGAGGAGGAGAGCTGGAGCCATATGCCTCTTCTTTTATGGTCTAGCCATTTTCTCTCCTTACTTTTCTAAATGTGTTCCAGTGAATAAGATACTACTTTCCAGTTATGCACTTAGGGAATCCAGCTACATGATCCAGGTTCCAAGATGCAGCTTTTTGTCTGAAGTGTTTCATTTGCCTAAATAATCAAATTAGGTAACCCCCAAATCCCTCTTTGTTTCAGGATTTACAGAGTTAGCTCCTATTAGAATAGATAGCTCCTTTTTTTCTTTTTAAAATCTTATTATGAAGAGCCTTTTGTGGTAAAACTAATTTTGGTGAGTAACAGAATGAGAACTCACAGAACATCCAAGCAAGGAGAATAGATAGAGAATCTCAGGACATGCCCAGAGTAAGTTTTTCTCTCAACCGTGAGTTGAATGGCTGGCAGTGTAGGGAAATGCAGGGTTAACTTTAGCATGACACTCAGTGCTTGAATTTATGAGTGGATGCAGATTTCAGTAGGCCCAGACATGGAGTTTTATTAAATATGTCCATTTTAACTCTACTCAAACTTCAGCAAGTGCTGGATTTTTTTTTTTTTTTACTTTCAACCATGTCATTTTTTTTCTCTTTCTGACAAGCATAGCAAATGTTAAAGTTCTGTTAGAGAAATAACCATTGTTCATTGGGAAATGAGCATGCTCTGGATGGTTTATGAATACACATACACTGAAATAGCCTTCTAAAAGCCTTTAAAATAAGTTGATTTGAGGATTCTGGGTTGGGTTTGACAGTGTACACCTTTAATCCTAGCACTGGGAGGCACAGGCTGGGGAACCTCTGAGTTGGAGACCAGTCTAGTTCAGTACAGACACGGATACATGCTGAGACCCTGTCTCTAAACTCCAACCATCCAACCAACCAGCCAGGCAGGCAGGCAGGCAGGCAGGCAACCAACCAACCAACCAACCAACCAACCAACCAACCAACCAACCAACACAGAGAACCTGGAGCTAAGGAGATGACCCAGAGGTTCATGACTTCCCAGGCAAGCGTGAGGTGTGAGGATTGGAGTTTGGATCCCCAGAAATGCAAGTAAATGTCTAGTGGTATGATAATGGTTCTGCCTCTCATTCCAGCCTAGGGAGAGCATCCACTGAGCAAACCAGCAAGAAAGACTAGTTGTATTGGTGAGTTCGGTATTTGATTGAATGCCCTTGCCTGAATGAGTAATGAAGCAAGAGCAAGAAATGATGATTTTGGACAACTTCAAGCCTTCATATGCACACACTTGTATACATGCAACCACACACATGTGCATCCATACCCAAGTGGATCTAAACACATGCAAAAAAAACTCATAATGCATACAAAACACACACACATACACAGACACACACACAGAGACACACACACACTCAGACACATACTCAGACACACACACACACACACAGTGCAAGAAAATTACTTGTAGAGCAAACTTCATTCTTTCATGGCAAAAGGATAAATGTTTTTCTCTGTGATCAGGAATAAGACAAGAATGCCTACTTCTGTCACTTCTGTTCAACAGTGTAGAGGAGATTCTAATCATGGCAGTTAGAAAGAAGAAGTAAAATACACCCAGGCTATAAGAGAAGAAGAAATATGGTCTCAATTTGCAACTACCAGCCTGGCCCCAGCTTCAGCGAGAGACCCTGTCTCAAGGGAGTAAGATGGAAGATGATAGAACAGAATTATGTGAGATGAAAATGGTGGTCTGTTGGGGCATCACTGCTTGTAATCTTAGTGGTGGGAAAGCAAAGACGAGATCTTTGCCGCGCGCTTTCCAGCCAAGATAGTTGAACTGGTGAACTCCAGGCTAATGAGGAACCTTGTGTAGGAGGTTGGCAGCCCTTCTGAGGATGATAACCTGAGGTTGTCTTCTGGTCTCCACATGTTCTCATATTCATGTTCACATGCACTCCCCAGGAGAGCACGTAAGACACATACATACTTGTGAACATCCATAGGAAAATGAAAGAAATCTTCTCCATCCTGTCTACGATAATTGAATGTTGGAAATAACTCAACATGAAAGTTATGAACCATGGCGCAACAATGAACAGGATGCCCATCAGTTTTAAATTGTGATGTAGAATAAGGCCATGGAAATTGGCGATACTGCTTAATGTGACAAAGGACATAAGAGATAAGATGATGCTGATTTTATGAAAGAACATTTGTGTTGGGAGAAGACTGAAAGCATACGTGTGAATGATATTAACACTCCTCATCCCAAGGGGTTGACACGGTAGATGACTTCAATTTTCTCCTTCTTGCTGTACTGTACATTCTCAATTTTCTGGAATAATCAGGTATTAACTAAGATGATAACTTCATTTTCACATATTTTATTTTATGATTATCATTAGTCTCAGGATAGTGACATCATCCATGCTTCAACACACACGTATAATCATGTGTATCATGTCTCCATATCTAATATGTAGTGGCTGTATTCCCCCTTGTGACTGAATCTCAACACATATCAGCACATATATTATATACCTACATATTGAATAAATAATAGCTCCCCCATTTTGAGATGGGAGTCTTGCTTTGTAGCCCAAGCTGGCTTTGAACACTTACCTTAAAGCTCCAGAATTTCGGGTTAAACAGGGATGCTCCACTGTACTCTGCTTTATCTGCTACTGGAATGTAAATACTGAAATAGTTTATTCATTAATAAAACTAACGGGGCTGAGGAGTTGTTGGCTCAGTGAATAAGGTGTTTGCTGCACAAACATGAGGGCCTGAATTTGATTCCCCAAGACCCAGTGTAAAAAGTTCGGTGTACACATACACCTATAACACCTAGTTCTGGGAGGCAAAATTCTGAGGGTTTACTGGCTAGCCAGCCTAGCCTTAAACAGTGAGGTCCAGATTTTGTAAGAGCCCTAGTCTCAAAAAGATAAACAGATGGAGAAATGATTGACTGAAAAAAGTATCTTGACATTAGCCTTTGGCCTCTGCACACCCATGCATAGGGGAGTAACCCACGTCCCCATATATACATATACCTGTATAACACACAGATAGGCACACAGACACACACAGAGACATAGACACAGATCACACTCACAAACACACAAACATAGATTATACACACACATACACACACAAATATACAGACACACATACACACACAGAGATTTATTTAGTTCATATCTATAGAAACTGAAATTATAAGCAGCACCCCTCTGGCAAGGCTCTCCTTAGCCACATCACCTCAAGGCAGATGGCACTGCAGCGGCAGGAACGTGAGAGGGAAGGATGTTCAAAGGAGGCAGGCAGAACCAGGCAGAGAGAGCTGTCACAGGACCTCCCAGTGAGTCTCACCTCTTAAAGACCCCACACGCTCTTACCATGCTGAGGACCAGGCTCCTAGCACACAATCCTTTGGAGACGCACTTATATCCTCTCTAAGCCTTGCTAAGCAAGACGAGAGCACCAAGTCCTTGTTAGTGTAGAGTTTTCCTGGAGTCATCTTTGAAACTTACAAGGTTTCTCACTCACAGCTTTCCTCCCTAGACTTCAGGTTTTAGATCCTTTGGCTGTAAACAACAGTGTCAAGTGAACCTGGCTGGAAGCAGGGAGAAAATAACCCCTGACCTCTGCTGGAATGCCTGCCTTGTTTTCACTAGGAAACCTTTTTTTGGCAGTGTGACTGTTTATCATCGCTGTTGGGAGCCGTTAAGAGGCACAAGGAGAATTACCTCTTTGCTAATTTCAAAGTTTAAAAGCCAAAGCAAAAACATTCCCATCTAGCATGCCTTTTAAATTAATAAATTGCTAAAAAAAATTGCTTAGCTGGGAAGCCTTGGAGGTCCTCACAGGATCGTCTCAGGATAGAGATGCTGATAATTTCCAGATAAACTGTGCGGCAGTGTCTAGGTTTGTCTGTGATGCTAAGAAAGCATCATACTGTTTTGGAAGTCATGAGATGCAGGCATGGACGTGATTCACCACGTCCTGGTGAAGAAGCATCTGCACTGTTTCTGAGAAGCCAGTGGGCAGAGGAACCTGCTCCGTGAGTCTTGGATGAAGGTAAGGCTTGCGGTTTTAATTTCAAAGTACATTGCCATTAAATAAATATGCAGGCACGCAAGCTGTTCATGTAGATCACACTACCTAAGGACTGCATTCCAGGGTGTGTCCTCCATGTCTGGTGGAGTGATCTGGAAGAGGACACAAAATGGGCTGTCTGCGGGACCTTATTAGCATCTGCTAGAGAAAGGGCTAATTATGCAGGTTTTTAGGGATCCATGCCAGCTCCAGATTGGAACATTCTGCACACTAGGATGTCAGAGTTTGTGTCCTGTTCCTACTTAAATTTCAGATGGAGCTGGATAAAGGGTTTAAGTAGCAGGTTGTTGTTGGTGGCCCATGTGGTCCATGCTATACCAGCCCTAGGCTGTGCTGAGATCTAAGCGAACATTCTTCTTCTTACTGCTCTGGGGAGAGGCTCCATGGGATATCAAGGAGTCCAAGGACATGCTGATACAGTATCACTCGGGGGAGGGGGTATAGCCAGAGGTTTCAAGGGGAGATGCTGGGTGTGAGAAAGATGTTATCCTTTCCACGGTGCATGGAGACATTGGCTTGGAGCAGCCAAATGACTTCGTCCAGGCCTGGGTGAGAATGTGACCTAGTTACTGTGTCTCTCTCGGCACGCTGGCAGAGTGACCAGACTTTGCTTCCTTTCTCCTGCTCACAGCAAGAATTCTGCCGAGCCTCTTGGAAGCTGGAGGGCCAGTTTTAGTAACTTGCCCTTTCCTGTTTGGCGATGGTCCATTTCTTTTGGGTGAGTGTTAATGGCCATGGGCTTGAAAGTTTTATTTATAAAGAGACGCTCTCTCTTTTGACTCTATGTCCTTGTCAGATAGCATCTTATGGAGTTGCTCCCGTTTTGGGGAAGAGGACAGAACAAAGCGGCATCAAAACCTATGGCTTTGATAGTCACCTGTCGCCTTTGGAGTTTTCCTTTCTTTCCTTTTGATGTCTTCCATCTAGATTTAGGTCAAGGGACAGAGCAAACTCAGCACACACACTTGTAGTAGACACTCTTCTTGATCATCAACTAGAAGGTGACTTCTCATGGGTCACTTCACTGTCTATAGGTGTACCACTTCTTCTGTGTAAGGTAAAGTGGTGGGTGGCCCTGGGCATAATTTCATTCAGGCTCATGTGTGTGTGACCAGTGGGTGGTGAATCAATGATGTGAATACCA
Organism: Grammomys surdaster; assembly: GCF_004785775.1. NCBI lineage: Eukaryota > Metazoa > Chordata > Mammalia > Rodentia > Muridae > Grammomys > Grammomys surdaster. The sequence continues at coordinate 12,222,683 of NW_021604604.1, read as the reverse complement.
TGATGACTTTTGTGATGCACCGGCACCCCGTGGTGTATTCATGTTCAAGGCAAAGAAGAATTTTCACAATCCACCCGATGGTGCTTTGCCTGAAGTATCTGACTCCCTGAAGTAGTTCAGACTCTTTCTCACTCAGAGTGGGTGAGATGTCTCTCACAAATGTTATTCTAGAGCTGGAAGACTCTGTGTGTATGCACACGCATGTGTGTGTGTGTGTGCATGCACGTGCATGCTCGTGTGCATGTGTGTCCCCACTATTTCTGTATCTCTCTGTATCTGTCTGTATCTCTGTCTCTGTCTCTCTCTCTCTGTACTGGAGATTGAACACATGTCCTCATACATGTTAGATAAGTATTCTACTACTGAGCTATATTCCCTGTGGTGGTTTGAATGAAAATAGCCCCCATAGACTCATAGGAAGTGGGACCATTAGGAGGTGTGGCCTTGTTGGAGAAAGTATGTCACTGAGGGTGGCTTCGAGGTTTCAGATGCTAGATCCAGGTCCAGTGTTACTATCCCTTTCTGCTGCCTGTGATTCCACATGTAGAAGTCTCAATGGCTACGCCAGCATCATGTCTGTCTGTAAGTCACAGTGCTTCCCACCATGATGACAATGCAATAAACCTTTGAACTGTAAGCCAACTCCTAATTAAAAGTTGTCCTTTATAAGATTTGCCATAGTCATAGTGTGTCTTCACAGCAATAGAAATCCTAAGGCATCCCTAACCCTATTTCTACTTTCTTAAGAGATAAAGTGTGAGTGTGTGTATATCTGTGTGGGGGTGTGCACATGTGAATATAGGTGGATATAGAGGTATATGCGGGGTTTGGATCCTTCAGAACTGGAGTTCTGAGTTCAGAGTCGATTCTGAGTTTTCAGATGTAGGGCTTAGAGGTTCAGAAGGGTGCAGATGCCACCAGCATTCAGTGTCCCTCATGGTCAAGGGCAGTGAAAGCAGAAACAGCTCATGTAAGAAGCAATGACTTCTGAGAACAGAAAAGCCCAGGGGTGCTGAGGGCTCTGCCTAAGGCCATACACTGAGGGGTTCACCCTGGTCCAGCCACCCCAATGGAGCAGTTGGAGTGTCTTTAGGTTCCCTGTAGGTGAATACAGGTGGCTGAACATAGTCTGGACTTTGAGAATCAAATGAATGGGAGCCCATTTCATCCCAGGAAACTTACTGGGTGTTTGACTTTGAGGTTAGCCTGGGAATGAGTGGACATCAATGAAGGATTGACTAATATTCCCAGAGCCCGACATTGAGGGGGCGTGGATACAAGTGTTGTATGCATGATGTGTGTGTGTGTGTGTGTGTGTGTGTGTGTGTGTGTGTGTGTGAGAGAGAGAGAGAGAGAGAGAGAGAGAGGAGAGAATATGTTCATTCCAGGCTCACTACTCGCTGATTCTAGACCCTCATTCTGAGATACAAGTGTTTCCTGTCAAGATAAAGGACAAGCTTTTCTCAGAGAAGGCCAGTGTTTGTGTAAGTCTTTGGTCATTGGGGTTGTAGGGGAAGGCTTGGACTTCTCCTTGAAGACAGTTTTTTTTTTTTTTTTGCCTAGATTCTTGTTATTCTTTATGGAAAGTTAAATGTTTTAACTTTAGGCTGGATGGGGCCCTGGACACAAGCTATAGGTGTACTTTTTCCTGATTAAGCTGGCTGGCTTTGTAAATGAATGTTCCATAGTACCATCTTTGGGAATTCCTAAAGGGCCTTTAATGTTGTTGGTATCATGTACAGAGAAAATACCCCAAGCCATCACTTTTAGAAGCTCATCTTGCGCTCAGGGTTTCCATAGCAAGGCAATTTTGTCCCAGCTGGACCACAGGGGTACCTCCACTTTCTTAATCCTTCTGCCAATTTTCCAGACGCCGTTGGAAATATATCCTGACCTTTTTTTTCTTTTCATTCCATTTTGAGTACTGAATACTTTCCTGTCGCTACTTAAACTGGCATGAATAAAATATGCCTCTTCAGGATGATGGTTTTCAAATGTTTCTTAAAGAAAAACAAAGCACTCTGGTTGGTTGAACCCAGGAGGCCTGTTAAAAAGTCCCTGTAGTTTCCGATGGTATCTTTGAGAGGAGCGAACTCCCCTTCACACAGTGTGTAGTAACCATGGAAGCAAATCAATTTAGATGACTGAAACTGACTCCTTCTAGCTTGAGGATAACACTCCCCCCCCCCAGAATAATCTGTGATCTCTATATGCAATGTATGGGCTGGCTACTACCCACAGTAGAAGTTAAAATGGGGAGATGACTTGTAAATAGCACCAATAGTAGTTATAAAATAGCCAATCCATGTATTCATTGAGTAAATCTGTTTTTATATTGCAGTTTAATGGGTAGATCATAAACATTTATCGTTGTCACCATTTCATATGTCTGCCTCAGCAGCTTCCTGTCCGTTCACTTTGTGTGGCCATTACCACCATTGCTCTCTCAAACTTTTTCATCTTCCCAGAGACTCTGTCTCATTAAATAGAAAGTTCCCATTTCCCCTTCCCATCAGCCCCTGGAACCTACCATACTGCTTCTGTCTCTGTGAGTATGACAGTTTAGGGATCCCAGGAAAGTGAAGTCGAGATTTTGCTCACTTGTGATTGTCTTAATTTCACTTGGATGACAATGTCATCATAGTTGTCTTCCTGCTCCTCCTCCTCCTCTTCCTCCTCCTCCTCTTTCTCCTCCTAGTCTTCCTCTTTCTCCTCCTCCTTATCTTCCTCCTCCTCTTCCTCCTCCTCTTCCTCCTCCTCCTCTTGTTCTTCTTCTCGTTATTCTTCTTGTTCTTCTCCTCCTCCTTCTCCTCTTCTTCTTCTTGTTGTTGTTCTTTTTCTTGTACTTCTTGTTCTTTTTGTTCTTCTTCTTCCTCTTCTTCCCTTTCTTGTTCTTGTTCCTCCTCCTCCTCTTCTTCCTGTTTTTGTTTTTTGAGACAGGATTTCTTTCTCCATGTAGCTCTGGTTGTCTTGAAACTCACTCTGTAGACCAGGGTGGTCTTGCAATCAGAGATCGTCTGCCTCTTCCTCCAAGTGATGGAATTAAAGGAGTGCACCAATATGCCTGGCTCACTTGGAATTCTAACAGCTTGTAGAATTTTCTTCTTGCATTCATGGGCGCATGTATGCTGTATTCTTTCCAATGGGAATTTTGTATCCTTAACCCACGTCTCCTCAACTCTTTTCCCATCCCTAGCATCCACCATTTTCCTCTCTTCTTGCATATGATCAATTTTTAGGAGAATTTCCTTTTTAAGGAATGCATTTTCAGTTAGCTCTTTCTCTACATAATTCATTATGCCAGACTTTTTGAAAAAGATAAAAGTTGTTTTACTCACTGCACTTCCAGTGTTAGTAGAAAAAATGCTCATAAACCTAAATAAGTCTAATAAGACTTGGACGATGAGCACAGGAAAGAGGTGAAGTGAAATTAAAAAGGCAATCATTTTTATAGATATTCTTATTATATATTTTTATGACCTTAATGAGACCAGCTAAAAGATTTTAGTTTTGTTTTAGTTTTGGTTAAGTGGCCCAATTGGAACCCAGTAGCCAGCTGTTGAGATGATTTTTTTGTCTATTTGTTTAGGTTTTTTTTTTTTTGAGTTCTTTTTGTAGCTGGAATGCTGCAGACCAGGCTGGCCTTGAACTCACAGAGATCTGCCTGCCTCTGGCTCCTGTGCTGGAATTAAAGGCCTGTGCCACCACCACCACCCAGCTGGGAAGACTCCTCTTCCACTTCTGTACGTAGAGGTCAACAGTGTGCAAGGTGGAAAATGGAGACTAACATTGTATCTGGGCTGAAGAGGGAGACGTGATACAGGACTGAGGCAGGGAGTACTTAGCTTGGAGGGGAGGATAATGATTAGGACAGACACTGTAGGCTTTAACACCTCGATGGGGACCATAGGATGTACAGAACCAGTGGGAGAGAGAGGAAGAACTGAACATTTCACACTCTGCACTTAACTTCTTAGGTGAAACATAAATGGTTGGTTTCCCCTTACAATAAATAGTTCGCAATCCTCCAGACGTCAGCTGCATGCCATGCCGATTTATTTACACAATTAAGTTAAGTTAGTACAGACCCTACAGGCAAAGGGCTCTTAAGATTGTTCCCAGTCACAAGTCCCAGGTAAGAACTGTGCTTCTGACCCACTGGCTGTAAATTCAGGGTTCTCTTCCGTTTCTCCTCAGTTTGGAGTGTTTGTGGCGATGGCTCACAAAACTCAGGCAGATACTTTTCTTTCTATTGGTTTATTAGAAAATGCACATTCAGAATAATCAAATAGGAGAGGTACCCTCGATGAGGTGAAGTGTAGAGCACAGACATCTCTCTCTCTGGCCTCGTTACCCTCCAGACAGACGTTTTGCATCTAAACAATAACAGCACACTTGTGGCTGGATCACTGTAGTGGGCAACCCTAAAATCTTCTTCCTTGCTATGCCGTCTTCTGCCTTCTCTGGGAGAGTTAAAACCTCTGCCCGTATTGCTGTGTAGTGCCCATTAAGTGTTTGTGAACACAAAAGGCCACCAAGGAGCCTGATGCCATTGCACTAGGGTCTTTTCTATTCAAGCTGGAGCTTGGGATCACTCTCTCTGACACAGCAGGCTGGGAGGGTAAAGCCCATGGGTTAGTTCCAAGTGATCATTATAGAGGCAAGCAAACAAGCAAGGGGGTTTCTAGCCTGACACACATCTGATTGAGGGGCTATGATGGAATTTTTCTGCCCTTTAAAATAACTGGTGCAGGGAGCCAAATCATAAACGTAATTTCTGCTTCCCTCCTGGTTGGTGGTTGTTAGGAGTGACTTGGAGGTGCAAACTTCTTAGAGAGTAACCTGAGAACTAGTGCTAGGTGAACAGACTTGTTGGGGAATAATCTGGAAACTAGTTAGGTGCTGGCTTGTGGGTTAACTCAAGTTCAACCTTAGGTCAGGTTCTCTAAGATGGAGTCTGAACCCAAGATGGAGTTGGTCTGGTCTCTGAGCTGCTCCTCTGGTAAGTACTGTTGCGGGTTTAACCTTCCATTCTCAACGATAACGATAACACATCCAGATGCTGACTTCTGCAGCCATGATTCCCAGAAGGGTCTCTAAATTAACCTTTTTGTATGTTGTGTGTGGGGCTGCCCTCCACAGGAACGTTTTTTCTTCTAGGCTCCTGTGGAGACCATATTTGATCTCTTTTCCAGTTTCATCTTATTTCTGCTTCCTGTCTGGGGCTTAGCAGAGCTTGCCCTTGAAACGGCTTAAACAAGCACTTAGAGTCTGGTTGGATGTAAGATCAACAACGGGTCAATTGTTCTTTTCCTAGCCAGCGGGTTAGGCTTTCTGTCCAAACAGCTGCAGCTCCCTAGGCCAGGTCACATGATCCCTGCTGTCCAGACCACAGGCAGGTCCCAGCCTGGTGTACCTGAGCCTCCACATGCTGTTTCTGTCATTTGGGTTTTGACTTTAGCACTGTCCTTTAGAGTTGTGTTTCGGACCCAGGAAGGAGATTTTTTTTTTTTCTATGCCATCTCCATGTTTGGCCTGCAGCTGTGTTTGTATGATTTCACAATTTTTCCTTCATCTCGACTGGGCCTCACCATTGGACCCAGCTCATCTGCAGCCATCGGTAATCTCCGTTTAAATTAATCTTTCAAAGAAGCCGATTAAGTTGATTGCGCTCCACAAGCTGAGTTGGTGTCGGTACCTTTCAGCTGCTTTACACAAGTGATTAGAATGAGAACTTTGTATGAGTTTTGGTAACCAGTTAAACTTATTTTTGGATCTTGTCTTAATGGTTTATTTCCATCATGTGCCTGTTTTTAACATAAAAACTGAAAATGAGGGGTGTGTGTGTGTTTTTATTTTACTGCATGCATCCGTGCCCCTCAGGCATCCTAGGATAGCCAAGGCCTTAGCTCTGCTTGGGTGTCCTAAGATATCCATGACAAATCACCAACATTGCTTCTTCTAGCTCTGACTTCTCTTTGCAGTTAAAACAATTTATTTCTGATTTAACGTAAGCAAAGGCCCCATGGCCACTGAGCCTGGGCTCCCTAGAGTAGAATTTAACCCAACCCATTGCAAACATTTGCCTGCCAATCAATCTGACTCTGTGTTATGCCGTCCTCCAGGACAGGGAGAGTGCTCCACAGGGAGGCCCTGAGTGAGCAGATTCCCTTTTAAGTCTGTGGAAAAGTTGACACAGGATGTTGAGTGTTGCTTAGAGTCAAAGTCAAAAATGTTGGCCACGAGGTCTGTTTTGTGTGGCCTGAACTCTGCCGAGAAGTTTTCTTAAAACTCAATGTATGAAAAACTTAATTCTAAAGAGGAAATTTAGGTGTCTCCCCTTCTCTAAGAATGTTTTAAGACCAGAGACGTGTTGGAACCAAGGGAGTGACCTTTCCACTCATCTTCTGTTTCTCAGTCATCCCTAAATAATTCCACGAAGCTGTCAGCCCCCACAGCTTCCCAGTGGATAGAAGAATATTTTTATCATAACTTAAGCATGGTAAATAAAGGATGGCATTTTCTTATTGTAAATATTGACATCTTCAAATGAAACTGTGTCATGATTCTTTTAACTGTAACCAGTTAAATGGAATCTAAATGAAATAGACATTTGATACCTGTCGGTATCTGCCTAGAAAGTACTAGAATAAGCTTAAAAAAAAACATAATAAGTTCCCCATCCCTTTCAGTTAATATTCTATTCCTATGGAATTTTATCCTGGGATATCATATGTAACCCTGCAAAATACATACATAATGTTTAAATTAGATTTTCTGTGTCAGTAAGGATCTAAATATATATTTTAAAGTTTATGTATATAGTTACTACAGTGCTAAGCTAATGATTGTTATTACACATTTGAATAAGTGTTCGTTCTGTATGTACTGTCAAAGCAGGATGCAGAAGCACGTTTCGGGTAAAGGGGTGGAGCCTTTCTGATTCACCCTCCCCTAGTCCTGCCCACAATGCTGAATATTCATCACTCAAGTAAGTAAGTGGAGCTGGAGTGATGCTATGGCAGGCCCTTCCTTGACAGAGTCTCACTATGTAGCCCAGGCTGGTCTAAACTCTGTAGCCAGGCTGGCCTCAAACATGCAGTCTTCCTGCTACAGGCTTCCAGGTGCTGGAATTATAGTGCAGAGTTATCACTCCCAGCTCCTTGATCCCTTTCTAAGTTGAGCACCAGGCTATTTAGTTTGCTTTTAGCCTAGCTGTGTGTTAGCCTCCTCCTTCCCAGCTGTATGTTAGCCTCCTCC
>NW_021604604.1:12212065-12215413 GCF_004785775.1 Grammomys surdaster | reverse complement strand
TGTTGTGTTAGTCCCCTCCTCTCCAGCTGTTGTGTTAGTCCCCTCCTTTCCAGCAGCATGTTTTGGGGTCTAGGAGCTTGTGCTGCTGTCAGGTATGATGGGGCCCTTATATGGGTTCAGCAAGTGTTAAACTCCGCTGTGTCTCCTAGAGGCTCATAGCACAAGGCAATGAGAGGTAGTTCCCAGACAAACAGGAGGTTACAAGATGAGGGATGTTGTGGACTAGCAGCTCCTCAAGGACAACGTGTCCTGGCTTAGTTCTGTTAGGGACTGCCTCTGGGACTGAGCACAGTGGTACAGGACTTCAATGCTCAGTAACTTTTTTTTTTAATATTCAAGATGTTTATCAGTCCAGTCTAGCCTTGAACTTGCTGTATAGCTGAGCCTAATATCTAATCCCCTGCCTCAGTCTTCCAAGAGCTGGATGCACCTCATTTTTATCTAGCAATTCTTAAATGTAACTTAGACTAAACCATTCTTGGCTTTTGAAGGTTGTGGATTCATCTCCTCACTCAAATTTACTGTAACTTGGAGATAGTCATGGATGTTGTCCCTCCTAGTCATTTGGAAAAAAAAAAAAACAGAGTTTTCATCTGATGGTCACCAAGGCAAGGCCGACTTCTGCTTTCAGCTTCTTCTGTAAAGAAGTGTCCCCTTCATGATTTATGTAATGCCCCTATTTTATGCTTTCTGGTGGTATTTTTAAAATTAATTATTTTTTAATTCATCCATTCACTTGTTTATTTAGTGCACATATTTGCCTGCAAGCATGCCGCAGTGGGTCTGTGGAGGTCAGTTCTCTCCGTCCACTGTGCAGGTTCCAAGTATCAGGTTGTTAGACATGACAGCAGGTGCTTTTACACACTGAGCCATGTCTCCAGCCCTCTGGTGGGATTTTTGCAGTTTAAGGGGTTCAGAGGGTGCACAACCCTATAGTAGTAACTTAGTACTTTTCAACTTAGTGATAGTGTGAAGGCATTGAACATTCAATAGAAACTGTACTTGGAGATTTGAATTTGGGTCTTTTTTTTTTTCAGGCTAGTGATGCTTGGTAATGTCCCCTGTCAGAATGTGGGATGGTGTGAGTGGACCCCAGCCCTCAGACATATGTCGTCATGGGAGAGAACACTGATGTTACAGTGTTCTTTGCTGTTGAGCTTTGATGGTCTGGTGAGCATATTAAATGCACCTTCGATTTAGACTGCTTTTAAATCAGAATGGGCTTATCAGGACATGGCCTCATCATAGGCTGTGGAGTATCTGCAGTATTGGGGTGCTATTGCCAATCTCAGGGTTCTTATGGAGGCTATGGTATACCTTCTGAAGAGAAGTCATGTGTTATAATGAAAGTTTCATTTGAGCACAAATTATGACACCACTGGCTCTGAGTTCATTGTTAAGGAGTGAACTATTTACAGAAAAGAAGGCATTAAACATAGACACACAGAAAATAAGGCTGTATATTTATCAGTCGATGTGGCCAGAGGCTTGTAGGAGCCTGGTGCTGTGTTCCTCTAGAGGCCTGAGTGTATCGGCCATGGCTCTGTAAGACAACTACAGCAAATAATGAGATATATAGTTTATTTATATAAAGATATGAGATATATAAGTTTATATAATTTCTATATTGATGTTAGAGATTTGGGAACTCAAAGACTAATTTCATAACACTATCTAGGTAGAAGGAATCACATTCAGAATATGAGGGAAGCAGGGACTGTTTTATTTTTTGCTGGGTAATCTGCAAGCTATCTCCTAGGAGTGGCACCTCTCCATGTCTTTGAAGTACTTTCTGAAGAATCATGTTCTAAGGACTAGAAATGCCTTTGCCACTTATTGCCTTTAGTGTTTGGTTTTCTCTGGTGCCAAGGATTGAACCCAGGGCCTTACAGGAATGATAAGCATGTGCTCTACCACTGAGCCTCACTCCCCTGCCTCCACTTTCAGCACTTAGATCTCACTTGGCACTTCAAGTCCGGGCAGTACAGTGAAGAGCTGAGGGAAGGGGACGACATCTGAGCAACTCTCCTCTTGTTTCACTCAAGTTCCAGTCACAGAAAGATAAAAGGGCTCAGGAAAAGAAAGGCCGGACTTGGACAGTGTTCTGATCTCCTACTTCACATTCAGATCTGGCCTTCTTTTATTGTTTGAAGTCACATGGACTTCCCCCATTTCTTTATATATATTTTTTGACATTTATTTTGTATTGTGCATGAGTAGAGGTCAGAGACAACTTTCTTGAGTCAGTTCTCGTCTTCTACCATGTGAGTCCTGGAGCTTGAACTTGGGTCATGATGCTTGACAGCAAGATCCTTCACCCTCTAAGCCATCTTTCCAGCCTATTACCTTTTTCTTAGAGGCTTCTAGCCTGACAACCATGACTCTCTCTCTAAATACCACATAGAACACACCTGCCATGTTTTGGAGACATTTATATTTGGAGGAACATAGTGGGTTTGGAGTTGTGACTTATCCTTCATGATGTCTTTGTGGCCTTGTACTCTGATGGATGGGGACTTACCTCCTTCCTCGAGGGCATGACATAGTTACCCAGAACAAGTCCTGTCTGTCTGTCTTGATCTGCTGAGACACAACCCTAAGCTGTGAATAATTTTCCAATCTTTCTTTCTACTCTTCATACGAATTTTTGCTTTGCTTTTGCTTTATGGAGACAGGGTTTTGACTTTGTAGTCCCAGCATCCTGGAACTTGCCAGATAGCCCAGGTTGGCCACGTACTTCTGCCTCTGCCTCCCAAGTGCTGGGATTATAGGTGTGTATCACCTTGTCCAGCTGTGGGCTGCTTTATAAGCTCAAATCACAATACACATCAGAATCTCTTCTCATAAAGACAATGATTTTCTTTCCTTTCCACACGTGTTATTTGCAGTTGCAGCTGTTTGATCACTCTGAGTCCTCCATTGTGCCAGGCATGTGCTGGGTGGGTCCCAGGATTGGGAAGCCCAGGGCATTCTTTCCCAAGGATTTGAGGATCCAGCAGCACAGGGGAGCTGAGATGGGGGAAGTTCCATCGAAGCATTTCAGAAGTGGCTGTTTGCTCAGGAGAGTCTGAGAAGGATTCACCAAGGAGGTGTGCTGGGCCCAGAGGTTGAGTGATGAGAAGGAGTTTATCAGCTAAATAAGGGACAGAGAATCTCAAGCACATGGGGCAACATTGGACAGAAGCCAGAGAGTGAAGGGTGTTTGTTGTTGAGGTCAAGTTAGAGAAGAGTGATGGGAGAGGACATAGGCTTTATATACTATCTTTCTCTTTCCCTCCCTCCCTCCCTCCCTCCCTCCCTCCCTCCCTATTTCCCTCCCTCCCTCCCTATTTCCCTCCCTCCCTCCCT
>NW_021604604.1:12164746-12211665 GCF_004785775.1 Grammomys surdaster | reverse complement strand
TCCCTCCCTCCCTCCCTATGTCCCTCCCTCCCTCTCTCCTTTCTTTCTTTCTTTCTTTCTTTCTTTCTTTCTTTCTTTCTTCCTTCTTTTTTGATTTATTTATTTTACATGATGGATGTTTCACCTGCATGTATGTATGTATACCACATGCATGCCTATTGTCAGCTGAAGTCAGAAGAGGATGTTGGATTCCCCAGAACTGGAGTTACAGAAGGTTATAAGTTGCCATGTAGGTGCTGGGAATCAAACCCAGGCCCTCTGTGAGAGCAACAAGAGTTCGTAAGCAGTGTGCCATCTCTCTAGCCTTTATTTTTTATGCCATAGTTAGTAGTTTGGATTTGATTCCATGGCAGCAGGGGAACTATAAGAGAAACTTGATCAGCCTGTGTGTGTGTGTGTGTGTGTGTGTGTGTTTGGCAAGTGTAAGTACCCCTTTCAAGACAGTTAATTACCAGTTTGGATGGGACAGTTGGGAGAGTTTGGGAGAGCGTTGGGAGAGTTGGGAGTGCCCCAGTGGTGTGGAGCAGATGAGCAGGACCCTTAAGGGATGATCAGCTCTCTTCCTTTGTCATTTTGGATTTGAGAATGTTGATTCTAGAAAGAAAGGCTAAGCAGATTTATGCTTGGACAATTGAAGGAAAGACAGAGCCTTCTATTGACAGTGAACAGAGGGGGCCATATGTAATGGGAGGAAGGGGCTGGGTCCTGATGGCCTGTCACCTGCTCAGGCGATTTATGTTGCTCTGTCTGCTGGCAGAAGATGCGCATGGAGTGAAGGAAAGGAAAAGCTCTGCTTTGAAGGAAATGGCCCAGTGACAGGGTCCGAGGACCAAGGTAGCCAAGTGAAGGTGTTTGCAGTGTTGGGCTGGAGGCTGGTATTTGGAAGTGTCCTATGAAAAGCTGTCACTTGCTTGTCCTCCTGTGTCCCCATGGACTCTGCACTGAGGAATTTCACTGAGGGCTGAGAACATGGTTCTGGCCTCAGTGGACCCAGTTTGGCCCTTCACCAGCCTGGGATCTTGGGTGAGTCCCCTTCTGTGTCTATGTGTCCTTCTTGTATAACAGTGGTGAGAGGTCTGCTTATGAAGCTTTAAGGAGCCGCTGTTCCTGGGACATGGTACTAAGAAAAAGTGACAGACGAGTTACAGCAGCTGAACTTACACAAAGACACGTCAGTCCATAATTCAGAGTTGGTTTTCTTAAGTGGTTTATTTTCCATTTGTGAAAGAGGGCAGCTTATAGCTCCTGCAGAGAGAATGGGGTAGAAACCTCCTGGTCAGCACACTTAAAATCTTCCATTTGCAAATGGTTAGCATGTTTGAAAGTGGTCACCCATGGTCAGTGATAATGTGTGGTCTACTAAATGATGGTACACAATGCTTCCAACTTTTAAGGCTTTTTTTTCTTTAGCCTTTCAATTCTTCCTCCTCATAGACATCATGGGGGCTGATACAGCCCTGAGACTTACCTGAGTCAGAGATGAAATTCCTGGCTTCCCAGCTCTCAGGGTCCTATGTTGACATTGGGGTCAATTCGAAATGTTCTTTTGCTTTTGAAAAAAACAGACATCAAAGAGATTTTTAAAAATAGACATATTGAAAAATAATAAGTCTGGCTGAAGAGATAGCTCAGTGGTTAAGAGCCCTAGCTGTTTTTCCAGAGGTCCTGAGTTCAATTCCCAGCACCCACATGGTGGCTCACAAGCATCTCTAATCATAGTCCCATGGGATCCAATGCCTTCTAGTGTACAGATTCAGACAAAACACCCAGATACGTAAAATACATAAACAAATCTTTTTTTTAAAAGTGCAAGAAATCAAGAAAGAAACTACTAATTGAGCAAATGCATTCCTTTCCTTATTTCTGCAAATGTGTCTAATTATTTTTGAAGCTATGGTATACCTTGTAAGTACATGCATCTTTCATTAGATTCAGAGTAGAGAAAAGCTAAGAGAGAAAGCAGATTGTTACTGTTGATTATTGCACAAACCTGCATGAAGACTTGAGTTAACCTTTTTCTTCTTTGTAGAAAGCTAGGGATAAACCCAGGACCGTACTCATTACTAGACAAGTGCCCTGTCACTGAGCTAAATCCCTGTCTCCTGTGTTGCCCACAGCATGAATTTACCCACGAAGGGTAGAGCCATAGAAGGGACATTAGAGACCAACTTTTCAACCATAGTAGTCAAGTAAGCATTCTGGACACTGATTCGTTTCTCTTATATTTCCCCTGAGATATGATAGTCTCCTTGACAGTGAGGGCCTAGGGATGTGAGGGTGTCACCATGACCACCACACTTTGAGTTGACACCATTCTAGTCCAAAGCAAGTTTGGTTTGGTCTATGCCGTCAAATACGAGTAACTGTGATGTCCATTGGACCTTTTGAAATATTAAAAATAGGTGTCCCTAATATTCCTTTTGGGGACATCTGTAGCTGGCTTTAGCCAGACATTCTAAAGTATGGAGGTCATCTGCTCATGGCAGAGACGGAGGAACTTTGTGAGGTGATGTGTTGTCTCTAGTGTGGAAAGATACCACAAAAATTGCTATGTCTGTCAGTGAGCCTTGCTGTCATGTTCCTTATAGAAAACACCATTAAGGAGCTGTAAATGCACACACACACCATTGTGTGTGGCTGTGTATGTTTGCCCATGTGTAGGGGCACTGTGTATGTGGGTGCATGTTCACACGTGTGCAGATGACCTCAGCTGTCATTCTTATGATCATGTGTGTAGATGACCTCAGCTGTCATTCTTCAGAAGTTAATTTTTGGGGGACAGGGTCTCTCGCTGGTCTAGAACTCATCAAGAGTGAGTGCAAGGGTTCTGCTTGTCTTTGGCCCCATAGCTCTGGGCTTACCACCACTGTGTGTGAATGTTTTCCCCCATGGGTTCTTGGGATCTAACTCAGATCCTTATCCTTGCAAGGCAAGCTCCTCACTGACTGAGCTGCCTTCCTAGCCTCAAACTCTTTTTATATCCAGTGAAGAGGCAGTCAGTGAGCTTGTGTCAGAACTCCATTGTTCACTCAGACGGTATGCCAATTCGTGCAGAACAGCCCCATGCAACTGTCTTAAGCAGATCACTTACAGGCCATCAGATCTAAGCTGTGAATAGCCAACAACGCCTGTAACTGTCTTGCTCTACAAATGTCAGAAGTCCCTGGAAACCCTTATCAATAGAATCTCCCATGATTTTGAAATGCCTAGTGCCAGCCCACACAGGGAGGGAGAGTTTGCTGGAGACAGTTTCTGTGAAACAAGAGTTTGCTAAGCAGGACCAGCATCTTGACATTGCTCACTCTCTTCTGAGGGCGAATACTTAGCTTTGCTCTCTGCAAGTGAGGTTAAGTGTTTATACAGGCCATTCTTATCTGAAGTAACAAGCCTCCTGCCTAGCAATCATCTGCCCGCTCTTGAATACTGTTGATGAGGCCAGTCGTGGTAGAATGCCTTTAACGTCAGTGCTGGAGAGGCTGGGTCAGGCAGCTCTCTTCAAGTTCAAAGACAACCTGGTGGACAGTGTGAGTTCCAGGCCAGCCAGGGCTGCATAGTGAAAGCCTGTCTCAAGAGAATTAAAAAAAAAAAAAAAGAATGTGAAAAGTCTAAGCCTTTAAATTGTTTTCTTCTCTGACTGTTTTGAAACCAACAGAGTAAAACAAGAAAATAACCAAGGGGGCTGGAGAGATGGCTCAGTGGTTAAGAGCACTGACTGCACTTCCAGAGGTCCTGAGTTCAAATCCCAGCAACCACATGGTGGCTCACAACCATCTGTAATGAGATCTGATGCCCTCTTCTGGTGTGTCTGAAGACAGCTACAGTGTATTCATATATAATAAATAAATAAATCTTTAAAAAAAAAAAAGAAAATAACCAAGGAAGCAGAGGGAAATAGAGGCTAATGCTTTGGCAAGTGATTGGTTTCATTTTAAATTAAGCCGTTGGCTGTGCTAAACCAGGGACCCCACTCTGGACCTCCTCAGTGCTGTGTTCTCAGGCTGTGCCCCTCACACGTTCTCATGGACTGTTCTAGCTTCTTTCCCTACTTCTTTTTGACATGGGACATCAAGGTCAGCCAAAGTGGCTCATCACAACTTCAACTCTCCAAACCACTGAACTTTCCTTTCTTTCTCAGGGGATTCCCTTTTATAGGGCCCCCCATATTCTACCTCACACCTCCCCAGTATCTCTCACCTGTCCACTTACTGTCCCCCACTCTCTGCCTGCGGTCCTTTCAGTTTTCCCTCAGTTGGAAAGCTGTGTTCCTCTTCCACTCTCCTGCTTCTCTTGTCTCCTGAGTTCCTAGCCAGAAATCTTAACACTTTTTTTGCTTTTAGGTACCTCCTAAATGGAATCATGTAGAATTTGTTGCTTTGGGTCTGGATTCTTTCACTGATAGCACAAAGTCTCTGAGTGATTGAATGTATCAGAACTCTCTTTCTGTGGTTGAAAAATATCCCGTCGCACAGATAGACAACATTTTATCTGTGTTCCTGAAAAATCTTGTTGAATACTTTAGATTTTCTCACTGTATTGCCAGAATTTTCAGTAAGTTAACTAGTGTGCCATATTGCCGATACATATTTCTCAGCTGATTGACTTTACAATTTTGAAAGAGATCGTGGGAAATGTCACTTCCTGGAGTGTGTGTTGATGTGCACCTTCTTGAGGGTATATCTGTATGTCTTTAAGTTGAGGTCATCCTTGGTGAACAGGAAGGATGTTATGGGGCCGGGGCAGAATTGCAAGCACTTGGGCAGTTTGCACTGTCTCCTTTCCCAAAGGGGCTTAAAGGGGAGCCAGTCACACAGAAGCTTAGCTTTCTCCCTATTTACTGCCCAAGTCTACGCACGGTTAGGTCTGTCCTCTTGGAGTAATTGAATCTCAGGACTGCAACATCTGGGAAACAAAATATCTCTGTGGAGGGCTACTCTGGGGAAAGTGACTTGATCATTGTTTGCTTCTAAGGAGCTCACAGCCAATATGATCAAGTGGCTACAGACAGACAGACAGACAGACAGGCAGGCAGAGAGACATAAATGTGTTTGGCAACAGTTGTTGGTTCTCTCTTAGTTACAGTAACATACATTCAATGTCATGAGTAGAGCCAGAGCAATTTAGTACCTTGGGTAAGAACTGAGCTTAGGTGAGACTCAGGTTCCTCCAACCCCCATTATTGGGGATTAAACCCAGAGTCTTGCATATGCTGGGATCTTCTCACTGAGCGCTCCCCCTAGCCCGAGGCTCAGTTTAATTTTGAAACCTTTGCTTCATTTCACTTTCTTTTATTGATTATATCCAGCTAGTTTCTGCAGATTTTTTTTTCAGGCTCTTGGTCTTCTTGAATCTGTACTAATTGCTCAAGGCAGCAGTCTAATGATTTGTTGTGGTGTCCTTTGCATATCTGTGACATTTCTAGAATGTGCCCGGTGAGCCTGTACCCTCCTGTCTTTGCAGATCCAGTTCCACATTGTAACAAGTCCTCAAAAGATCCGTTCAGCTTCATCCATTTTTAAAGCTGTGAGCCTTTTCCCTAGGCTTCTGTGACATCATCTCACTAAATGTTGGTTCACGAAGTGTTCGAGCCAGTCTGGGTGACAAGTGACCCAGGACAAGATGGCTTCTGTTAGCCTCGTTTGTTATTATTATTTGTTTGCATTTGAGTCGGGGTCTCATGTAGCCCAGGCTGACCTCAAACTCCCTATATAGCTGCAGGCCACCTTGAGCTCCCGATCCTCAGCCTCCCCCACTCCTGAGTGTTGTGAGTACAGGTCTGTACCACCCCACCCAGTTTATATGGTGTCCGAGATTGCACCCAGGGCTTTGTGGATGGCAGGCAGGCACTTTGCAAGTGGAGCCATGCCTCCAGATCTTACGTTTGCTCTCTTTTTCTTATGGTGCTAGAGATGGAACCCAGGGCCTCTCCCAAGCAAAGTACACACTTGTCCTTTTCTGTGGAACTCTGTCCTTAGCTCTAGTCTTCCCAGTTTTGTTTGCTTGCTCCACAGCCTATCTGAGCACTGGCAGAGGGCCAAGAACCCAAACTCAGAAACTTCTGGCTTTAGTTAAAAAACAAAAACAAAAACAAAAACAAAACCAAAAACATTAAGATTGCACCTTAGCGCCGGGCAGTGGTAGTACACGCCTTTAATCCCAGCACTTGGGAGGCAGAGGCAGGTGGATTTCTGAGTTCAAGGCCAGCCTGGTCTACAGAGTGAGCTCCAGGACAGCCAGGGCTACACAGAGAAACCCTGTCTCGAAAAAACAAAACAAAAAAACAACCAAAAAAAGACATACAAAAAAAAAAAAAAGATTGCACCTTAGCACTTATATGCACATAAAGTGAATTCATGTTACAATTCCCATTTTATACAGCTCTGAAGGAGACACCTGAGTACTGTTTTGTCACGGCACTCAGTACTATAGTCGCAGGCACAAAGCTCTGGTATGTATGTAGTTTACCGAGTGCAGGTAGGTAATAGCAAGAGTGTCTGTCAAGCCCTATAATGAGACAACTAAGATGCTACCAACGTGTGTGTGTGTGTGTGTGTGTGTGTGTGTGTGTGTGTGTGTGTGTGAAGGGCTGAGTAGGGATGGGATGTAGGGTCTCACCCATGCCAAGCAACTGCTTTTTGACTGAGTAACATCCCCAGAACTAGTGTTTTTGGAGACAGTTTGATAAGAAGCTTTGATAAGAAGCTCAAGCTGGTCTTGAACTCGAAATCCTCTTCCCTCTAGCTCCTGACTTTGGATTTGTCAATAGAACTATGTTATAAATGCATTTCTGGTGCTATTCTACCTGGCTGCTTATAATCATCTTGTTGACAATACTTACAATGTTAGAAATCCAAATACTGATTCTAAAACAGAGGGTAGAACATCTGCTGCTGGCTCTCGGTGGCTTATTCTTGATTGCAGTTGGAGTCAGTCAGACTGGGTTGGTGTCCCAGGTGACAAATGGGCAGAGGCACAAAGAGAACGGGGGCTCTAACCACACAGACGTGTCCCATTCTGTCTTCTGTTTCCTGGGACCCCACCTGCAGTGTGAGCTGGGAGCCGGAGGAGCTCTGGGTAGGGAGAGCAGGAGGGAAGCCAGCCACTGCCTACTCCCCAGCCAGCCCTCTTGATAGGCACTAGAGAAAGCAAAGCGGGATGAGTGTCTGTTAAAAATGAAACCATTCATACATGGTAGCAGACACCTGAGGTAAGCCTAACAAAACAAGCCCGAGGTAACGTGGGGGCGTTTGGCCCTGTCTTCTTTCTTTTTGATGAATCACTTGCCCATCTGCTTTCGGGCCTCCTGGGTTCCCTCACTCCCTGGAAAGAGTTTGTGAATACTGTCCAGCATCCTCCAGCTGCCTCTTTCTGTACTTAACACATGATGAACCTGAGATTCCGTCCTTTCCAACCTTGGGTTGGGTTCTTAAGAAAAGGTTCTGGGAACCTGAGAGCCTCAGTGTGGGCCTGGGCGAAATGGACCATTCTATCCAAATCCAGCCTCTTCCTCCTCTTGAAGTGGTGTAAATATCGCATGATAATGGTGGTGGTGGTGGCGATGGGGCGGTGGCGGTGTGTGATGGTGACGGTAATGATGATGACGTAACGATGGTATGCTGCTACTGATGCCGTGTGATGGGGATGATGACGTGTGGTGTGATGGCTATAACGATGACGTGGTACGCGATGGTGAGCGTAGTGACAGTGGTTGTACGGTGCTGTTGGTGTGTGAGGGTGGTGATGTGTGTGATGGGATGGGATGTATAAGATGGTGATGATGTGTAAGATCATGATGGTGGTGACGTGATAATGGCGATGAGTATGAAGCTGTTGGTGACGTCTGATGGCGGTGATGGTGGTAACGACGCTGTTACCGATGATTTGTAGTGATGATAATGATGAACAGGACATTGGAATGTGATGCTGAGAAGCTGCTAGCCATTTGCTGCTGTTTATATATCCTGAAGTACTGGATTCAGAATAGTATTGAATTTAAATACTCTATTTCATTGTTACCATGTATTTTACCATATATATATTATATATGTATATTATAGTATAATATATATTATAGTAATATATATATATATTATGCATGGTCCCACCTTTTGTTTGGAAAAAACAATTGTAATTTTAGAGGTTGTGATAAGGAGCCTGTGCCCACCAGTCTTGAAATCAGGTTCTCTGAACTTCCTTGTGAGTTACGGGATCACATACTTTATTGAAGTAGTTTTCGGGATGAACCTGTGCTGGGCACACATGGAAGACCTGTTAAAACATTGCTAAGCTCTGGCTTTATAGTAGCTGGGGACTTGAGAATCTACATTTCTAATATATTTCTAGGAGATGTTGCCATCCTGGTGTGAGGCCTGGTCTCTGAGAGTCGTCCATGGTGTCATCCTAATTATCACCAGGTTTTCACTGGTCTGCATCGGGATGAGAATGGTTCCCAGAAGTTTAAATTATTAAGTGGGAAATATTCTCCCCTTTCCCTTTGCCACCACCGTTAGACTCTTTCGTGGAAAGATATGAGTATATAGTTTGGATGTACTAACCTTTACTTTGCTTGCTGCCAAGCGTGACAATCTGAGTTTGATTCCTGGAACCCACGTGATGCAAGGTGAGATCTGGCTTCACAGAGTTATCCTCAGAACTCCACATACATGCCATGACATTCATATATACACACATGTACAAGTGTGCACACACATGGGTATGTATGTACCTATACTAATAAAATGAAAATAGATTTCAGCTGGCAACTGATTCAGTCCCCAGATTCTTTTGGGGAAAATTTTCCAGCTTTTGAAAATTCATAATCTAGTAAATGTGTAGTTTTTTTTTATTAAAAAAATAGAAATCTTTTCTCTTTAAAGTAGAGATACAGAGAGGAAAGGTAGTAAGCATTTGGCTAAGGCTTTCCTGGTTTATTTTTTGATAACTGTTGCAAACTTTCTGATTTGCAAAGTGCCATGCCTTACAATGTGGAGACTCCAGTGCCCTGTGGATACTAGGTATGTTGGCCTGCTGTCGTGTTCTATTTTTGAAATATCTTTCTTGCCTGTAATTTCAGAATCCGTGGCGGGAGACCTGATGACTATGATCCTGGCTTGACTTCTGTGTGTTTGTGCATGTGTGCAAGTACACATGTGCATATGTGTATATGTGTGTGTGTGGGTCTACATGTGCGTGTGTGTTTATGTGTGTGTAGGCCAAAGGAGAACCTTAGATCTCTTTCCCCGAGAGCTTTGTTTGATGAAGCAGGGTCTCTTACTGGCCAGGAGCTTGCCACCAGGCTGGACTGACGGGCGGTGAACCCCTGGGATCTATGGTCTTTCTCTCCCCAGCTCGACAGCACTAGAATTCCAGTGTGCATTGCTATGCTTGGCTTCCTCCCTTTGAAAAACCCGAGTGTTCTTGGATCAAGCCTAGATCCTCATTCTTGCAAGGCCAGCACATTACCGATGGAGCTCTCTCCTCAGCCCGGCTTGAGTTTAGGACCTGGTATCTTAGCTGCAGAGTCTTCTTACTTCATACTCAGACTGAGGTGTATTTTGCATAAATATTTCTCAGTTTTTGAGCATTTTGCCATTTTGATTTGCTGTTTGACTAAGTGTAACACAAGTGCCCAGTTGTAGGCACTCTGGAAGGATTGTGATGGGCATTCTTCATCATCTTAGAACTGTCTAGGCCAAGTCCTGAAGGAAATGCAGCAACTGTTCCTCATTAATCTGAACTTGGATAGCTTCCATGAAAAACCCTCTTAGTCATTGTGGCCCAGCCTTCTTTTCCTCAGTTGAATGATTGACTGCTTTAATTCACCAGTTGGCTCTGCCTGAGTAGACATAGTTTTATTTGAAGTTGTTTAGACTTCTCTGGAGTCCAACATAAAGGAACATATTATGGAGAATCAGTTTCTTTATTCAACAGATTGCACAAAACAGTCATTTGGAATTTCTATACTTAATCCTGTTTGATATTCTCTCTCCCCAACCCCTTGATAATTGGTTTTCTTTCTGAGCTTGAGTTGCTACCTGCCTATGGGTTTAGATTTCCCCTTCTCATTTTAATATGTCTTTTCCTCAGTATATTAATTTCCTCTTTCAAGAATATTGGTACCATATTCTTCAAAGCTTTTCTTCTATACTAATATTATTTATAGTACATGTGATTTTTCTTTTCAAAGCCAGCTACTTAGTGTATCAATTTGTCGTTTCCTTTAGAATCTTGGATGATAATCATAGTGAAAAAATATTTGTATGCATTGATACTTTCTGAAAATTTCCTCTATGTGTTACCTGTCCATCATATTTTAAACAGCTCTTTAAATATATTTTGCATTATTATTCTAAAGTTACAATCTGAAAACTACTTGTTTGAAGCATGTTACAGTTATCGTTACTTTTGTCTTCTTTTAGAAAGCGATTTGTTAAGTCTATGTGAATGGCCGTTTTTCCTACATGTATGTCTGTGTGAGGCTGTTGGAGCTGAAGCTGAAGTTATAGACAGTTGTGAGCCACCATGTGGATGCCAGGAATTGAACTCAGATCTTCTGGAAAAATAGCCAGTGCTCTTAACCTCTGAGCCATCTCTCCAGCCCCTATTTTTGTCTTCTTTAAAAGATAGTCATGTGACTGTGAGGCAGGGGTACTTATTAGTTTGTGAATATTCATATGCTAATACTTGTGTACAATATATAGTAAAATATAACAAAATAAAAGGCATTTAAAATTGGTTATCATCTGCATTAATTATTCTTTGTATTCACACTGTTTTCCTTTAGGAAATACAGGGTAAACCCTGGCCAACGGCTCTTCCGTTTTCAAAACATATAACTCACTATTAACTATGTTAATGGAGAGGTTTCCGGAAAGGTCAATTCAGATGGAAGTGCTTGGCTTGGACTGAACTTTCTGTGCAGTTATTCAGGCTCTGCTATGTGCGTTTGCTGAGATTCTGTATTATTAATAGAATAGGCAAGTCAGCGTTTTGTCAGTGTGTAAGACTTTGCTTGTTTTTCCTGTCTTGATTGCTGGTTGCACAGAAGGTTTGGAAAATGGTATTGAGTGTCACTCAGAGAATAGGGGGCAGGGTGACTCCACTTGTTCTGGAGGCTATCATTCATGAGTGGTCTTAATGGAGTGTGTAATGTAATGTGCATCTTAGGGACCAGCCGTCCATGTGTTCTAATCCCCTGGGTGGTGCATTGTGGGAGTCAAGACAGGGGAAGGACTTTGTCCACAGACAAGAACTATCCTAGCCAGGGTCTTTAGTGGGCTCCAGAGGAATGGTTCTGACTGGCGCTGGGCAGAGGAGAGAACTAGAATTTATCACACTTTATGTAACACAGTTTTCAGTGTGAGCGAAACCACTTTGCCTGTGTCTGCTTTGCCTTTAGAGGCCTGTTCTTTCAGTTTTCTGTTGTCCTCATTAGCTCAGCCACCCTGGCTTCAGAGAGTCCCCTTTGCTCCCAGAGGCTTCCTTTAGAGTTTTCATCAGAAATGAGCCTCCTCTGGGGTGTGGCCAATGGTGTGTAGGTGTCTCCTAAGCTGTCTGGTGCTGAAGATACCCGTGGCTGCTGAAGCCAAGTGACCCTGTGCAATATTTTGGGAGCTCCCGAGTTACACTGCTTAGTTCTGAGTTATTATTTAGTTGTGGAACAAATTATCTGAGTTCTTGGATTGTCTTTCCTCATCTGTCAAATGGGGTTCTTGGTTTTCTGAATAGTATTTTCCACTGTAGCGATGTATGAACATTTTTATCCCATTACAACTTTCAGTGAGTAGCCTTACTTTTTTTCACCATATTTATATAAGATGAAATCTTTTGAAATTGCTAAATTAACTAAGATAGGACTAGAAGATACTTGATTATTCCATTTAGAAGGGCCTGTGGAATTGTATCTATCTTGGAATCCCAAATCCCCATATGATAAGAGTTAAGGGATGATGGTCTACACTGGCTGGAGAATATTACACAGGGTTACTGGAGCAGAAGGGTACACCTGAGCATGTGATGTGGTTGAAGATTGCTCATATGGAACAGCTGCCTGCTTCTCTGTGCTTGTTTTTCTAGATTAACTGAACCTCACCATCTCCCTCTGGCCTAAATTTAGAAAGATAGCAAGAGGTTATCCATTTGCAGCGCTGCCATTTTGTAAAACTCTGAGAAGAGGTGTAAACTCAGCTTTAATGGTTTTAACCTACCCCCACCTGCCATGTGAATGTACGTGCGCATGCATAGGGAAGCCTATGTTAACCTCGAGCCTGTTCCTCAGCATCACACACAGCTCAGTTTTTTTTCCTTTGAGACAGGATCTCTCATGAACCTGGAGCTTGTCAGTTAGGCTAGGCTGTCTAGACAGCAAGTGCCAGGAACTTATCTGTTCCTGCCTCATCAGTGTTCACAGAGTGCGAGTCACCACACCCAGCTTTCTATGTGAGTTCTTATGTTGAACCCAGCATGTCATGTTTGCGTGGCAACACTTCTCTGACTGACCTAAGACTCTGGCCCTTTAATTTAGTTTCCTCAATACTTGATAGGCATAATCTCATGAATACCTGGCTCTACCTCCTTCCTTATTAATTATTATTATTTTTTAATAAATAAAAGACAAGCTAGAGAAAACCAAATCCAATAAAGCGATGTTTGTAGCCTGGGGCCACTTGGCAGGTTCAAGAATAAAAACAGGTTATCCCTGTACCTGTGGCTGACAGGCCGTAACATTTTCCAATGTTGGGCAGCAATGTTTTCCAAGTTACTATGAAAAACGGGAAAATCCACCAGATACCCAGAGCCAAGTCCTGTTTTCTGACTTTTCCACTGTCTTTATTGACAGCAGGCAGGGCGCACATTAGGAGTGAGTCAGACCCATGATTTTCCTAGTGCACAGAGCACTGAACCAACAGCTGATTCCCCAGTGGGCCTTGGTGGATTCTCAATGCAGCCAGAAAGCGATTCAGTTTTAATCAAAAGAGAAAACACAGACACGCCACAAAGCAAAAATAGAGTCTTTATTATTCCTTGGTTGCAGAAAATCCCAAGACTGGAAAAACTGTCTTTTCTGTTTCTGAGGAATTTTAATGTAGATATTTGGAGTTTATTATAAGCTCCTCACTGTATTAGCAATGGCAGCCAGAGCTGCTTTGCTGGGATGCAGGTCGAGATGTTTTCCTTTCATAGTGATTTCCCTCACTCTGAGCTCCATAAACTTCTCACGCAGCAGTAAAGAACTGAACAGATAACTTTTTTCAGGCTTAGTTGAAAATCACGTTGATGGAACTTTTGAAAAGATGGCATTTCGGCGATTGAGGTCAGGGAGGTGTGACATAAGAGTCCTTTTCAGACAGTGCCTCAATGGATGGCCCACTTTCAACAGTACTTGCTATTATTTTATGAAGTATTTTTTTCCCCTTAGGTCTAGTAGGACATTGTTGACAGTGGGTTTTCTGCCTTAGTACAGACTTGAGATGACAAAGGTTCACTCACTTAATTAACCTTGTTTTTCTTGGAGCCTTTGGTACATGTTGTTGTTGTTGTGTGTGTACACACACATACATACATGTATGCACACATAAACACATATGTATTTGGAATTTTCAACAAGTATGTAACACCCTAGAAGTCTTAGAATTTCTGAGGATCCCTATTAGCCTGTGTCTCTCTGGGAAGACAAAAGGTTTAAGAACAACAAATGTATTACCTACCCTGCTGCAGAATGACTCCAGCTTCTACCTGTGAAGCATCAGATGTCTTTGTCTTTGCCTTCTCTAAGAGTTGCCATCTGACGTCTGGGTTTACACCAGTATCTAGGACAACTGAGGGGTTGGGTACTCTGACTTTCAGATGAAGAGGAGACAGGCTGCTGTAGAACTGGTTAAACTTGGTTCTTTCGTTAGCTAAGAAATACCTGGGTTGTGTGCTCTGTGCACTCACAACAGAATACTCTGGACCTGCCCACAAACACATGAGATACACAAATATACTGTCATGTGTGCCATGAACTCGCTCTCACCTCCATTAGCTGAGATGCCATGCTGATTTCTGCTATCCAGTGACGTTCTTCCTACTGTTATGGGGCCCCAAATGTCATATTATACAATCTCTGATTTCTAGACCTTAGGAAGGAGGAGGAACTAAATGAAGCCCACTTATGAATCTGTAAGGTGGGTGTGTTGGGTCAGGGAGCTGGGCTCGATAGTGTTTGGCTTCCTCCCAGGGATAAAGATGTTTCTTCCCTCAAGCTTGACCCAGCTCATGCGTCGCTCCGTGAACTCCAGAGCAAGAGTGAAATTCCTATCAGTAACTCTCACAGATTTGTGGGCAGAGCAGATCCAGGTTGCTCTGCTGTGAGCACACGGAGCTCACAACCCAGATGTTTCTCTAATGGTAGAACCGAGTGTCAGCGGTGCCATACCGCTGGCTTTCAGTGCCTACCTTCTGGTACTGTCCTTTGTAAAATGCCAGGCCACCATTTTACCTGGTCTGTCTGTCAGTTTTGAAATAGGCTTTTGTATAGTCTAAGCTGGTCTTGAACTTGCTATGTAATCAAGGGTAACTTCCAACTCTTTATCCTTCTGCTTCCAGTCCCAAGTAGCAGGATACGAGGCGTGTACCCCCACACCTGGTTAATGAGGTGCTGGGGATTGAATCAGGGCCTCATGCATGCTGGGCAGCCACTGTACTGACTGAGCTACATCTTCGGCCCAGGACTGTTTTAAAGTTGTGTTTGCTGGAGATCTAGCCCAGGGCCTTACGCACACCAAGTATACCCTCTCTCTGAGCTACTTAGTCTTAGCTACTACTCCTTAGTCCCCAGAGTCTCTTTAGAGAACTTCCTGTTACTTTCTTGTGATTTCCTAATATCCTATGGAGGCCAGACGTTTTGGGCACAATTTTCCATTGCTATGTGATAGGTGTATCTATGAAAATTCTCTTTTTAGTTTGGCAGCCAGCAGGTGCTGGGTGTGTGCATGGAGATCTGTTGGTAACTGATCTTCCTAAGGAGTTTAGTTGTGTGCCTTTCTCCGGTTAGTCTAGTTTTCAGTATGCATTGGTAATGGGGTAGTTACACAAGGACCGAGAAAAAGAACTCAGTAGCCGTGATTGAAGTGGCCCCACATCCATGAGGGTTACCTCATAATAGCAGGTTTGATGGGGGACGGGGTGCCCTGGATGTGAGCAGATGCTGGATTTCAAGCCTCAGCTTGCAGCTGGAACCAACCAGGGACATAAAAGAGAGGCACGCTTCCTCCAACAGACACCTTACACATCAGTGGTCCCCAGCCTTCCTTACGCCGTCTCTCCTCACCCGTAAAATGATTTCATTGCAACTTCGTAACTGTTAGTTTGCTACTGTTATGCATTGTAAATATCTGATATGCAAGACTCTGATAGGTGACCCCCATGAAAGGGTTTTTGATCCTCCTCCACAAAGAGGTCGTGACCCATAGGTTGAGAAACCACTGTTTTAGATAAATGGGAAATAGTATTCTGGCCTGGGGAACTCTGTAGCAGTGTGCTCTCTCTTTAGAGAAGGTTATGTTTTGGGAGAGGTTATTTAAGTACAAAGAACTTTTGCTTATATCTAAGAAGCATGAGTTGATTTTTTTCATTGTAAAATTATTAAGTTTAAAAGTGTACATTAGTCGCCTTTCTCCCTGTTGTGCTAAAATACCTGATAAAAGTAACTTAAGGAAGGATGGAACGAGGGGTTCATCTTGACTTGTGGTTTGAGGGTGACAGGAAGTTGAGGCAGCTGGCCACGTGTGTTCACAGGCAGGAAGCAGAGAGAGACAAATGCTGTGCTCAGTTTATTTTCTCCTTCTCTTTCATTCAGACTGGGACCCCAGCCTATGCGATGGCACGGCCCACCTTCTGGGTGCTCCTCCTTCTTTAGTTAAACAACTTTGGTAACACCCTCGTAGATATATCTAGGGGTGTGTCCTTAGAGCTGGAGAGATGGGTTAGCAGGTTATAGCACTTAATGCTCTTGCAGAGGACCTGCCTTTGATTCCTAGCACCCGTATGGCAGCTCACAGCTGTCTGTACCTCCAGTTCCAGGGAGTTCAATGCACTCTTCTGACCTCTACAGACATGCACACGCACACTCAAACACATACAAATGCATGCACACACGTGCACGAGCACATAGAAGCAAATCACCTACACATGCAAAATAAAAATAAGTCTTAAAAAAAAAACCCAAAACTCGAGGTATCTCCTAGTCCAGATCCAGTCAAGCTGACAGTGAGGACTCGCTCTCACTGGAGCTCCCCCAGTTTATAAACTATCTCTCACAGAGATCTAAGGCATCCTTTTGCCTTTATCACAAAGGGCACTTTTTCTATATTTTCCATGCATAAAAGGTTTAAGTTAGTGCACAAAATAACAGGTTTAATTATTGCCATTTTCATATATATGTTATTGTATGTATGTATGTATGTATGAATGTATGTATGTATGTATGTATGTATGTATGTATGTAGTTAAATCTAGATTCAGCATAGAGGAACAGGCACTATTTTGTCTTCCCCCTTCCCTTTCCTCTTGCCTGCTTGGCTCTCCCGCCTCTCCTTGTATCTCTTCTTCCATTTTCATACTCCTCCTTCTGGTTAAAATCTGGAATGCTTCACAAGTTTGCAGGGGCCATGCTGATCTCTTTGTCGTTCCAATTTTAGTATTTGTGCTGCTGAAGCAAATGCACAGCTGTTTTAAGGACACAGGGAAATGGAGGCAACAGAGCCGGGTCTGGTGCCTCGTCTGGACTTGAGTTGTTTTCTTGTGTACTGCCCATGGCTCTAATCCAATATGGTGAGCGTGACTGGCTAACTATAACACAAGGAAAGGGCCTTTACATTGTACTTTATGACAAATAAATCCTGTGGCAAGTTGCTAGACTGTCCATTCACACAGCGCCTCTGGTGTATTGGTGATGACAATCAGGTCCTCTTTTATGCAGGTAGGAGCTGCTGAATGTACCGATGGTGTGTTTCAGGTTCAGATAACAGTAACTATTCTCTCCAGCATTATTCAGACTACTGTGAATGTCTTTGCCTGGCTAATTTGGTTATTAGTGGGTTTGGTTTCTGCCGTGTCAACAATCAAAGAAAATACCTTGAATGCTCGGTATCTGAGGTGAGCAAAGTCTTCTGCTGGTGTCCAGATAGCTGTTGGTTTTTGCCCAGGATGCCCAGTGTCTTCCCTTACAGTGACCTGTCCTATCTTGTTCGGAGTCTCTCAGATGGTTAAGCTGTATCTTTCAGGGACAAATGTACCATCCTCATGTCTTCACCCTCCAGCCTCTTCCTGCAGCTGTACCCCAAGCTCCTGTGGGGACTTTTCAGTGTACTGACCATTACCTAATCCAATGGGCACTTGAGTGATGGTGTCTATGGGCAATTCTATATTCCCATTTCCCACCCATCCCTTCCTGGGCTATACCTCTTCTCCACATGTCCCTGGATGTCTCTAGGTAACCATGTCAACCATATCTCAAAGAGACCCCTTCATCCTTGGCTCCTCCATCCCAATGTGACTCTCTCCTACACCCTCCATCTCTGAATTGTCCTCACAGCCTCCTCCAGCTGCTCACGTCTGAAATCTAGTTTGGCTTCTACCTGTTCTCTTTCTTTTCATTTACTTTTTAATGGAAGTAATTATTTTAGTGTTAATTGTGTGTGTATGTGTGTGTGTGTGTATGTGTGTGGGTGTGTGTGTGTTTATTTCTTTGTATAGGTATGTGTGCATGAGTGCAGATGCCTGCATAAGCCAGAGGTGTCAGTTTACCCAGGAGCTAGAGTTTAAATAGTTGTGCATTGCCCGTGGATACTAGAAACTTAACTCCTGAATGGTGGTAGCCCCTGACTATTTGAGAAAGGCTTTTGCTAAGGCCAGACTCCATAGGTAGCCTAGGCTAGCTTTGCTTTCATGATCCTCCAGCCTCAGTGTCTGGAGTACTATGATTACAGGACAGGTCACTCTTAAACATGTCCCAGCTTCAGTTTGAGTAGACCTAATCTTAAGATCTAAAATATGAAATGTTCCAAATTCTCAAACTTTTGGAGTGCTGACATGATGCCACAAAATTCCATACTTGATCTCATATGACAGGTAGAAGCAAAATCACAGGCACAATAAAAACATTCTATATTCTTACTTTCTGGCTAGGAGGTATGTGACATGCGCCTGAATTTCATAGTTAGACTTGAGCCGTCTATCTCCAAGGCACGCATAAAGATTCCAATATCTGAAAAAAAAAGTCTGCAATTTGAGACACTTGTATTTCTAAACATTTCTGGTAAGAGTCTCTCGACCTCTGTGTGGTCTTCTGACTAATGAGTGTTTTAATGACGTCTCTCTGCACCTCAACCCCCATGTGACACTTCTCAGCCACGTTGAACATATTGAATAGATCCAGCAGGTTGGTGGTTTTGTTGCCCTTAGCTCTTACACACATTGGTTCATCTTTTCCAGTCTGACCCTCTCTATCTCTTCATCTTGGCTAGAGTGTGCATGCGTGCATGTGTGTGCACGCACATGCCTCTGTATGTATGTATGTGAGTTCGAGTGTGCTCATGCAAGTGTGTGTGCACATGTGCGTGCAGGTATTTGTATATGTGAGCGTGTGTACAAGTGCATGTATGCTTATGTGTGTACATGCACGACCTTGTGTGTGTGTGTGTTGCATGTGTGTGGTGAATGAATGTGTGCATATGTGGAGGGCAGAGGTTGATGGTGCCTGTCTTCGTTATCACTCACCTGCTTATACTGTTACTGTAGGGTGGGCTTTGAGGACTTATGCTCAAGCTCCACCCAGTGTGGAAGAGACCCTTTTCCTGGCTGCCTGATGAAGAGTCTCCATCTGGCTGCCTTCAAACCAAGATGTAGAACATTGCCTCCTCCAGCACCATGTCTGCCTGGATACTGCCATGCTTGCAAACATGATGATCAGGGACTGAACCTCTGAAACTGTTATACAGTAACACACCTACTCCAACAAGGCCACACCTTCTAAGTGTCACTTCCTATAGGCCAAGCATATTCAAACCACTTCACCACCCTTTGGAGATTTGTGACTGGGTGGTTAATCTTCATTGTCAACTTGACTGGATTTGGAATCACCACATACTCTGGTTGTGTCTGAGGGTTTATCCAGAGAGATTTAAATAAAGAAGGAGGGCCCACGTTGAGTGTGGGTAGTGCCATCCATCCAGTGAGCTAGGAAGAGTCTGGGATCAAAAAGAGGAAAGCAGAAAGTGAACTGAGGAACAGCTCTCTTCTCTCTCTGCCTTGTGCTTACAGACAGTGTGACCAGCGGCCTCACAACCCTGTTCCCTGCATTTGCCACCACAATGGACAGCGGCTTTAAAACCATGAGCCAATACATGCCTTTCCGTCCTTAAGTTGCTCTTATCAGGTACCTTACCATAACAAGGGAATTGGCTAATGCCACAGTAGAGCCCATGCCACCAGAGTTAGTCTCAGCACTCTCCGTGGAAAGAGGCATCACCCAGCGAAAGAATGCTGTCAGTGTGTACCTGAAGGGTTGTCATCTTTGCTCCAGGATGACAAGTCACACCAGGGTGCTTTTCTGAGCTAGAAAGGAATCTAGTGTCTTTCATATCTAGATGTCACTACCTAAGAGTAAGTCATGGGCCACATGCTATGGTCTGAGCATGGGGCAGTGTTCCTTATTTAGCCAATGAGAAAACTGAAACATGAGAGACAGTAAATGACACTATCCTTTCTCTCAGGCACTGGCCCCAGGTTCCCCATCCCAAGGATCAGATGGACCTGCAGAAATTCTTTGGGAGTTTTGATATAATCAATGATAAACAGTTTTAAATATATATCTTTTTTAAATCTTCAAAGCAATACATTAGATTAGCTGAAGTTTCTTATTTTTTTTAAAAAATGTGTGCTCTCTCTACCTTGTTCTTTTTTTTTTTTTTTAGATTTATTTATTTATTATTTGTAAGTACACTGTCGCTGTCTTCAGACACCCATATGAGGGCATCAGATCTCATTGTAGATGGTTGTGAGCCACCATGTGGTTGCTGGGATTTGAACTCATGACCTCTAGAAGAGCAGTCAGTGCTCTTAACCGCTGAGCCATCTCACCAGCCCTCTACCTTGTTCTTATTGCTTTATGATCAAAGTTGGGAAAGGAAGAAAGTTTTAAACAATAAGGCAAATGGTTAGAGGGTGTTTTGTGGGAGAGTCAGTCAGAACACACTGTGGCTCTACATCTGGTCCTCAGAGCCTGGGGCTGCTAGCAGCTGTGCACAGGTTCCTGCTGATCGAAGGCAGGCGTGGAAACAGACTCCCGGTGCCTCCCTTACTGTGTGTGAGGCTGCTCTGATGCCAGAAGGGAGCTGCAGTGTGCAAGTGGGCCCAGAGGTGGGCAGAGGCAGAAGCTGAGGTAGCAGTGGGGAGAAGCAGAGGATTAGTGGGATAGGGGAGAGAGAGTGACGGGCATACTCCTTCCTGGGAGTCGGGTAAGCACACTACCAGGAGGTAACAAATGACCCCTCACTTCTTCCGATGTTCACTAATGCTGGGTAAAACTGAGTATGGACCTTCAGAATGCCCACCTGACCACCGAGGAGCTGGCTTGGGAGTTGTCAGGCCTGGTCCATGGGACTGGGCACATCCATCATCTGCCTTAGTCAGGTTTCTCCTCTTGTCCCAGTGACCAAGTCTGACTTTCTTCTCTCTTTGTTCTTTCCCTCAAGGGACTCCCTGGGAAAGCTAGAAGTGATGGCTGGAGGCCAGCATCTTCCTAGTCTATCTTAGGATTTACTCACTTCCACAGAAGATTAGAGGGCGTCTTGGCAATCTCTGCTGGCTCCTGCCTCTGACATTATTGTACTGTGACTTCCCATTCAGTTGTGTCCTGGGTTCTGGAGTCAGGTCATATCTAGGGAAGGACAACCCAATGCACCAGTGCCGCCTTTGATTTTGCTATTGTTATACCTCAGGCAGAGGGATCCAGGTGAATCTGGAATGGTGAGTCTGGATTCCATGGGCTCTGTGGAGATGATGGCAAGTGTGTCTCTGGAAGGTCCTCTCTGTTTTTCATGATGACAGGGAGTGATGATTAGCCCACAAAGATGGGTCAGAACTTGCGATGGGGTTGGGGATCTGAGGTTCGAGTCTAAAACCTTTCCAGTTACCGAAGAAGATGAGTCTGAGGCTCATGTGTCTGTTGTCTGTTTGTATGTCATTGGCAAATCCCTCTGGGTGTTACCTTAAAATTAAGCCTTGTTGCTTTCCTTCCCAAGCAGGAAGTGGGAATGAATTAATGAATGATGAATGAAGGCTGCTGGGGGTCCAGCACTTGCCTCACTCATTCCCCAGATGACTTTTAGTCTCTCTTCATTTGTGTTCCATCTTTCTTAGTCTGCCTCATGCCTGCCTCTCCCTTGAAGCCAGCTTCCACCTGACTATTCCCACCGTAGTGCAGATTTACTGATAGGAGCCATTACGCAGCCAGGGAGACCTGCAGGAAAGTCTAGTGCCTGGTGCAAAGACTAGAGGCCATTCACATAGCTCATTCGTCTGGCTAGATGCATCCTGGGCACAGGCAGAGGGCTTGTCTGTAACACAGGCATGGAAAAGCCAGTGAAGCACACAGCAGGTGCTGAGTCAGCTTTCCGTTTAGCCCACCTCGCCATCGTGTCCGCCTTTGTGTGTATTGATCTAGAAATCAAGGCAGCATGGAGACCTGGGACTTCTAGCTCAAAGCCTTTCTTACTTTATTTATTTCCATGCCTGCTTTTCCCCTGGTGACAGGCTAGCACACAGCATCACTACCTAGTGCCAGCATCACCAGAACTGGATTAGTTTTCTTTCTGCCCCTCCCCCCATTTTGTGCTCCAGAAACATGGCAAACTTACCTTCAGACTGAAGGGTTTGATATTCTTAAGTGCTTGCTTCTCCAAACAAAAGGCCGAGGCTTCTGTACATCTTCTCCCCCTCAATTGGTTAATTTTGTCAACAAGAGAGATCAAACGAGGTCAGGGAAGCAGAAGCTGACAGCACATGGAATTTTGGAGCAATTGTGTAGAATTTGCCTGGACCAGGAGCACATTATTTGCGTTTTATGTGATTATCTAGAATGCTGGTGTGTGCTATGCGTTTGCTAAATGAAGACAATGGGTAAGAGGGAGAAGCAAGAACATAGACTAAGAGCTCATGTGCTGTCTCATAGCGCTGGCCTCTCCAAACAGCCTTGTTTGAGCCTTGTTTCTTGGCCTCTCTTGGCTCTGTGTCTCCTAGGAAAGCCTGATTTGGTGACCCTTCACCTTAGATTGCTTGTGGTTAGGATATTATTTTGCTTACATTTGCATCACTGTACCTCACAGAAACAACCTGAGGGAGGAAGGACTCACTTCAGACCATGGGTTAGAAGTTTCAGCTTACAGGTGTTTGGGTCTGAACAGAACATCATGATAGCAGGACTATGTGATGGAGGACAGCTGTTCATGGAGACTCTAAACCAGAGGTTGGACTGTAGCCTTCAGGGGTCAGGCTGTAGCCTTCAGAGGCCTGCCTGTCTGGATCTATTGCTGCTAGCTAGCTCTGAGTTCCAACAGAACACAGTCTCTCAAAACACAATCACCAGCTAGGAAACGTGCTCAGAACAGGAGCCCGTGGGGACATTTCACATTCCAACCATAACAAATTCCAGACACACACTGAGAAGGACTGTCTGTGGGCTGGGGGTGTTCCTTTTAGGGTACCCTTAGTATTTCCAAAAGCCTGGAGTAATATTGAGTATTCTTATACATGCCTGTGGATATAGCTCAATTACTTTCTTGTTGCTGTTGTATCTTGAAAAATGAGCCCTAACCTTTTCCTCTTTTAAATACTCTAAAAATGAATGAAAGGAAGTAAGGAAGGAAGGAAGGAAAGAAGCAGGCAGGCAGGTAAAAGGAAGCTGTGATCATTTTTTGAGATTGTGACATGTTAAAGGGTATGTGGGACTTGGGATCAGACACATCCTTGGCTTATGACTAGAGTTTGTTCGCTCAGGAATCTTCTTTGTATGAAGAGTCTTTCAGGGTTTGCTGTAACATTTATGGGGGGAGTCCCATAGATAGCCACTGATGTAATGATCAGGAGCCACAGTTGTGCCTAATTGGTACTGTGATATAAGCAGAAGTCCTAGGCCAATCTTTCTGGTTGGAGTGGATACCCATTAGTGACCTAGAATTAGCATGCAGTGAGTGACTTCCAGAAGATTCTGGAGATTTAAGGAACTATGCTAGCAAGCCTGCATCCATAATTGAAAAGTTAGCACAGTCCTCGAGCTGTTCTTAAGCTTATTAAATAACATGGTGATGTATTTGTATTTATGTTTTACCATGTAGCACTCCCCAAATGCTCAGCCTACACACTGTACTTGCTTCTGGTCCATGCTGAGATCTGAAGCTTGAAAGATGCTGGTGGTGAGTTTAGAAGGGATGGGACTGGACATGACCCAAGGTTCCAGTGTGAGGGTGAGCGAAGGAGGAGTAGGGAGAAAGAGAGGGCCAGGAGGCTGACTGCATCACATAGGCTGCATCCCAGTAAGGAACTGTGATAGCGTGTGTCAAATGACGGCTCAAGGATGCTTGGTAAGGATGATTTCACATCGGCTTCTTTATTCAGCCACATAGACACATTTGCTTGGAAAGTACTAAAATTCCAGGCTCCCAAAAGGAAGCAGGTGCTGGGCATAAACCATAGAGTTTGCCTGAATGGCTTAGGCAGGGTGAGTCACTCTTTTCAGTTAGGGTAGTGGGAGCCCTTCCAAACAGCAAGCTCTCAGACGATAGGCAAGGAACAATAAGGGTTAGCCATGCTGCTTAAGTTGACCTTGATCATGTCAGTGCCCTGAGCAGCTGGGATTACAGAGCAAGCAAACCTTGCAAAGATTGGCTCTAAGCCTGCTATGGTGACTCTACTGCACACTCCAGAATGTGTCAGGCTTAGCCAAGAGTGACTCAGGTGGCTGAAGTCATTGGCTCTTCTTTCTAGGCATTGGTCCCCATGCTCATAGGGTTTGACCATTGCTTCCCTGTTCTGTCTCGGAGAAGAACCACCCGATAAGCCTTTCTTTGTGTACCTTATGCACCTCTGATCCCTTGTGTCACAACAGGTAGATTACCTCATCAGTTCTTTGTCCTGATGACATTACTCACAGAGATAACGCGCTCTCTGAAGAAAAAGTGAGACACAATTCCCCAGGCCTTTCATTCAATTGCTTTCTCAAGAAGCTTCTAGAGCCCATTGTGTTTGAAGCACTTCATCACCGAAGGTTCCTGGACACACCTTTCTCATGCCATCATATTCTGGTCCTGACTGTGGACCAGCTTTCTACTCACTGTCTAGAACTTAAACATTTCAGTATGATATTTTTAACAGGTGTTCAAATATAAGTTTGCTAATTATTCCCGACTCTATACCCAGGAGCCATGGGTGTGTTTTTGGTATTGTGTCTGAATTACTTTGGAACTTAGATGTCTCACTAGAAATGCTGTAGTTGGGAGCTTTTCAGAGAGATGAGCTAATGTTGCCCTCCAAAGAGGAGTCTTTTTATCTTTTTGTCCTGTCTTGCCCCATTCTATTTCACAGTTAATAACTTTGATTTTGGAGCTGGAAGGATGGCTCAGTGGTCTCACTTACTGCTCTTGCAGAGGACCTGAGTTCAATTCCCAGCACCCACATGGCAGCTTACAACTGTTTGTAACTCCAGTTTCAGGAGATCTGACACCCTCTTCTGGCCTCTGTGGGCAACAGGCATACATGTATGTGTACGTACATATATGTAGACAAAACACTCATACACATAAGATATAAAAACAAATAAGCCTTTAAAAAACAATTTTGATTTTAGTGAAACAACGACAATAAAATGCAAGCACCTTGCCTTTGGCTGCTGTGCAGAAGCACGCCTGGACCATGCTGTATTACTTCAATCCTTTAGAAAAATGTAGTATTGATTTGATTCTGTTTTCAGTGGGGATCTCCAATGCTGAATTCTTCTTGACTCTGTTTTATTTTATCTTTGTAGTAGTTAAACACAGTCATACATGCCTTATATAGGGAAGACTCCCAGGAGTAGAACAGACACTGGGCACTGTTACCTGTGACCCCAAGGGGTTCTTCACCCACACCAAACCCAGCCTCCCTAAGGACTTCGCTCTCTACAGCACTGGCTGAAATCAGTTTTCTTTTCCACAACTCATCTTTGAAGTGAATCTTGTCAGCTGTTTTCTGCAGTTAAAAAGGCTGTGTGTACCAGGGAGACCCGGGCAGTTTGTTTGTTATGGTTTAATATTTATTGAAAGCTCCAGACTCCGGGAGCTTTTATTGACTGGAGGCCAGAGAGTGAGAGCTGCCTGTCTTCAAAGACACCCTCTGCCTGTTTGTCCCTTTCTGTTTGCAGGAGACTTTATCACCATTTATTGAACTGAAGAGCTTTACGTTGATATGGCTAAAATGTATCTTTTCTGTGTTTGTTCTTTTATATTCCTCTGCTTCGGGACCTAGCCGTTTTAAATACTTGGCAGTTTTCATTTTGTGTTTCTGCCTTCCCAGTTACTTAGCGTTGCTAGTGAGAAACCCTGCTGACTGATGGGCCCACTGCAGAGATGCACTTCAGTGCGGTGTGCCCCTGAATTTGACCTTTCCTGGAGCTTGCGAGACAATGAAGACTGACATCCTTCTCTATTATAGCTCTGTTACATAGCAGCCTACAGAATTTTTTTTCCCAAGACAGAATGGGATAGAATGTAGCGTTGTCGGAAATTTAGCTTCCATTCTCACAGCAGATTCCTTTCATTTGTTTGTTTTTGGTAGTGCTCAGGATTGGACCTAAAGCCACATGCATATTGGGGTAGTTCTTTCTCCGGTAAGTTTTGCTCCAGGCCCCCAGGACATTCTCTTTAAATTGAGAGAAAAAGGTCTCCTTGGGCAGAATTTATTCTTTATAATACCTCATAAAAGTTATTTTAGTTATGCAGTGATTATGAAGTAGGAGGTCCATCTCCTGCTGTTTCTAATTTATGTTGGTTTTGATGGATTCACTTTCAGGCGTCTGTTTAATTTGGTATGACCAAAGGTAAACTCTTCCCCTCCACCCCCTGTCTAAATGTGACTTTTCTGTGTATAGTCTGTTCCATATTCAAAGATGGCAACTAAAACTCCCAGTGAGCTAGATAAGTCCATATGCTAGATAAGCACCAGACAAGTCCATGTCACTGTTCTCTGTAACATACAATAGATTCAACATTTTATAAAATGAACTTAACACAAAATAGAAAGTATAGAAGATATTTTTAAATTACAATCTTTTTTTTTTGTAGTGGGGAAACAAATGATATCTCTCTATGTAGCCCTGGCTGTCCTGGAATTTACTATGTAGATCAGGTTGGCCTCGAACTCTCAGAGATCAGCCTCTCTGTCTACCTCCCAAGTGCTGGGATTAAAGGCATTTACCGCTACACCCAGCCATCTTATTTCTAAAGTTATGGAAGAGGAATTTTGATGGAATAAAATTCACTAACAATAACTCTTGATGTCAACAAGCATGATTGATTATGAACCACAGGCTCCAGAAATTATATAGGTGTGTGTATGTATATGTTAGATACATGTATATGCTAAAGCACATGCAACTGGTGTGTGCATGTAGGGGCCAGAGGTCAATGTGTGGAGTGCCTTTCCCTATTATTTTCTACCTTATTTTTTGAGAGAGGTCTTTTACTGAATCTGGAGGCCACTGATTATCTAGGCTGGCTGGCCTGGGAGGCCCTTGAATCCTCCTGTCTCTACTTCCCGGTGCTGGGATTATAGATGCTTACCATCGTTGCTTTTGTTTGAGTCTCAAGGATTTGAACTCAGTTCTTTGTACTTGCACACAGAGATTTCATGCACTGAGCCATCTCCCTAGCCCAGTAATTTGCTTTTCTTAATACTTTGATTTCTCCCAAAATTATACAAAATGTGGGGTTTTTGGTTTTTTTGCTACTAATGCTTAATTTCAGACAGACTCCCCTTCATCGCCATCATCTTTAGCTTTTACCTGAATCTCAAGAATTTACTCCAGAGATCTCGTCATCCAAGTTTTCTAATGATTGTATTCTTCAGCTTCTGAAAGACTATCACTGGGGTAATCTCCCCTCCCTTTCTGTTATTTATTTCCTAACAAGGAAACCCAAACCAGAATAGAGTTTCAACCATTGTAGAACCTTATACGGAAGTGAAAGCCTAGACCTTCCTTTCCTCTGTGAGGAGGAGCAGGTCGGGCTCTTTGGATTAGCTAGGTGTGGTGGGGTGGCTGGTGAATGACACCAGCATTTACAAGGCAGAGGCATGAGGACTACAAGCTCAGATCCGGTTGCTTTACAAAAGAAGACCGTGTCTCAGAAAAAAACATAGCAAAACAAAAACAGACAACAGTAAAAAGAGATTTAAAAAAGAAAGGGGTATGTAAAAATTCAGCAATGCCCCACATTCAGCAATAAGAAGATGTGAAGTGTAGATTTCAGACACAAGTATATTGTACATACGCTACACATAATGTATATATCATGTATATAAATTTACCTCTTCATTTTTCTTATGTTCCCCCTCGCACTCCTCCCTCCCTCCCTCCCTCCCTCCCTCCCTCCCTCCCTCCCTTCCTCCCCCCCACCTCCCTCTCCCCTCCCTCCCTCCCTTCCTTCCTTCCTGTCCATCCCTCTATCTGTCTGTGTTTCCCTTTCATTTTGAACCATTTTCCTTTAG
Organism: Grammomys surdaster; assembly: GCF_004785775.1. Taxonomy (NCBI): domain Eukaryota; kingdom Metazoa; phylum Chordata; class Mammalia; order Rodentia; family Muridae; genus Grammomys; species Grammomys surdaster. Next base: position 12,183,891 of record NW_021604604.1, on the reverse strand, counting down.
AGACTCTAACCATACCAGCCCACAGAGGAAGACAAACGTGACGCTATCTGAAAGATGTCTGTTTTAATAAGGTCTTTAGAAGACAGGTTCGAAGAAATTTACCTATGATTGTAAAATCTTGATGTATGGAAGAAAATTGAAATTTATGGACAGAAAGCAGGATTTATGAACAGAAAATAAATATTGTAAACAGATACAACAGGCACTCACTGAGCTCCAAGCACTGTGGTCAGATACATTAATAGATAACTTGTGTTCCAATTTGAGTGTTCACGCAATGACAGGAGAGGGGAGAAGAGAAACACATTGATTAAAAGTTAGAGTGTGATATTGTGGCTATCTTCCCGCAGGAGTGGACCCTGTATTGTCCTACTATAGTCAGGCATGGGAGTGCTCACCCATTTCCCTGATGTCTGAGACATAAAGAAGAGAACATACTGCTGAGAATTTACATCAAAGTTCTGCAGTGGAGTCACCTTGGCCAGACCTTGGTTTGTCTTAGCTGTGGTCTGCCATCTTTGCTTGTCTCCCTTTGGCCTGAAGATGAGCCTTAGTCCTGCTAACTCTCATTCTTGGGTGGCTTCTACTTTGATACCACCATTAAGGACTGTAAGGTAGACAGTGCAATACTGTAGATACCAAGAAGGCAGACACAATGGCCTGCAAGTTAGTTGACAGCCTTCCCTTTGCTTTTTCAAACATCACTGGCCAGTTCTGTGGATGTAGACTGGAAATATTCCCAAGGCCTTTTCTTCCCCGACTTGCCTTTAGCCATTAAAATCATTGCTTTTTTGCAATGTCCACAGTAATAAAAAGAGAAAAAAAAAGTGTTCCCAGTCTTTCCAATGTAAAAGTCATAAACCATGCCTTGACGACCATGGAGAATTATGTCACTAATTTATTTTTATTATTGGCATAACTTTTAATTGCCTTTCTTATCCCAGGGCCTGGCTGTTGTTTGCTAGAACGAAGTTAACAGTGTTTTGAAAAGTTGGTTCAGAGGTGAACAGACTACAGAGTCACCACAGCAGACAGAGACACGTTGTTGGCGTTTTCTGAATGTCAGCAACTAATTTTAACATTAATACATTTTTTAAAGGAACAGGAAGTTCTAAACTAGTAAAAGGAAGGTATGCTAGACGCTCCTGTCATTTGTAGATATCGCTGTTTACGCTTGTTGCAGATGTGACATGTAGGAATGAGTTTTGCCTCAACTATTCTGTTCATTGTCCAGCGGTGACTGTTGAGGACCTTCAGCCATTTGAAGCAGAGATGGCAACTACGATAGAGACCCTTTTTCTGTCTGTAACCAAGCCTCTGCCGATAATTCCCAAGGCCTCTGTCTCTCTTAAACCTCTGTCTGTGTTGGTCCGGTTTGTAGGGAACTCCATTCTTTCAAATGCTGAAATACTGTTACTGTCCCCTGGTCCCTGGTGAATTCCCATGATCCACTGAGAGCACAGGAGCCACCTAGTCCTATTCTGGCTGCGACAAGAGGAGTAGACGTAAGTGGAGAGCCTTTGAGAAAGGGCAGGGACTGTTTTGACAAGCACCCCTTCCTTTTTGTCCTCAGATGTTGCATCCTTTCTAGACTTGATGGTCCTCAGTTTTTTTGGCTAGGCTTTACTTTAGTATCAAAAGCATTACATCAAATAAGTAATAAAGTTATGCGGACTCAGTACTGTCAGTACTGAGAAATCTAGCACAGGTATTAGGAGGCTCACAACTCCAGGGACTTTTATGTGAATTTTTCTTAAGAAACACACCCAGAATCCTTAACAGGAAATGACTGACACCTTTCTGTCAGTTCTTCCTGAGGGTCACCTGGCTGTTGATGCTCACTGAGCAGCTTCCAGATGGTTCTTTAGAGGGAAGTTGAGGAGCTGTCTGGACTTCATGCTCAGGTTTGTTTGTTAGTTAGGTGGTACTGATATAATTTGAATTTTTCATAAGAAAAATAAAATGAAGGTTAAATTTTTTTTAAATCATCCAACATTTTGCTTTAACATTTGGGGTAGGTTTTATTTCTCTCTTTTACTTTTTATTTTTAGTCCTTTGTACTATTTTGACAGAGGGAGATGAAAAAGAATTCTTTTCCTGGATGTTTGCTCCCTGTATAGATCACTGGGTAAGACTGCCTGAAAATGGAGCGTGGCTTGGAAGAGAAGGACTTAGGGCGAGCCACACACAGTGCTGAGGTCACACACAATGCTGAGAATCCCTTAGTGCTGTGGGGGTGGGGCAGTTGCTTAATCTCCTGGTGTCTGGTTACTTTATCTGTGTAACAGAGACAGTGTTCTTTTTGGATGCTGTGCTGATAAACTGAACTCATTCTTAGAAAAGTGTCTAGTACATAGAACATTTATAGCGATTTCCCTAAGAATATATATGACTTCTACCATGCATTGTGAGTAGTATGAGATTCAAGTTTCTGGGTGCATTGATATAAACTCTTTGAAACTCAGAACCTGATCTGTTGGCTTCTTCTGCTGCTTAAAGCTCAGTTTTCCACAGCATACACATTTGGAGCCCCTCCAAAGCAGAGTGGATCCAGCCTGAACAGCCACCCGAGGTTTCAGCGTTATAGTATGTGGCTATGCCTGTGTTGAGAATACTGGAATTTGGAAACAGCATGGGAAGGGAAAATGCTTGCTGCTAACTCTCAACATCCCTAACTAGCTCTATCTACCATGGGCCAGGTCAGCAGTCTCTATCCAATTTTCTCCATTTAAAAAAAAAATCCTAAGGTAATTTGCTAAGAGAATAGACTCAAGTGTTCTCACGACAGGCACACTGCAGTGTCAGACAATGAATATGTAAATTTGTTTCACCATGGTAATGATTTCACAACTTATATGTGTATTTCAGAGTATCACATTATATACCCTAAAATATATACAGTTTTTATTACTCATACTTCCATGAGCTACACAAAACCCCAAATCCATATATATATATGTGTGTGTATAAATTGATTGTTTCATGCAAATGACAGGAATAAGTTGGTAGCATCTCAGATGACTCTTGATCTATAGACTGGCCACTTCACACCTGATTTTATATATATATATAAATTATATATATATATAATTTCAAGGCATCTTGACCTTCTGCTTCTAATAATAATATGTTAGATCTTTGCTCCCTCACCAAAGAAAGGAGGAAGGAGACAGAGAGAAAGGAAAGAAGGACGCTTCCTCAGATAACCAAAATGACATCATCTTGTCTACCAGTACGTCTTATATAACATCTTACTTCTTAGTTTGTACCGAGATCTCTGCAGTGATGGCTGGCTCCTAGCTGTATTCCTAGGGCCGCAGTTGTACCACCCAAGAGACCAGGAGGCCGAATGAACCAGATGATCTCAAAGGTTCATAGATGAGAGTTGTGTTGACTGTGCTAGTGCATGCCTGTAATCCCAGCTCTTGGAAACCTGAGATCAGAAGGTCAACAGTTCAAAGTCACGCTTAGCTACCTAGTAGGTAGTGAGTTCAAGGCCACCCTGGGCTACATTAGATTAAAACAAAATGACCAAACAAATGAATAACAAATAAGATGAAAGTTTTATATTTTGAACCCACAGACGTGCTGCTTAAATTTTGATAATTAGTTAATAAATTGATTTTTAAAGTGTTACATGTCTGAGTTATAACCCATGACCTGCTGGTACATGCCAAGCATGTACTCTGTTACTGAGCTGCACCCCTATGTCGTGTTTCTTGTTCTTAAAGGATCATTCTAGCTTTAAAGACAGAAACAGTGACTCATCACCAAGATGAGATAAATTGATTGGTTCATGCACATGACAGGAATAAGTTGGTAGCATCTCAGATGACTCTTGACCTATAGACTGGCCACTTCACACCTGATGAATTGTATGTACACTGGCCAGGAAGAAGGAGGCTATGCATTTGTTGAGGCTCAAGAGGCTTGAGGCTTAGTTCCGTGATCTCCAGAGGTGCTTATAGTGCAGTTTAGAGTTATAATGAGATGTCTGTGACAGCCCTTTGGAGATAGTTTTGTTTGGTTACTTGAGACTTGAGTGTTTTCTTTAAGGCAAGAGAATAATGGTAACTATCAGGTTACCTGTCTTGTGAAATTCCCATTGTCCCAGAATAAAAGAGGAGTGAGTCATGCCCAGAGGGTCCGGCAGATACCAGGGATTGCTAGCCCAGAAGTCATTGGTTGCTTGGATCCCAAGCATCCCACAGGATCTCCATTGTGATTCTTACCCTTCTCAGCAGGTTTAGGCTGCTGTGATTCAAGAGGCGTGATGCTGGGGTACCAGGCATGTGGAGCCTGGATAGAACCATTCTCTCTCACTTGAACTCCAAGCCAGTTGAGAAGTAGGGCTGAGGGGCCAGGCAGATGGAGAACAAACTACAGCTTTATTCCTGGTCTGTGGTATGTGGTGATAAAGGGCTTCATGATCTTGAATCCTCAGATCAGACAATGACTTTTGTTGGCACAGTCCCGATCCTGTATAGAAGAGAGACACGGCCTGTGGGTCTGCAGCATGGTCCCTCAAGCTCAAGTTCCAGAAGGAATAAGTAAAGAGAACTCAGCACTCGTTCATTCCCCCTCCCCCTCCCTCCCTTTCATTTCATGCTTCTTAGTAGCCCTTATGTGAGTTGCCCTGCTCTGACATCTTCTCCCTATGCTGATGGACTGAAACCTTGGAAACCATGAACCAAGATCAATCTTCTTTAAGCTGTTTATATTTCCACAGTGATGAAAAGCTCACTTACTTAGGAAGTAAGGGTTCTGACATTTGAAAGCTTTATTTAGAATTCTGGGCTTCTTTGAGAGGTACATGTTCTGGACTTTGTCTGCCCAAAGGACCTTTATCTCCTGCATCCTGAGGACCAGGACGATGTACATGCTGGGTCTTGAGGTGGCAATTACCTGGGCTGCTTCTCCTCAACAAAGTGGCCAGGTATAAGGTTGAGGAAAACCAGTCCAGGATAGTTGAGAAGCTGGTGAGAGAGAGGAATTGCCAGGGTACACAGAGCCAGTGATGTTTGCTGATCCATACTTTCTTTTAGTTATTTTATGAGAACAAAGATGGAGCTGCACAGTGACCTTTCTTCAGCTTAATGGAGCAAAAGACTGATTTCATATATTTGGGCATGGAAATGATTCTGGTAAAGTATATGGAGCAGACAATGGACCACTCTAACAATTTCAAATGTATAGTTCAGTGACATTAAGGACATTCACATTGTGTGTAACAACCACCTCCTATGCCTAGAACATTTTTATCTTAATAAACTAAAACTCTTTACACAGAAATAACTAACTTCCTATTCCTCCCTCCAGTTATTGAAGCTGTGCAATGCTTGTCTCTGCAGGGCTGGTTTATTTCAGCCAAGGTTCACCCAGGTTATTACACATGTCCTTTCCAAAGAATTTAAATTAGCATGGCCAATGTTAAGACCACGCCACAATATTTCATCTTGGCTTTAGCCACAACTCTTAGAAGAGATGCAAAGGAATATAATATTTTAGAAACTCCCATCCTTCCATAGACACTATAAGAACCATCCAGCAAGAGCTAAGGTCCAATTTCTTTAAAAAAAAAATAAAGAAAGAAAAGAAAGAAAGAAAGAAAGAAAGGAAGGAAGGAAGGAAGGGAGGAAGGAAGGAAGGAAGGAAGGAAGAAAACATTTCTGACATTTGTTCTGTTAATCAGTTAAGGTCTCTTGAAGATGTATGACAGAAGAACTTCTGGTTGACACTTCTGTAGTAGGGACTTCCCATGGAGGGAACATCATGGGAATGTGTTATGGTGGTTATTCTTCATCTCATAGTATATGGGAAACAGAGAGATTAGCAATAAAGACAGCAGGGACAAGATGGCCCTATAACCTCCCCATCCCTCAGTGATCTACTTTCTCACCTCCTAAAGTTTATGTCCAAACCATAGGAACATTATGTGGTTGGTGGACATTTTAAGTGTTTTGAGTTTGGTGCTATTAGGACCAAGGCAGCAAAAACATCCTTCTGCTTGGTGGGTTGTGTATGATTTATTAATGACGGCAACTATCTCCAGGATGTATTGTTCATGGACAATCATACTTTCCATGCCTGCTGACTTTAAAATGAGTTGAAATTCACACAGTAAACCATATCAACCTAGAGCGCTGCTGTTAGCTTGCCACAGCTAAGAGTCACCTGGGGGAAGTCTTCTTGAGGAATTAAATCCTCTCTGGTCCTGGAGTATTGTCTTAACTGTTAATTGATGTTCCCAGACCATTGCTTGTGATACTATTCCCTAGGCAGGGGGCCTTAAATAGAGAACAAGTGGAGAAACTGAGCAGATAAGACAAGAATCTATGCATTTATTCTCTCTATGCTATTGATTGTGGACACTGAGTTCCTTGACCGCCCAGCAGTAACGGAATTGTGACCAAATAAAACCTTCCTTCATTTAGTTGCTTTTCGTCAGGATATTTATCATAGCAACAGATAAGTAACCTGAACATGAACAGATTGAGTGCAGGAAGGTTTGCATTTAGCAGGTCTATGCTAATAGGCAAGAAGATCATTGCTTCAGTGCTTCCTGCCTGGAATAATCATTCTCAGCCAAAGTTTCAGTTTCCTGAAAGCCCCAATCTCCTGTGAAAGGATGCGATTTCTTAATGCCTTCTCTGGAAGGGGTGGGAAAGAACCTTTTTGCTAATTCTGCAAAGAGGCATCATTTTCTAATTATAGAGTCTTACTGTGAGAAAAGTCATGAATTACTAAAAACTCAGAATATAAACTAGTTTTGGGAATTCCCTGAGTTGGAATGAACAAGATTTTTTAAAAATAATCACGTATGTATTTGTTCTCCTATCCCTGTGCATTGTAATAAAAACAGTATTTGCTGCTCACTTAGAATCGTAGAAAAATGTAATTCCACCCATATTAACCAGAGCAATTTTCTGGAGGGCAGTTTCTTCTCACAGCTTACCAGGAGAATGTGTCAGCCTTAGAGAATTGATGGGTCCCAGGAAAGGTGAACTCAGACCCCCACTGGGAGATGAAGTGTTGATTTCCATTTTAAGAGTGCCTTTATGGGAATAAGTTAGCTGATGTGATTTGAATGTGAAATGTCCCTCATAGGCTCCCATTTTGAATATGAAAGCTCTGGTTTGTATCTCTGTTATGAAGGCTATGGGATATTTAGAAGGTAAAGCCAGCTTGTGGTAGGTCACTAGGGATGAGCCTTGAAGGTTATACCCTTTTCTAATCCCAAGCCTAACATCTTGTCTTTCCTAATCTATTACCATAGGAGGAGTCTTCACACAAACTCTCACTGCTGCACATGGTACTTTCCCCACTATGACCCCTACCCATTTCCTCAAGAGACTGAAATAACTCTGAATCCAAAATAAACCACTCCTTCCTCAAGTTGTGTCTGTGAGGTAATTTGGTCATGTGATATGATTGACAGGAACGTGTGTGTGTGTGTGTGTGTGTGTGTGTGTGTGTGTGTACAGCACCATGTTCTATGTTACTTAATGGTATTTTTGAACACTTTTGTGTGATCCCATGTTGCAGATACATTTACTCTTTGAAGCAACAGTTTTGGGTCTACATATTACTCTTGCCAAACCACATCCACACGGACAACTGGCATTTGCATAAATGTGCTAGTGTATAATACTAAAATGTTGAAAGTCCTCAATGGCCTGTCAGTCAGGAACTGGTCAAAGGTCAAGGGTCAGTCAAGGACTTGATTAATAGGATGTGTTTCCTATTAACACAAAAAAGAAAAAAGGGGTGGTTCGGCTAGCTCCCAGCCTGGCCTCCATGTTCCCACTCTCAGTTCCTGCACTAATGGCAGCGCTGGCTGGCCAGTGGCACCAGCCTGGGACCCACAAGATGTTGGTGTGGCTGTTGCCTCCACCAGTCAGCTCCGTGGCCTCCAGCCCCCAAAACCCAGGGAATATCTCCCACCCCCATGTGGTAGATATAACAATCCAGTACTGGGTAGAATAAGACTCTTAATGCTTAAAGAATAACCAAATAGATTTATATATCAGCAAATACACAATACACAAGATGTCCACACAATTAGAACTGTTAACCCAAATTATCTAACCTTTTGATATGAATAACTACTCGAGACTGCTAGAGACACGTACATCTACCGCCCTCTCCTCTCCTTCCTTCTTCTTCCCCTTCCTCTCTCGATCCTCCTTCCTTCCAACTCCTATCTCCGCCTACCTCTTCTCTATCCAATGACAGAGCTCCACTGCAAATACAATGGGTAGGAAAGTCCTGCCACAAAGGATGGTTGTCACATGATTATGGAGTGGTAAGGGAGGATGATAAAAGGGTCTAGAGAGGTGGCTCAGTAGCTAGGAGTACTTGGGATCTTGCAGATGACCTGGGATAATTTACAGCACCTACATGGCTCACAACCATTTGTAACTCCAGATCCAGGAGATCTGATGCTTCTTCTGACGTCTGTGGGTACCAGGCACACATGTGATACACAAGCACACATGATACTGATACACTCAAGATAGAGTGAATCTAATGGTGATTATCTGTGTTCTGATACGGAAGGGTCTGCGTGGACCGGGCGGGTAAGAACTCAAGGCAGAGAATCTTGTGTGTGTAAGAAATATGGTTTTGTGAAGGTGTGTGGATTTGCTTGCGTTTTCATCAAGAAACATCAGAGGACTGCGCAAGAAACTCATGCAAGTGTAATCTAGGAAGCACAGGGAAGGGAGTGATTGACAGTAGGCATAAAAATGACTTGTGGGAGTGGTTCTTTTTTATATTCTGTTGACATTTGAATCATGCAAAAACCTAACAGCCAACCAATGAGATGCTAATCTGTCATCACAGGCCTTGACACTGAGCTAGATAAGAGCGGCTGCTGGAAGGGGAGGTGCAGGGGTGAGATCACCCACTTCATTTCTTTCCCAGGAGACTAAGTCCGTGGTCAATCAGCAAACACTTATTTAGGACCTCCGCCACACCAGGGGCTCTTTTAGGTGTTGTCATGATGTGGGACTGCTCACGTCCAAGCTTCCGTGGTGCTGGCATTCTACAAGGGAGGGACAGAGAGTAGACAACTGATGAATGAGGGTGTTAAGACGGCAGGAGAGACGCCTACACTGAGGTTGCTGAGGTCATGGGAAGTTAGTTGCTGGCCTGTGTGTCTCTGAGCAGCACTGCTGCACATTTCTGTGATACAGGGAACTAAATGTTCACGTTTAATTTCTTGCTGTACTACTCAGGGTTTCATTTTATTATGATGTTGTGATTTCTACAGGGAGTTTTCAAATACAAACCAGAGTGTGGCATGTCATAATATCCCAAACTCCTATTGCTATGTTGCTAAGGGACTGGAATTTAGTTGGATCAATAAGAAGTTGATTTGAGGGCAGAGGATGGAGCTCACTTGGTAGAGTGCTTGCATGAGACTGTGGACACACTTAAAAACCAGGCATGGGGCTGTGTGTCTGTAATTTCAGCAGTTAGAAGGTGGAGGCAGAGGATCAGAAGTTCTCTGGGATACATGGATTCTCTCTCTCTCTCTCTCTCTCTTTCTCTCTCTCTCTCTCTCTCTCTCTCTCTCTCTCTCTCTCTCACACACACACACACACACACACACACACACACACAAAATGGACTTGATCACCATGTTTGTATTTCACAACAGTGGGACATGTTGGTGACAGTGTTATCTATCTCATTAGTGACAATAGACATAGGATATTGGCTAGATAGGACATGACTATGATAAATATATAATTTTTTTGTTATTTAGGGAAATTTAAAAATTTTAGTATACTAGCTGTAGAAAATTGTGGGAAACCTCCACCTATGCATAAATGAACCACATAGCCATTCCATGGAGTTTGTTATTAGGACAGGCCTTGACTGAAAAATGCCATGGGGGTGGATAAAGTCTGAATGTTTGAACATATTTCTCTCATGTTTGTTGTATTTCTCATTCTGGCAAGTTTCTCTCTCACAGTTACAAGTATATTTGAAAAGTTTCTGTGATAAAATGATTTATTTTTATTAAAGAGAACTTTCTCTGTCTCTTTGAGTTCACTTAAATTTTGGTGAAATTTGATAAATTCTCAGGAACATCCAACCTATCAGAAGAAGCTATAGTTAAAGTGCTTTTTGATTCTTCAGGTCTAGAACAATTAAAATCTGCTCAAGGAGGAAAGGAAAACCAATGTAGACTGGGTGGCAAACTAGATGAAAAAAATTTTCTTTAGTTAACCTATTCAGACCCTAGTTCTGTGGGACATGGAGCCAGCATATTCCCAGGCATCCCTAGATATGTGCCTTGGTTTTAAAAGAGCAGAATTCATGTTCATTTTAATGGTTGAAAAAAGTGCAGAGTAATATAGACCATTTGGTTGTAACCACTATAAACTAGTGTCTACATTATAGTAAGGAATTGCTCCAGGCGGCCTCCAAACCTAGGGACTTCCAATGAGAATTGCAACAGTGATCAGGGATGCTTGCCATGTTATTTCCTTATCCTTGGGTTGCTCAAGGGACTTGAAGTATCTTTGAGGAGTGGGTGTTTCAGAACTTCATCAGATCTATGAGGTGACCCTGGCTGGCTTCCTGGTAGTGGAAAAGGGTGACTCAAGCCCCTCCTCTCTGACTTTATCATTGGCCCCACAGGCCTGTGTTGCAGTTTGAATAGGACTGTTTCACACAGGCTCATGGTTTACAGGCTTGTTCTTTAGCTGGTGGAAGTATTAGGTGGGGCCTCACTGGTAGGAATAGATCGTTAGAGATGAGCCTTTGAAGGTTATAGGCTGCTCCTAGTCCTGATCAATCTGCTTGCTGATCTGCTACAATATGAAGAGCCTTCTATATATTCCTGCCACCATGAGTCTGCCAAGTCTTCACCAGACTGTGAGCCAAAACAAATTCTTCCTCCCTTAAGTTGCCCTGCCAGATACTCTGGAAAGTACTTAATACACCCTGGCTGCTGTTCTTGATCACTGATATGTGCTAAGCCACTACTCATATTCATCAGCGTTAGCAGAGAAAGAAACATATTCTGAAAGGGTTGGAGGTTGTTTTGAGCAATGCTTGGCTGACCTGGTGCTGCTTTTCTTACCTGAGGCTAATAACCTGAGTGTTGGGATGTGAATGCTTAGCTGGGGTCTGAAAACCAACCTGAAATATCTTTCCCTACAAACATGAGTCACTGGCTGTTTTTCCTCATCTTGTTCCTATGTTCATTGGATATATGATCATTGGATATTAAATAAAAAAAGCAAATAATAAATAAATAATAATACACTCCAGGTACAAGACTTGTCTAGGTCTTGACAGGTGAGGCGCTCTCTGTTTCTCTCTCTCTCTCTCTCTCCCTCTCCCTTTCTCTTTCTTCTTCTCTCCCTTCCTCTTCTTCCCTCCCTTTTTCTCTCTTTCCCCCTTTCCTTCCATCTTTTCTTCTTTCCCTCCTTCCATCTACCTCTGTTTTTTGTTATTTGTTTTTTAAGACAGTTTCATCATATAGCTGAGGCTGGCCTAGAACTTGTAATTCTCTTGCCTTGAATTCCCAAGTTGCTGGTCTACGGGATTACGACTGTGCATCATTGCTATGCCTGGTTCATATAACATTTTTTTTTTTTGGTTTGGTTTTTCGAGACAGGGTTTCTCTGTGTAGTCCTGGATGTCCTGGAACTCACTCTGTAGACCAGGCTAGCCTCGAACTCTTGATCTCAGAAATCCGCCTGCCTCTGCCTCCCAAGTGCTGGGATTAAAGGCGTGCGCCACCACTGCCCGGCCACATATAACATTCTTAAGTTCAGAGAGAGCCAACTCAGGCATCACCATGTCTGGAACACTTGGCTAAGGAAGCTGTTGGCCCCTCAAATGCATATCATTTGACCTTGTGGTTTGACTTCCTATAATTTCAGAAGTTTAGCATCAGTGGCCAATGTTAGACAAAACAGGAAAGAGTGAAATTCATCTCCAAATATATTCTGTTATATTTCATAGTCTTGAACTTGGCCACTTAGCACACTCACGGCTCCCAGTATAACACACGCAATCCTGACTGTTTTGGATTTTAGGGTGCGGAATAATCAACCCTAAATAGTCCATTTGCGTGTAGGGTCAGCACTGGGACCACTGACAAGAATGGTAGCCAAGAACTTCGGTCTGTCTATCAGCCATAAAGCACTCAAGACATCTGTGGATCTCAGTTATCTGTGGAGGTTTAATGGTGTGTATCTTGAAGAATAGGGTAACATGACCACTTTTCTTCCCCAGCTCAGATAAATGAACATGGAAAACCCCTGCTCTTTCCAGAAGTCAATGGTTATAGACAATGTCCACTGGCCTATGAACTGAGTGATTTTGCACATAATTTAAAATTTCTAATTACCTTTCACTTAGTTCTGAGTCAATCTTTTTTTTTTTTAAACCTTTTAGCATACCTCACAGAGATTGCGTGCATGCACATATGTGCAGACCAGAAGGCAGCCTTGGGTGTTGTTCAGGAGTGCCATCTACTCTGTTGTTTTGAGTCAGGGTCTCTCAATGTCCTGGAACTCACCAAGTAGGCTGGGCCAACTGTTCTGTAAGTTCCCGCCCCCTGCCCCCCCCCCCCCCAGCATTGTGATTAACAGCATGTACCATCACACCCAGGTTCTTCACATGGCTTCTGGGGATCGAACTCGTCTTATGAGGAACACGCTTTTCAGATTACATCTTCTTCTTAGTCCAAGAAGTAACATTCTTAAACAGTGAACACATTTTTATCTATGTTGTGATTTTTCTGAACCCTTATTTAATATAATTCCAATGTTGCCAAGAGGAATCGGGTTCAAAACCTCTCATCACAGGTCATTCATTACATCATGGAGCTGGATGGCCATTTTATCTTTCTTATTCAAGACCTGCATTGGTTTCTTTTTTCTTTTTCTTTTTCTTTTCCTTTTTCTTTTTCTTTTTCTTCTTCCTGTTGTTAAATATGGCTGCCACCCCCTGGTGCAGGCTGGTCAGAGGAACCCAGAGAAAGGTTGAGATAATCTTGATCATCAGTCTTGAATAAACAGGCATTGATAAATTATTTCAAAAAATTTGTCAAGAATTTCTCAGTTTCCGAATTTTAAAAAAATTTGAGGTGAGTAAGTTTCTCTCTGGGGATGTATGATAACTAGGATCTGAAACAGAGAGACAGTGGGCTCAAGTATAATAGCAAGTGCAAGCAGCCACAGAGATGGCACAGAGAATAGCCTTTCCTTTATGCTGTGTTTCTTGGGAAGGTTTTGGCTTCAGGGAATGCTCCATCATCCCTTGTGTGTTTTAGGAAGGTCATCTCAGTAGCTACAACAGTCTGTTTAGATTATATGAGCTCTTATCTGGTCCAGACGAATGATAGCTTCCAAAGGAACCAACTCATGGTAGGGATAGACATGCTGGGAGCACATTTGCTTGTGTAAGACCTCTAGAACTTCCTGATTAAAAGACACATGGGAGCCCACGTTAGGTTGTATCCCTTTAACTTCAGCACTGAGGAGGCGGAGGCAGATGGAGCTCTGTGAGCCCCAAAACAGCCTGGTCTGCACAGTGAGCTCCAAGGCATCCACACAGTGAGACCCATCTTACAAAAAAACAAAAAACAAAAAACAAAAAACCCCAACTATTACTAAAACACTAATGGGCACAGGGAGTTTTGGAAGGTGATTTGTGATCCCAGTATTAAGAGGTTGGTCTCCATGACAGAGTGAGATGTTGGCTCTCTTGTTCCATTGAGAAAGTTACTCATCTTTACATAGAGACTGGAAGGAACAGGAAGGTGGCTACAGGTTGGACACTGGGGAGTGCAGATAAAGAGTTAGTTACTTGGCCGACTCTTAGGATGAGATTCAGGTAGAGATAAATCATTTAAACCATATATTACCCATATAGAACGCATGCATGAAATTGTCCCTTACTACCTAAGTGACATTGATTACCTTACTGTACATTTCCCAAGAACATCAGAAGAGGTAGGTTTTGTAGTGTCTGATGTAGCACATTTAGCACATTGTAGGGATGACGTGTGATTTGTTGAACAGATGAAATACCGAAGCAGCTACAGAAACCAGGCATAATGTGTGTAGCCACTCACGTGCAGCATGACCTCTCTGTTCACAGGAAGCTTGTACAGTATGTTCTCTGGTGCTGTTTTGGGGGTAGACTTTTAAATATACATGGTCTTGCTAGGCATCCCAGGATGGCTTAGATCTCATGACCCTTTGCCCTCCACCTCTGGAGTGCTAGCATTGAAAACTGGAGCTACCATGTCCCACTTTTACAGGCATGTTTTTATTGAGCTGGCTATAGAGTTACCTGACATCTCTGTAAGGGATGATGGAGACAGAGTGTGTGTCATTTATGCCCTGTCAACACTACAACCAAGTTACTAATGTCAATGCAGTCTACTTGCGTTCTGTGACACATCGCTTTTATTCAGATATAGTTATAACGTGATTGTAAAGTGATGGCAAGTGATTAGCTAAGATACATGGAAGGATGTGGTTATCTGAGGCAGAGGGTCTCTGTTGGAATGAGACTGGGCCCCAGCTGCAGAAAAAGGAGTAAGCTTGGAAGATTGAAGGAGTCCCTAGTAGGAAGAAGAGGTTTTCACAAGGTACCTTGGAGTGAAGGCGAGCCCTGTCTACATTTCTGAGGGCTGGCAACCCTCTTTGGGTGTCCTTCTTTCCCATATCCTTTCTTCTATAAATATCACACCCATGCCAGCTCCATGTAGCCCAGATGGTGGGGGTATGTGGAGTAGTTTGGATTTCCAGGGACTTGGGGGTCTGCATCCAAATCCCATGTGTCTTTTCTTTCTAACCTAAGCCCTTCAGAGTATTTTAGAATTAGTCTGCTTTTGTCCTCTCTGACTTCCCCTTCATGTGGTTGCTTTTCTTATTGGATGCAGGTGAGCAGATGATCAGGCGTGGGAAGTCTGGTGGTTCCTCTTAATCATTTAGCAGCCTCTTCCTAGTCCCAAATCTCATCTGGCCCAGCCCACCAGAGCCTATTGCCTAGGAAAGGTGGGTCAGTGAGAGGAATAGAATTGAAGGGAGTTTCCCTTTGGGAGAAGTTGTAAGGAAAACAAAGCTCTTCCTAGAAAGAGGATCTGGGAAGGTGGCTCAGCTGATAATGCTTGCCTTGAAGCACAAGGACCTGTGTTCATTCCCTGGTGGGTGGTGGACATGGAGGGGCAGGTATGGTGGTACAATCCAACTGTCCTGGAGATGGACGGATGGAGTCAGGTGGATGCTCAGGGCTTACTGGCCAGCCAGCGTAGTCTACTTGGTGAGTTCTAGGTTAATGAGGGACCTTGTTTCCAAAACCAAGGTAGACAGTACCCAAGAAATGGCAGTCAAAGTTGTGCTCTTGGCACACGTGCATGTACACCTGTACACAGAGGCATCCACACACTAAAAAAAAAAAAAATGAGGAAAGAGAAGGTGACAGGTTACTGTCTAGGACAAGGAGTTTTCCAAGCTGGGGCTCTTGAAGTTCACTGCCTGCTGAGCCTAAAGGGGCTCTTCTGAATGGGAACACGGCCTTGTTTCTATTTAGGGAGAAAAAGGCTACCCAGTATTCTTATACTCCTGAGTTAATTCCGGCATTCTGGGTTAGAAGGTAGCAGCAGCTTTACCATGCTCTCATTTCCATGGAGTGCTTAAGAAAGCTGAATTTCAGCCTATAGGAGTGACTCATAGAGTTAACTGTTTCCTGTGGGCCAGGTTCACCCATTGGGTGAGTGGGTAGCCTTGTGTTAACTGCTACCATGTGGACACAACCAAGAAAGGCAACATTTGCATCCTGTCACATACCTGGGTCATTACCTTCTGCCACAAGACATGGAAAACAAGACACACCTTTCCTAGGAATTACCAGTCCATAAACAGGTAACTACGACAGATGCTTCTGCTATGGGAACCCTGAGAACGCCTTTCCAGGGAAGGCCAACTCATAAGGCTTGGAACCCAGTTTGAAAATCTACACCTTTTGGAGAAAATCACATACTGTAGGAAAATTGAGTTGAAAGGACCCTTCTAAGAGATTTGGAAAATACATGCATTAAATGGTTCTTTGAAGTCATTGTATATGAGGTTATTTTTTTTCCAGAATCTTATTGTTTCTGGGAGATTTTTTCTCACTTCTTCTGTTGTTACTTTTTCAGTTTACCAGGGCCACTTCCTAAATAGGGAACAGTTTCTCATTTTCTTCTGATACTTTTTTCCCCCCTTAAGACAGGGTTTCTCTGTATAGCCCTGGCTATCCTGGAACTCACTCTGTAGATCAGGCTGGCCTCCAACCCAGAGGTCCACCTGCCTCTGCCTTCCGAATGCTGGGATTAAAGGTATGTGCCACCACTGCCCGGCCTGATAAATGGATGAAAACCAAGGAGAGAAAAATGAGTTTTGCCCGATGTCTTTACATGTTACTGTGGATCTGAAGGTGACAGCTAAGGGAGTCCAAGTGATGATGCTTTATTTGCACATGACCAGGTGACTGTGCTTGCAGTTTGTCCCACAGTGACTGGTGTTATATAAGACAGAGCTGGCCTCCCTGTCTCTTGGATTCATGATGTGTTTCTACTATGCTTGTAAAAACCAGGCCTGCCTATGTGACACTCAGCAGCTTCCTGCTTTGAATGAAAGCAAATACTCGCATTTTCCCTCCCATACTCTAAGGACGTGGAGAAGAGACTTTCATCCGACTGCCCGGACAGCTTCCTTCCCCTGCACATAGTTAATGTAATGTCTTTCACACTGCACATGGTTTCTTGTATCAATTACACAATGGCCTATCTTGGATATTTCTTCACATTGTAAATCTTTCTAGAAAACAGCATCTATACCTTTTGGATCTCAGGAAACTAGAGCGGGAGGTACCTATTGTTCAGGGGCTGGAATATGGCGTGCTTGTGTGTTAAACCAGCTGCTCTCTCCAGCGTGTCTTGGTTGGCTTATTTGTTTATATTACTTTTACTTTTGTTCTTAGGCAGCATCTTTCTATGTAGGCTCCACGATGGTCTTCAATTCTGGATCTTCTGTTGCACTCTGTCTTTCTCTCAGGTGTTGAAATTAGAGACATACACTATCAACCCTGATGCTTCAGCTCATTCTCCTTCTCGCCACTTCTTTCCTCCTTCTGTTTACTTCTTGTCTCACACACACATACACACACACACATATACACACACACATAGACATATACATACATACATACACATATACATATATACACACATACATGTATACATACACACATACATACACACACATACATACACACACACAGATATGCACACACACACATACACACATATACACACATACACACACATATATACACATATACACACATATACACATATACATACACATACATACATGTACACATACACGTACACATATACATACACACACATACACACATACATACACACACACACATACTCATATCTGTGTATTCGTGCCTAGATTGTTCTCCACCTCATTTCCTGAGAGAAGCATTCTCAATGAACTGCAGCTGGGTGACTGGGCTAGACTGGCTACCAGCAAGCCCAGGGTCTCCCTGTCTCCTCCTGGTGCTGCACTTACAGATATACACCTTCATGCTCAACTTTTTACCTGTGTTTAGGGGTTCTGACATTAGGTCGTGACCTCCACGCCACCTCCCAAGCCCCACTTGCTGGTCTTCTGTTAGCGTACTGCCTTCCTATTGACTTTCCTTTGCCCATGCATATTTTTTTCCTACATTATTTTTCTCCCGTTTATCTTCAGCTCTCATTTGCCACTGATCAGCAGGCTGAAGGCGTTCACTGGGTACCGATTTCCTCCCTGGGCATACAGGCTGTCTAGCCATGAGAGTCAGTAGCTGTCTGCATCAATGCATGCATGTCCTAGTGGGAGTGGCTTCCTTTACCAGTCTCTTTCAGGTTCACTTCTGGGCCTGAGACCTACACGGTCACTGTGTGGACCTCTGAGCTGTGAATAGCATCTTGTTTAGGATGGTAAACCTGTTTCTTAGTGACCAGGTGGGATGGCTTTCCCTGTCAGGTGGCTGTATGAAATGCATCCTGTCCTTGCCGTTCAGGCCTAGCAGCCAAGCCAGAAGTTCAGCGTTGGCTGCCCCAGAGCCTGGGAAGTGTACTTCAACACCTGAGTTTCTGAGAATCAAGAACCCAGGGGCTGGGGACATACACAGCTCAGTTGGACACATACTTACTTAGCCTGGATGAGATCCTGGGTTTGATGCTCAGACCCCATAAACTGAGCATGTTGGTGCATGCCTATTATCTTAGCATTTAGATGATGGAGACAACAGGGTCAGAAGTTCAAGGTCATCCTCAGCTATATAGTGAGCTGGAAGGTGGCCTAGGCTACATGAGATTCTGTCTCAGAAATCAAACAGAAGCAAAACCAAACCCAAAAGTCCTCATCTCCATCCTGCCCCCAGCTGTGGGATCTCAGCTTTCTTTCCCCCTGCTAGGGCAATAAGGGAAGAGGAGCAGGTCTCTGTTTCTGAGCTTGACTGTGAATCTCTGTGTGATTGGGGATGTCTCCATCTTCTTATCCTCTTGTGTCCAAGCACACAGAAGACCATGCCTCGCATGAGGCCATTTTTAGGGACAGATGACATGAACTGATCACATGCGCTGATGGGTTAGGCACACGGCTGAGACTCCAAGAGTCCTATCCCAGCAGCATATCCCTGTCTGTTCCTTTCCATGTGTCTCTGACATGTCCCTCCTGTGAATGGGATCCTCTTTCCCCTTTCTTCTACTCAGACTCATCCTTCTTCCATAGAGAGGCTTCATGGAATACTTCCCAGCCTGCCTTTGAATGTCTGACTGCATCTTATCTATCCATTCATCTATCATCTATCTATCTATCTATCTATCTATCCATCCATCCATCTATCCATTCATCTATCATCCATCTATCTATCTATCCATCTATCCATCTATCCATTCATCTATCATCCATCTATCTATCTACCTATCTATCCATCTATCCATCTATCCATTCATCTATCATACATCTATCTATCTATTTATCTATCTATCCATCTATCCATTCATCTATCATACATCTATCTATCTATCTATCTATCCATCTATCCATTCATCTATCATC
>NW_021604604.1:12158718-12164736 GCF_004785775.1 Grammomys surdaster | reverse complement strand
TATCTATCTATCTATCCATCTATCCATTCATCTATCATCCATCTATCTATCTATCCATCTATCCATTCATCTATCATCCATCTATCTATCTATCCATCTATCCATTCATCTATCATCTATCTATCTACCTACCTACCTACCTACCTACCTACCTATCTATCTCTTAGTTAATTACTTAGTTTATTTATTTATCTCGAGTATGTGGGGAGGAGAATGTACCATGACACACATGAGGGGTCACAGGGAACTTCCAGGAATCGGTTCTTTCCTCTCAGCATATGGGCAGTGGGGACAGAACTCAGTGCATCAGGATTGGTGACAAGCATGTCTATCCACTGGACCATCTCACCAGCCCTTTACTTCAGTTTTGCAGTGCTGGGAATGGAACTGAAGGTCTTGCTCATGATACACAAGTACTTTGTCTCTATTCCTGTCTCCATCTTTTTGTACAGTGCTTCCAAGTTTTCTTACATTTCTATCTGCTTGGTATGTGTGCATGGCCCACACATGGAGGTCAGAGGAAAGAAGAGAACTTACAGGTGTCAGTTTTCTTCATCTGCCATTGTGTTCTAAGGACTGACCCGGGTCATCAGGTTGGGCAGCAAGGGTCTTTACTCAGCCAGTTAACTTCCTGGTTCTCCTGGTTCTTATTCAATTTCTATTCATATTTACTCTTCAGTGTGACTCTTTTCATGTTCAGTATACATTCATTCATTCATTCATTTATCATTCATTGGTTCACTTGTTTTCTTAATTCATTTATTTACTCATTGGTTGACTTTTTTCATTCATTTATTTATTTTATGCATTCATGTTTTAGTGAATATCTCTTATTATATGCCAGGTTATTTGCTCAAGACTGGGGAATACAAGGATAAGCATAATCCCCCTTCCTTGTAGCAATTGATCTCCCTGCCTAGGGAGTCAGATTTCCCTAGTAACCCAACATCTCCAGTGGACAGAGTTTCTGGAGGCCTGAGAGGAATATGTCTGACTAGAGTCAGGGAAGTTCTTGGTAGAGATGCAAAGATTTCACTGTGCCACTCTGCTTCAAGTTTCAGATCTTTCGATCGTTGTACTTGGGAACCAAGCCTTTGCCATGTGCATCTTTGTGGACATTTACGTTTCAAGCAAGCAGCTGGTAGTTTGAAAGCCAGGAGGAGAAACAAGTAAAGTGGGAATGTCACCAGTTAGAAGCTAGAGGGGACCACAGGTGCCCCTGCCATTGGTTACCAGAATTGTTTGGGATATCAGTGGTATGGAATCCAAGATGGAACTCTTCCAGGATGCTTATTCCTTGCCTCTTGAATTCTAGATGTCACTCTGGACATTAGGAATCTTTATGTTGCCTTTCCAAAAAAAAACAAAAACAAAAAAAAAGCCTCATTAATTGACAACATGACTGTGTCTACCATATGTTATGAGTATCTGTATTTGCATTGATGTCTTTAGACTTCTTTCAGGAGTTTTCCCTCAAAACTGATGTTACCTCAGAGGGGGAGGCAGGGGCGGGGGCTCTATATTATGAAATTTCAAACCCTCAAGATACTTGAGGAGTCAGAGTTTGTGGGCATTCCCATGTGTCTTGATACCTGGCCCATAGACAACATGTATTGATTACTCCCAGAACCTGGACCCTGGGTCCCAAGCTCACCTCCAGCCGCTGGCAGTGATGTTAGCCAATTACTCTTAATGTCTCCTCTGGGCTCTCTTTGAAACCACTTCCCTGATGGAGCAACTGCGGATTCCAGTCTTCCTGGAGCTGTTTTGGAGTGACTGCTAATCTGTAAATCTGTCGCACTGACATTGGTGATGATAATAATAGCCATAGTGTACCGAGTGCCTAATGTGGTCCAGGCACTGTGCCAAGTGTTTGATGTAGATTGTGTCATTTCATCTATACAATGGCCTCCTAAGGTAGATGACACTAACTCCCCTTTAGGAAGGAAGGAGCTGTGACTCAGCAAAACTGAAGAAACTTTTCTGAAGCCAATGACTCATCAACTTGAACATGTGTGGGAATCCCCTGGGTGGGGGGATGAATTAACACAGTGACTCATGAGGTGTCCCATTGTCCCCATCTGAGAAAACTGGGGTGTATGGAGGATTCTTGACAGCCCCTTCTCAGGGTCACACAGCTGGCCAGTGGACACAGCAGGGATTCCCACCAGGGTAGCCCACTCCAATGCTCACAATCCACTGCCTGTCAGACTGAGTTGGGTCTTCATAAGGACACATAAGAGGCACACACGGTGATAGATGGGCGTATCAGATATAAACAGCCCCAGGAGTTGGATGCTGTGTGGGTCACTCATGCTATTTGGTGACCTTCATTGACAGGCCACCTAGGGCGGCAGGACATCTCTCTGTCACTCAGCCTGACTCTCTTGTCTTCTTGCTTATTTCCCTCCACCGTAAGGAAATGTGTCTTTTCTCAAGGGGGAGGATCCCTGTATTTATAGAGCGTCTTAGAGCACAGTTACCTCTTTAATCCTCTTAGAGGCTTTGAAAAGAAGGCCATGAACCCAGAGAGTCGGCTCTTGGCTCCTGTCCTTTCTTCACCCCGCCCTGCCCCCACAGTTCTCAGTATGCCTTGTGGCACAGGCAAAAGGAGGGGGAACTTGAGAGGAGCAAGAGTCAGATACTTTCTTCAATAACTTCTGAACTGGGTAGAAGTATAGGGGATGCTTAGGGGGTCTGGGGCAGCTTGCTACGCTCCTACTCCTTTTAGGAGACCTAGTAGCTGATCAGAGAGCCACTGTGAGAATGCAGCAGCCATTCCAGCCTCTCTAGAGTCTCTGGGAAAGCATAGTGGAATGACAGCATTTGTTGTCTTTTGAAACGTCCTCCCTGGGCAGAGGAATGGCAGGAGAAAATGCAAAGAAGGGGTGTGTGTGGGGGGGAAGGATGGGCTGTGGAACTCCCACCAAGAGGCTTTTGAGTGATACACAGCCTGCAGTCAGCACTGTTTGTGGTTAGGCCCACAATCCATGCTCACTGGGGTAGCCATGGGTACACTACACTGAGAGCCACGGATGTTGCTCTTGGCCATCCGAGCTCTTTGCTGGGCTACCTTGCTGCAGCTGCTGGGTTTCTTGTTTGTATATGTGCTTTCTGTTATCTGGATGAGTAACATCTGTGGTTGCTGCGGCTCAGGATGCTTACAGATGTTGGGCTTTCCTGCCTCAGGGTGGCCAATCATTTCCCTGCCCAGGCTGCCTTGCAAACAGAGGTGTAAGAGAGGCTTCAGTTACAGACTTGCTTGCTTTAACTTCCACTCCAATGGACGGGTCCAGCTGTAGCAGCCTCCATTTCCTGCCCAACCCCCTGCTCAGTCACATTCAGGGCATGGGGGATGTGGTGGATCCCCCAGATAACAGTTTGGGGGAGTCTCCAGTCTCTATTTATGGGTAGCCGTCATGTGGTTCCATATGTCTTTTTTGCTGCTGTTTCTTCTCTTTGTGAGATAAGAGTTGATGCAGCCTAGGCTACCAGTGGACCCCTAGTACTTTCTCCTGATAAAGTTTTATTTCTTATTTATTTTAAGTTGCCTTCCCTTCTCGTTTTCCTCCTCCCTAGTCTCCTTCCCTCTCCCCCACCCTTGTCCTTTTTTGCAGTTCTGGGATTGAATCCAGGACCTCACGCTTATCCGTCCACTCCACCACCGAGCTGCATCCGTAGCCCTCTGCTTGCTATTTGTTTGTTTGTTTCTTCATTTATTGAAGACTGGATTTTGTGTTTCTGGTTGGCTTTAAACTTCATCCCCCTGCTTCCACTTTCTGAATGCTGGAATTTACAGGTGCATGTAACAAAGGCCAACACACACACACACACACACACACACACACACACACAGAGAGAGAGAGAGAGAGAGAGAGAGAGAGAGAGAGAGAGAGAGAGAGAGAATATTGTATATCTGTGCATGTGTGAGCGTGTCATGGTGTATGTGTTTAGATTACACAGCAACTTACAGGAGTGAGTTTCCTCCTGCAGCATGGGTCCTCAAGATGAAATCCAGGTCTTCAGACTTCAGTGGGAGCTATCTTTCTGATCTCTGATCTTTATTATTCTGATGAGCTGTTTCCATAGTTGGTGATGTGTAGGTCACAGCGTGGTCTACAGCTGATGCCCTGAGACCGTCAGGAGGCAGGTCCAAGTGATGCTTTCAAGGCTTTGCCTCCGTCCATGACTATCAGTCACTCATGAGCTTTGTTAGAAGGGACAAAGGTATAAATGCTGTAGCAGCTGAGCTCCAAACTCTAGCTCCACTCCTGGTAGCCTTCCTGGTTCTGGGCCCATGTGCAGCATCCCTCATTTTGAGTCCCTTCCCCTGTAACCACCCCAAAAGATCCAGATACCAGCTCCTTCTGTGTCTCACCTCAGAGAAAGGGAAATCCCTGGCTTACATCTCGGGAGTTGGTCAAGTCAATGATAGGAGAACCTGCCATGAAACAGGAAGAAGGAAGTGTGAATTAGGACACATTGGGCACATAATAAATAATCCTTCCACCTCCTTCCCTTGCAGGAAAGCAGAGAGCAGAGATGGAGCACTGTCATTATCCTCCCTGTAGTGATAGGAAAGAGCCAATGTTCTTGGAAAATCCGGCAGTCAGGGCTGCTGAGCCAACTCACTCTTCCAAGATGGCCTCTGGAAGCCAGGCGGGGAAATTAGCTTAAAGGAGGTTGAGTGTTTCTGTAAGACCTTTGAGTGGTGGAGTGAGGGCGCTAAGACCCTCCCTTTCCCACATCCCTCCTCCAACACTCCAGTCCCTAGTGTGCAAATCATCTTCAGGGCTGCTTGGTTCTCTCAGTGGTTCTAGTGCCACACATCTTGGCTGCAGCTGGCCTGGGCCTGAATCCGTGCGGGGCAGGTGTGAGGAAGAAGAGGAAGCTAGAGTGAGGGGTGGGGGTGGGGGGAATCCCTGGCTGAAACCTCTGACCTGATTGGCTTCTACCGTTCCCTACTCCTCCTCCTGGCTCCCCATCCCCTAACCCCCTTTTCATATGGCCAGTTATCACCCAAGGTTGGAAAGATTTGCTCTTGGGATTTGTGTGCTGAGTCTACAAATCTAGAAAGGAGCCTTTCTGTGGGGGAGTGAGGTTAGAACCCTTTCGGATGCTTTCTCTGCTCCTCATTCTGGTATTTCTAAGCAAGAATGCAAACAGGCCTTGAATAGAATGTATTAGTAAGTGTAACAGAGAAGCAGAGGGTATTTTTAGCAAATATAGCTAAAGCAGATTATTTCAGTGAGTGAAGGCGAGGGGAGGGTGTAGTGCTGGATTCTGGGGACTGGGACAAGTAGCTGCCTCTCTGGTTAGTTGCCCTGGGAGACTTGGCCCTAGGCTCCTGGGGTACCTAGGATATGGGGGCTACTGTATTAGTTATAGGGTCCCTCAGCTCTCTGTTGTGGAGAAGGATATAGAGGCAGGTTACACAGTTGTGGTCAGGCCTGTGTACCTCAAGCTTATTGCCAAGGTCCTTCCAGCAGGAAGCATGGCTACTATCCTCTACCTGTCCCTAGCTGAAGGTGTGGGGAGACCTGGCCTAATATTCCAGAGCATTTCTAGCTCTTGAGGCTGTAAGCACTTTGATAATCCTGGGTAGGACTCAAAATGTGACTCTTAGGCCACTGTGCTGAGAACTATAAAGCCTCTTTATCTGGCAACAGTGTTAACTTTGTTAGGGGCCTATGAATCCAGACAAGGTCACAGATAAGAGGAGGTTTGAACTCTCAGTAGAGAAAAAAATACTAAAAATACCAAGATGTACTATTTTCAGTCCTGTAGATTAACCAGGGCTTAATACATCGTACAGTGTGTGAGTCTGTCTCATGGAATGGTCCTCTTCATAAGACAAAGTTCAGGCTATCTTTGGTGTTGTTTGGGGAATTGGCTTACTAGACTGTACACAGGCAGGGCTGAATTCTGAGGCAGGTGTCCCACCTCAGAATCCCCTGACTAGGCTCCAGGCTCCAGGCTCCAGGCTCCAGGCTCCAGGCTCCAGGCTCCAGGCTCCAG
>NW_021604604.1:12124956-12158708 GCF_004785775.1 Grammomys surdaster | reverse complement strand
TCCAGGCTCCAGGCTCCAGGCTCCAGGCTCCAGGCTCCAGGCTCCAGCCTCCAGCCTCCAGCCTCCAGCCTCCAGCCTCCAGGCTAGTTAGTATCCAAGTTGGCCAAATGTATTGTGATTCTTAACTCTGTTTGGGTCTCTCTGTGTATCCTAGGCTGACATCATACTCATGAGTCCCCTGTTTCTTTTTATGCTCTTGTGTAATTCCTTGTGGAAATTCTACATCACTGGAGTGATGGATAATTTTATACTGGATCACTAGATGTCTGGTAATTAGTCAATTACTATTTGCAGTCTGGAGTCTGTTTATAAGGTTGTTTTTGTTTTCTTTTCATCCTTTTCCTCCTCCTCTTCCTTCTCTTCATCCTCTTCTTCCTCTTCCTCATTCTCCTCCTCCTCCTTTTCCCTCTTCTCCTTTTGTTTTTGAGGCAGCCTCTTGCTTGAAGTCTAGGTTGATCTCATACTCAAGATCCTCCAGTCTCAACTTCCTGAGTCTTAAGATGAGAGGTAGTGAACCACTACACTTGGCTGTGTAGTTTGGCATGGGATGAGTCTTTGAATTGATAGACTAAATAAGACAGATCCTTATGTGTATATGGATGGCCTCACCCTATCAGTAGGCCTAAGTAGAGAAAAAAAGCCAGCTTCTCATTAGTAAGTCTGGGCATTTCCTGTTTGATGGTATTCAATATAGGACACTAATTAGGACAGACGTCAGCCTTTCCTGCATGTCTGGATATCTACTTTTACACTTAGAACTTCTATCCATGGCTCTTCTGTGTCCCTAGCTTAACAACATCCCCTGTAGATCTTGGAACTTGCTAGCCTCTAATATTCCTTTGAGCTAGCTCCTTATAACACATCCACCTCCCTTCTGTTTCTTTGGGCAACCCTGACTAATACAACCATCTTCTAAAGTCATGCTTTGTAGGCCAGCCAAGACTCCACCTACTCTATTACACTATCTGATTTTTCAAAAGGCCATAAGTAATTTGAGAGATAATGTTTTGGGGTCCCTGATGGTTTAGTCTTTATATTTCAGAGATCAGGTCAGAAACTTCTAGTCACTGAGGTCCCACATTATGAAAGTCCACACATAAAAATGTGAGCCTATGCAGAAAGTGGAATCTGATAACTTTTTAATGATCGGTTGCCCTCTTTTATCTGGAAAAGTTTGATTTGTGCAAGCCCTCTCAGCCACATGGCTTAAATCAAACACATTACCTCGATATTCACAATCTCTAATGGAAAAATTGAACAGCCTTATTGATTCCTTTACAAGTTGTATAATTCGCTGACTCGTTCCATGGACAGTTCCCTTCCAGGCAGAAGGTCCTGGGAATTGCCCTGTGGCATAGACAGTTTGAGTTGATTTGTACTTTATATGTGTATTTGAGTTTGATTTTATTGGATTGACTTTGATGCTCTTCCTAAGTCCTTTCCAATCATTTCCAAGCCTGAAGCGAGACGCAGCTCAGCTTTGCACAGCCCAGAGGAGAGATGCCCGGTAACTGGAATTGGCTGATGGATTTTAGAAGGTCCTGTCACCAGAGAGATTCTCTTGGGCTTAGAAGAGTTCTGAAGTTTCAGTAAGATGGAGGTTTACCCTTGGGATTCAGCAAATACTAATATTATCTAATATGGAGAGTGTGGGTTTGGGGAAGTGAATTACCAATAGTATAAACATATCTGTGTGGGGCTGGAGAGTGACTCAGTGTTTAAGAATGCTCTCCAAACTTCCAGAGGATCTGAGTTTGGTTCCTAGCGCTCACATCAGGGGGCTCACATCTTCCAACAATTCTAGCTCCAGTGGATCCAGTTCCTTCTTCTGGCCTCCAGAGGCACATGCCCACATGTAGCATAAACACACATACATAAACATAAAATTTACATGTCTATCCAATGTGTGGTTCCGCTGTACTTCTTTTCCTGGGGAGATTTAGAAATGTATCCCACTTATGAGCACAACTGTTCATCTCATGGCAAAGACAGACAAAGGAAGTGATTCCATCCAAATCCAGCTCAATGAAACAGTAAGCTGAGTGAGTTGAGTGTTCATGGAGGATTGGGTGACTCAGAAGCAGCTGTGTCATCGAAGAGGCCTAGCCTAGGAGAGGTGAAGACAACACAAAGTTTGGATCACTCAAGACTCCACCGTGAGCTAATGTTCTACCTTCATATACTCTAGCACCTCGTAAGAGCATGATGTAGATCCAGGTAGGAGGAAGTGGTGGCTGGAACGTGGGTGAAGGGCTAGTGATCTTCCCCATCCTCTTAGGAGCCCAGGTTAATAGTCCCCTTCGAGTTACTGCAGATACAGCCACCATTCTAGCTTGCTTATTCCATTGCTATATGTTTGGGAGTGGGATACTCTGTTCCATGGCTCAACATAACCATTTCTGTTGTATAATGGCCAACAGTTGTGAAATAGATCAAACAACAACTCAACAAACACCAGAAAGTACCACCAGAGTAAACACTCCTGGAAGCCTATAGGAAGAAAACACCAGAGCTTGTCTGGAGGCTGAGTCTATTCAGTTCTTCGATGGTCAGTATTGTCAGCTTGGTAGGCTCTGGAACACTGATTCTCAGTGTAGGGGATGGAGGCAGGGGTGGGGTATGGGGAATGATGATGGGGTAGGGGCGAATGACTTGGTTCTTTCATGGGGGGTTGTCTTAGACCATCAGAAAACACACAGATATTTATATTATAATCCACAACAGTATCAAAATTACAGTTATGAAGTAGCAGTGAAAATAATTTTGTGGTTTGGGGGTCACCACAACAGGAGGAACTGTATTAAAGGGTCACAGCATTAGGAAGGTTGAGTACCACTGAGCTAGAATCACCAAAAAGACAACCCTCTAGGCATGACTGTGAAGAAGTTTCTAGATTGGGTGGGAAGACCTACTGTGGGCAGCACCATCCGACACCTGGAGGCCTAGACTATGTTGAAAGAACAAGCAAACCGAGCACAGCATTCGTCTCTCCCTGCTTCCTGACTGGATCGCTAATGGGACAAGGTGTCCAGCTCCTGCCCGCATGGCTTCCCTCTAGGGCAGACTGCCCTCTCAGCGAGTGAGCCAGAACAAACTGTCCCTCCCTTAAGTTACTTCTTGTTAGTTAGGGTGTCGTGACAATGAGAAAAGTAATTAATGCAGACCCTATAGCAGGCTGTATTAGAATTTACCTGTAAAGAGGATGCTTTGCTAAGCCTGTGCCTCACAGTGTGGCTGAGCTTAACTGAGTTAATATAAAGCGGGTTACATGCAGCCTGACAAGAGTGGCCAGCCTTCAATGGCTAGTCATTAAACATTAAAGTCCCATAGCAATGCTGTCAGCCTGTTTCTTCTCAATACTTCTGAGTGGAGACCCCACTCCTGACCCCTCACCATGCACCTTCACTGTGGGCAAAGGATGTCTCCGCAAGCATAGAATTTGATGGGTTTGACGACTAAAGGCTCAGGCCCATGTTCTCTTCTGGGGCTGCCCTCCACCGTGGGAGGTTTGTGGCACAGAGCCTAGAACGCCACCATCCTGGGGAGATTGTACCAGGCCTGGATGCACACAGCAATTGCACTGTGAGCTTCTATTCACCAGGAAAAGGTAATAACAAAAAGACAGACAGAGCAGCCAAGGGCACTGGCTATCCAATGACCGTGTGGTCTGAGGGCAGGCCTTCCACATTGGTGAATTGCCTGCCTCCTGCAGTCATCTATCTGTGGGTACCCTTCCTGCCTCCTGGCACGTAGGTGTGGCTTGGCAGGGATGCAGCTTCCTGAGCTGGATACAAGGAGCCAGCTGTGGCTGCAGTTTGACCTCAGTTGTGACTTTCTTTGCATGTACGATTGCTTAGCATGAGTAGGAACTGATTTCTGAAGCCCTTCTCTGGTTTGTCATGCTCACAGAGGATTCCTAACTTCCCTGGTTTTAGTCTTAGGCAACATGGACTGTCAGCTTTGGGAGACACTGTGACTGTGTACATTTATAAACAGGCGAAACCTTTGAGCATTTCCTTGTGTGTATTTTCATATATTCATATTCATGCACATGCCTGTACAGAGGTTGATAGTGGATCGTTATCTTATTTTTTGAGGTAAGAGTCTCTCATTAAATTAAGAAGTCACTGGTTTGGCTAGAATGGCTGGCCAGCAGCTCCTACAAATCCTCCCATTTCTGCCTCCTAGCACTGGAAGTCCAGGAACATGTTGCTGCTCCTGGCTGCACCATGGAATCTAGGTATCAAATGCA
Organism: Grammomys surdaster; assembly: GCF_004785775.1. Lineage (NCBI taxonomy): Eukaryota > Metazoa > Chordata > Mammalia > Rodentia > Muridae > Grammomys > Grammomys surdaster. The sequence goes on along the minus strand of NW_021604604.1, from coordinate 12,154,456 downwards.
GGCCCACTGAGCCTTCTCCTTAGACCTTTTATAGATAGTCACACTAACAGATTTGTCTGGCATTATGATTTCTTTTCTGAGCCCCAGAGATAAATCATTTTGTGGCACCATCTTTACCTAGCCTCTAGTCGGTGCCTCTAAAATGAGTCTTGTTGGTGTCCCCAGCAAGAGGTGGCAGCAGAGCTGGCCAAACAATTGCAGTGGGGGCTGAGGACTCTAAACTGAAGACTATAGAGTAAGATGCTCTTGATGACCTTGGAGAAGATGCAGCTCGTGCCACCAGGCTACCCACCTGCAGCTGGGCACACACAAGGAGGATGGAGGAGGACATCCGGTGCTTTCTTTATTTCTGTCTACCTTATTGTTTTGAGGCAGGACCTCTCACTGAACTAGAAGCTCTCAGCTCTGACAGCACTGGCTAGCTGGCTAGAGAGTTTTCAGGATCTCCCTGTCTCCACCTTCCAATGCTCAGGCGCCTGCAGCCACGCCTGGATTTTAAACTCGATCTTGTACAGCTACTGAGAGAGCCATTTCTCCATGACACCCCTGTTCTTGTATCTAATTCTTCAGGCCAGCTGTGTATGGCAGCTGAGAAGGGACATTCTTTTGTATTGTATCTTGGGAGCAGAGTTTACTGTGTTTCTTTGGTAGTGGGGGAAGTCACCCTGTCAGAGTAGAGGACAGGGAGAAGCGATGGCAGTGCTGAGATAAACAGAGGACCTGGTTGTAGTGACTCATGCTGTAATCCTAGCATCTGGGAGGCTGAGGCAGGAGGCATGCCTGGAGTGAGTTTGAGGTCAGCCTGAAATATAAGGCCACACAGTGAATTCTAAGCCATGGAGGCCTACAGAGTGAGCCTCTCTCTCAAAAGCAAAATCAAAACAAAACAACAACAATAAAAGATAAATAGATGATGAATCTAATTCGTAAGTGAAAGTAAAAGATTAATGACATCTTTTGGTGTAGAATAGTACCCGTGCTTTCTTGTGAATCCTTTTTTATTTATTTATTTTTTCCGTGTTGGAAATCAAACTCAGGGTCTCATTCACACATGCCTGTCAGTGAACTAAATCCTCAGTGATATATTGACACAGTCTGGAATGTCTGTGTGTGTGTGTGTGTGAGGGTACCTGCATGGGTGCATGTGATATGTGTGTGTGTGTATGCATGCTCACACGCATGTGTGCATGCGTGCATTTTAAATCTTTTCCCTTTTCCTCCATACTCCCAATAGAATAGGTTTTAAGTCACCTGTTGGAGATGGGTAGGAAGAGCTGGGCTACAGCCGGGCTCTGGCTTGGTGAGGTGACAATCTATTCATGCTATGTCTTCAGAATCTAAGCTCTAGGAAGATAAATGGAAAACGCACATTGATTTCAAATGTGAGGATTGCAGCTTTGGGCAGCAAGAGGAAATAAGACAGTGGGGGAGTTGGAGTAGCCCATGATACTGATCGTGAGACTTGAGTCCTCTGGTTTATTTCAGGCCTCCTAGTCAGGGAAGAGATAGATTCTGCCGTTGTATCTAAGAGGAGCAATGGAGACTCTGACAAGGTCATGTGTCACAGGCCTAAAAGGTGTCATGCTGTCCCTGACAAGACGGAATCTCAGCCATTTATAGCATGGTACATCTGATGAAGATAAATACTAGAAGAAGCTTAAATTTCATTATAGAGCCAGATTACCTGTGGGGGATTACTAGTGGAAAATGTCGAATCCCAAGCCAAGCTTCTCTGAGTTTATTTCTGGTGTGCGGCTTAGTTTTGAGTCACTTCCTTATCAGCTGGTGTGTACTGAAGAAATACATGCTATTTTGTGTGTGTGTGTGTGTGTGTGTGTGGTGGTAGGGCTTGATTACACTCTAATTCATAACATGAATACGGTATGTGTACACACACACATTCTCTGCTAGGGAGGGGTGTGGCCACCTTCTCCGTCACCCTTCTGTCCTGTTTTCAGAAGGCCACGTGTCCCCTGTGTTTATTTCCAGCTTTTTTTTCCTTGAATTTTCTTGTGGTTTTCACCTTTCTTGCTTTGGTTGATTAAGAACTATCTCATTGATATGAATTGAGACCTAGCAATTAAATAAATGTTAAAGACAAGGTAGCAATGAGTCGGGTAGGAAGGCTCTGATAGGAAGTTTCAGGTCATGGAAAACCTTGTTTACGTCCAAAACAATTTCAATAGAAAAATGAAACTGGGAGTTTGTGAGTCTACATAACTTAGATTCTAGTTACTTTGATTTTTTTTAAGGGCTTATTGTATACTATGTGTATAAGTGTTTTTACTGCTTGCATGTATGTGCGCCACATGCATACCAGGTGGGCATTGGGTCTCCTAGATACGGAGTTACAGAAGGTTGTGAGCTGTCATTTGGGAGCTGGGAATCAGTCCCAGAGCCTCTGCAAGAGCCCCAGGCGCTCGTCAGTGCTGAGCATTCTTTCCTCTTAAGTTAGTTCTAAAGCAAGCATTAGCTTTTCACTTCTGCCCACCACAAACTCTCTTTCCTTCTTTCTTCTCTCCCATCCCCATTCCCTCCCTTTCCCGCCCTCAACTTGTTTGTTTATTAAAAACCTCAGATGGTAGCACATATTTTTTTTTCTTCTAATTGCTGTGTTCAGATGACCTTACGATACTGTCAGATGTAATGGCATTGATTTTAGAACTCTCTAGAATAATGAAAATATCAGAGGATATTTCTGATTAGTTCAGTTGATAGATCCCCCTTTCTAATGCTCTAGGATGCTTGTCTTTCAGTGAGTCTATTCTCTAGAGTTTAAAAATGTTTGCCATTTAAAACCAAAGACTGTTTTCTAGTAAGTGTGGCAAAAATATTTATCGCTGTAGGGAGTGTGGAATTCCAGAATGGTTTCTTGAGGGTGTTTTTTTGCGTATTCTGAAAAGATGAAAATGCTGGACTCTGTTTTACTGTTAGAACACAGAGAGGAAGACAGTCTGGGAGAATCTCTCGCTGTCAAGTAAGAATTTAATGTTAAGTCTTCATGCTCACCTATTGTACATAAAGTATTTTTTCTCTCTTAAATATTCCTTTACATGTCTGGTATCTTAAGTCTTTCTGTATTATTTAAGGGTTATTGATAAGTGTATCATCAGTAACTTACCTTAGTTGTTAAGCATGTAGTTAAATTTATGTTGAATTTTCTGTCTTTATATTTTTGTGTATGTGTGCTCCTGTGGCTGTATGTGTGTGTTTCTATGTGCGTGCATTCATGTGTGAGAATGGAAGCTCGAAATTGATGTCAGGTGTCACTCTCAGTTGGACCCGAGCTTATGTATCAGCTAGTTTACCTAGCCAGCTTGTTCTGGGGAATCCTGTTTCTGTTTCCCCAGGGCGGGGATTACAGATAGCTGCCTTACCTGCCTGGTGTTTTCATGGGGCTGGGGCTGTGGGGAGGATCTGAATGCTAGTCCTTTCATTTATGTATCAAATGCTTTATTCACCCATCAAGGGGGTGGCTGAAAATAGTAAAAAAAAACTACACATAACTTTGATTAAAATGGTTAGGTGTTTCTCTCGTATACAAATCTTGGTAAGTAGCCCAGGGCCAATGTGGTTCTTCATGGTATCAGCAACCCAGACTATTTTTGTCTTCCTTTATGGTGGTAGTGGTATGTTTGTGTTTGTGTGTGTTTGTGTGTGTTTGTGTGTGTGTGTGTGTGTGTGTGTGTGTATGAGATGCATCAGTGTCTGTGAGCAGAGTGCAGAGAACATTAGGTGTCCCGCTCTATGGCTCTCTACTTTATTCCTTGGAGACACAGGGTCTTTCTCTGAATGAGGAGGTCACTGTTTCAGCTAGGTAATCAGGCCAGTGAGCATCTGGAATTTTCCTTTCTCTATGCCCCCGGTGCTAGGGTTTATAGATATTTTTTACATGGTTGCTTGGGATTTGAACTTGGATCCTCATGTTTGTGTAGCAAGTGCTGTTATCCACTGAGCCATCTCCCCAACCACAGACTCCTTCTAGGTATTACTCTATTCTGTGTAGATTGGTATCATGGCCTCACACAGGGACCTCCATTCTAACAGTGGAAAAGGGGAGGGGCTAGGGACAAGATGTGACCAACTCGAAGCTCTGACAGTTAAGCCTAACTACAAGGGAGGATGGGAAATATGGTCCCTGTTCTGAGTCCTGTGGCTCTTGCCTAAAGTCAAGGGCTTTACAGAGCAGCTGGAGAAGTCTTTTTGGTAATAACAATCTTTAATTGTAAATATACAACGAGAGTGGAATGATCCATTAATAAACAATCCATTGGTAACATTTTAAAACGTTGAATTTCTGTGTTTGTTATGGCTTTCAGTTCTCTTAATATTTAGTAAGCCCCATATATTAAGAACTGAAGTAAACATTACTTGTTTTAAAATTATGAAATGTGGTGAGTCAAACTGTCACAGATTCTAATTTGTCTCTCTATAAACCATCTGATTGGCTTGAGAAGTATACAATCTTGTAAAAGCCTGATTTATGAACTGACTGCACTCACTGGCCCTAGAATATGGCAAGAAAGTACAGAGGGGTTACTTGGGTGGGACAGGACCTGGGCTGAGATCCGTCAACAAAGCCTGTCATAGGAACATGTATACTGAGAGAGATGGGAGGAAAGAAACAGGGAGGATGGGGAGCATGAGTACATGGGGAGGATGGGGGGGACAGGGAGGACAAGGGGGTGAGGGTGGTTAGAAGCCAGAGCTGTGCAGACTTGTGAGCACTGGACACACTAGACCTGACTCCAAGACTGTACCTGAGCCAGACTGAAGGACCTCATTGGCACATGATCGGGATCTTAGAGCAAGAGCCTTACCACCCACAGGATGGAAGGAAGAAGCCTTCTTGGTATCCGGGGAGAAAAGGCTATGGCTAAGACTGGGCAGGATCTGGAAACACCAAGAGGTACCCAGGGACACTGCTAGTTGTCATAGTCACTGATTTGCCCAATTTCAGTGTAGGTGAAAGCCTGGTTCCCAAGAAAGCTAATATTTAAGGAAGTGTTGGCCTTTTCCTGTCCATGAATGTCTTTAGAGAAGGGCTGTTGTGTCTCGCTTTTTGATGTGACATGAGTTTGTCACCCCATAAGTTCACACTCAAGAGTTCCATGACAATTTAGTTTAAAGAATAACTGCAAAAATCTAACCATCATGATTTAATTAAGTTAAACCTGTTGTGTTGAGGCATACCCATTGCTGTCTTGGGCCACAGTCAGTTAACCCTGTAGCTGGGGAAGAAACCGAGAAGAGACTGACTTCCGGAAGGAGGAGGGTGGTGGGAGTAGAGGAAAGAAGAGCTCGAAGATAGGAAGCAGATAGATGGGGAGCAGCTCCTCTCCAGGGTCCTAGGATGACATCAGAGCTGCTGCTGTAGGAGATCCACAGTGGTTCTTACATTCAAGCTTCCGGAGATGACTTAGTCCTTTGAAGATAGTAAAAAGAAATGATGATAGCACGCTCCTTTGTAAGCAGAAACATTCTTCCATGTAATGTTGTCTAACTGAGAATTTATGTTAGTTGTGAAGAGGTACCTACATGGTAGATGGAGGCACATAGTTTTGTGGTTACTATGCTGAGATAGCCTGGGAGTGATTCTTGCCACAATGAAATCTCCTTTTTTTTTTTTTTGCCTTCTCGATTTCTGCTTTCTTTTGACATTTATCCAAGTTGGTGGTTTAAAATCATGTGTGCCATTTGATGACTAATGGACTTTATGCCAGGGGAATGGACTAAGATCAGTTCAGTTGAGGCTTCCTGACCAGTTCTTGAATATTTCGTCTTTTTTATAATAATACCAGTCTAAGAACACAGAACTAAAAAGGTCATGTAGGGCGACCATGTCAGGTGTCTAAGATGGAGACAGATGCCTCTGAGTCTTAATTCAGCGCCAGGAGCCCCTCCCCCTTCTTTCATTCTGATAAGAGCCCCTGCTTTACCTGTGTTGCCCACAATCCAAATTCATATACATTTTTCATGATGTTCTTACCTTCTGGCTGCTTTAGAAAATGTATACTAAAAAAAGAAAGAAAGGAAAAAAAATGAAGAAAGAGAGGCCAGCCAGAGCTGGAACACTTTGATGCTGCTGGCCCCAAGGTGTAGGCATTGATTCTCCTCCCCCCCCACCCCCGTGCCCTCAAGGTGGATCTACTGCAGGGAGACTTGGTGTCCAGGAGGAGCCCCTCTTGGGGTTTTGTGATGGAAAGAACACAAAGGAAGACTGTTCTTTAAATGGACTTAAGGAGATGATTCTCACCTCAGACCAAAAAACAGTCATTAGCAAGATGTCTGCTCTTTAGCTGGTTAATTTTGAGGAAATTCTTTGTATGTGGAAGGGGGTGGTTAATGGGAGAAAATGACACCATTTCCTCACTGCACATCCTTGCCAAGATCTTGGTGTATAATTGTGGATGCTTGGACATCGGATCAGACACACTGATTCTATCTGTGATCTGATTGAAGAAAAAAGACTTCCTGGAAGACCTCACCATGGGTCATTTAGTGAGTGATTGTGGTGGGGTACCCAGCGAGGTGGAGTTTTAGCTGTGGAAAGGCTGGAGGGCTGAATAAAATCTATTTGACAAGTGCATGTGCATGTGTGTGGGGATGTGGGGGTGCGCATGTCACAGCATGGGTGTACATGTACCATACACATCAGAGGCCAACCTCAGGTGTCTGTCCTCTTCATCAACCTTGTTTGAGACAGAGTCTTTCTGTTGTTGCCAATGTCAGGCTAGCTGGCCTGTGCTTGGGTGATTATCCTGTCTTCTCGCCAGTCTCCACAAATAGGTGTGCTGGGATTACAGGGATCTTCTTAGAACCTTATCTTGTTTTTCTCTCACTGGGACCAAGGCTTCCCAATTAGGCTAATTTGACTGACCCTCAAAGCCCAGGGTTGTCTGCCTCTTTCTATGGTCCTGGGATTATAAGTGTGTAACAACACCCAACTCTTTAGACAAGCTATGGGACTGAATTTGGGTCTTCTTGTTTATACAGGCACGTTTCCCAGCTGAGCCGTTTCCCCATCTAAAAGCTGTCTGCCTTCTCTCTCATCCGGATCACTATCATTCACTTTGTAGACTTTGCCTGGCTGGGCTCACCTTTTCTCAGACCATACTCAGGCCAGAAGCCAGTGAGTTTCAGCATTATCTAGGATGGATCTGCTCTGGCAGGATCAGGGTCAGGCAAGCCAGCCTCAGGTACCTCGACCTGTGTGTTTGGAATGACTATACATATTTTCTTGTTGATGTCTTAGTCTCGTCTTACGGCTGAGGATTTTATGGGGAACGGAGCCTAGTTAGATAGACAGACAGTAGAAAAGATAAAGTTTGCTCTTGTGACTTTGGTCAAATGACACTCTGAACCCTTTGAACCACTTTTTAGATAAGGTTATCCATTCAAGGAGGCATGTGCATTCTTCCTATTTGTCATCTAATCAATGCTTCTTTTAGGACATACAAAGGTGTGTGTGTGTGTGTGTGCTCGCGTGTGCGTGCGTGCGCGCATGTGTGTGTGATCATCTAAGTGTAGCATGAAGCTCTGTGCCTCTTGCTTTGCTGATGAGAACTGACACCATCAAGTGCTCTGATTAGTACAAAGAAGAAGAAATGGTAGCGCTGTTAAATGCCACTCCTGTAATCACTGTCCCTCAGCCTGCTTCAGAGAGGCCCCGCGGCAACCCCTGTGGTTAGCAGGATATTTCATTTTATGGTTCAGGAGATGGGAGCTCCCAAAGGCAACCGTGTACCTTGAAGTATACTCTGTAGTATTGAATATATGCTTCATCCAAAAAGCATTTTTTAAAAAGTTTGAAGAAGTCTAAAATGCTAGCTGCTTGTTATTATTATCTAGTGTCCTCGAACGTAGATTTTTTTTTTCTATAGGTGGTGGTTTCTATGACTTCACTAGGGCATCTTGTACTCTGGGTGAATCATCCATGCACCTGGTATCAGGCTTCATGTCCACCTGATTCCAATCCCCACCCCAACCCCTGGTCTGTTTTATGACATCCATCTGACTCCAAATCCCTCGTCTGTTTTTCGAAGTCTACCTGACTCCAAGTCCCCTGTTTGTTTTGTGACATCCACCTGACTCCCAAGTCCCCATCCATTTTGTGACATCCATCTGACTCCAAGTCCCCTGTCTGTTCTGTGACTCCACACAACTTCTCAGCTTCCATGCATTCTGTTCACTAAGCAATGAGGGAAAGCACAGGAGAGACAGGAAGGTGCTCATCCCAGCCCGTATGGGCAGTAGCGACTCCCTGTTTATATTAGCTATGGTTTTTTTTTCTCTCCAGTAAATAGTGCTCTGGGGTAGAAATTATTCATTCTCTAAAATTTTATTGAGCTAATTATAGCCAAGGCACTGTGTACTGGCTCAGATCCCCAGATAGTTCGGTGATTCAGAAATTCTGTGTGCTGTTAGTAATGTTTACCAAGAACACGGAGAATTTGTGTGTGTGTTCAAGTCTGGGTCCCCTGCTCAGGGCTCCTGTAAAGCTTTGTCATGCCCTGTATCTTTCACATGTACCCATTCATGCATGTATTTATGCCATATATTCACACTGTGTGTGCAATCTTGCCCTGGCAGTGATTAGAAGAATTAGAATCTGTTGACCTAGAGTTCATATGATATGGAAAGACATAGGTACATCCTAGGGATGTTAATTGGGGGGAGGTTGTTCTTCCCAGGGCGTGTGGTAACATTTGGGGGCATTTGGTGGTTGTATGTATTTGCTACTTGTGTAAGTGGGTAGATATCAGGAACACTGCTAAATCCTACAGTGCACAGAACTAGCGTCCTACCCCACAGTGTTATCCAGTCCAACTAGTGGTGCTGAGGTTGAGAAGCTTTGGTGCATCCCGAGGATGTGTTGCCCAAAGCTATCTGAGCTTACTAGCACAGAAGGTGACAGTTGCTGAGTGATACCATGTTGGGCCTTGGTGGGTGACTGGATGCACCATGGGAGAGTTGAGGGGGGTGATGGTGGATGAGTGGGTGCTGTCACGGATGTGGGAAGAGTTGAGAGGATGCTGGAGCAACCACAAGGCATAATGAATGTAGACAGCCAGAAGGAAAGGCACCTTATGACCAGGATGAGGCTGAGAGTTGGGAGCCAGTATAGACAGACAGGGTGGTGAGTGTGCCCTGCAGTGGAGCAGAAGGCTGTGCTTGGAAAAGCTGGGATCCTGGACTGTAAATTAAGAGGGTGCATTGTAGACTCTGGGGCAGAGGAAGGCCAGGATGGGCAGTGTTTCAGGAAGATTTGCCCATAATGGTAACAGGATTGGTTGGAGAAAGGCTAGGCTATAATGAGACTCTCGAGAGGTGAGAGGAACATGTTGTGGTTTCAACTTATGCATGAAGGACAGAGACACTTCCAGTTACTGCTTGTTCCTCAGCTTACCTGTATATAAATTGAAGACCAAGAGATGAAATGTTGGGCTTTTAAACTTAGCCAAAGTGATGACAGGGCCCAGGAAACAGAAGGTGACCTTTACGTAGCAGTATTGAGAGTGTACCATGTCCTTCCATGTCCTTCCAGCTCTAGGCAGGAGCTGTCCTCAATCTCTGAGTTATAAAAGAAGATATGGAAGACCAAGGTCCCTGGAAGCAAGACAGGCATCACTCTGAGGAGTTTGGCACCAGGATACAAGCTCAAAGCTCACATGATAGCCATGTTGTCTGCCCCAGTGCTGACTGGGGCTGTGGCGAGAAAGATTGACTCCAGCAGCATCAGAAAGGAGGCAGGCTTAGGATGTGGCTTCGTGGCTTCGTGGCTGTGTGGCTCTGTGGCTCCTGACCTAGACTTAGAATTTTGTGGCATCAGAGATCCTGTTTATTTCTGTGGCGACATTTTCAGTCTTTCCCCTTTGGAGCCCATCTTCACTGCAGAGAGGAACTGAGTCCCAGCTCAGGGTTTCTTAAGACCAGTGTTGATGCATTTCCCCCTTTGTATAAGTTTAATCACCATTCCACTGTTGGCCATTCAGTGAATTGTGTGTGTGAATGTATACATGTATGTGTATATGCATTTATATATGTGCTCATATGTACATCTACATGGATACATGTAAGTACATATGTATATATGAATACATGTATGTATCTTTATATGTACATATGTGGTTTTATGTGTGTGTGTAGGCACACAACACACACACACAAACACACACACACACAGACACACACACACAGACACACACAGACACACACACGTGCCTTCTCTATTTACTGCTGGGATTTCAGAAAGAGCACTTGCCTTTCTTTCTGCCTCATGCAGCCAGGGGCAGTATATAATGTATTTAAATACATTCAATGAGATGCATAAACCAAAAAAAAAAAAAGCCCCTCCTGGAAGCTGGTCCCCTGTTGGCATGTGTCACAGCTGTCTGGCAGCTTGGCTACTTTTATCAAGGGAGGAAAAGGCAGGTAGGGAGAGGAGGGAAAGAGAGCACTCGAGGGAGCAAGGGTGTTGCAGCAGAGTGGGCTGGTGGGAAATGGGCAGGAACATCAGCAAGCCGAGATCTGAGCCCAAGACAGAAAATGCACTTAGCTCACGTGACTCCACCCTGTGAATAAATACATCTCATGCAGAATTAACTGAGTGTGCTGCCTTCTCTGATGCCTTTGACTTGCCCCCTTCCTGTTACTGCTGGGCCAGCTGCACAGAATTAGGATGTGGGCTTCAGTAGGACAGAGCAGAAGATAGAAGATCATGTTTGAATATTGCTTTCCTTAGGGGCCAGGGAATTGATTCCATAGGCAGAGTAGATGCTAGAAATCATGAAGACCTGACTTTGAATCCCCAGCACCCAGCAAAACAACTCAGTGTGATAGCCTGTGTCTGTAACCCAGGCATTGAGAGCCAGGGACAGGTGGATCCCAGAGCCTGCTAGCCAGCCAGTCTAGCTGAACACTGGGGCTTCAGGTTCAGTGAGAAATACTCTTAAAAAATAATGTGGAGAGTGATTGAAGAAGACTAACACACACACAGGGTGGGAGAGGGAGGGAGGGAGGGAGGGAGGGAGGGAGGGAGGGAGAGAGAGAGAGAGAGAGAGAGAGAGAGAGAGAGAGAGAGAGAGAGATTTTTTTTAAAGAACAATTTTTCTTGTTCTCCTGCTGCGTGACAATGTTACAGTGATAATCTGAATTCTTAGGGGAGAGACTATAGTATAACTGCTTCTAGGATAATGGGTTTTATTCAAGGAGACTTAACGCTGCTGCTGAGGGCATTCGGCTGTATGTCAGCAGCAGAATGGGCTGGTGGGACTTGGTTGGGTATGTTAGAGATCTTACAGCTTGCATAGCCGTGTAAGCTTCCCTGTACTTGCTGAGGGACGTGTCTCTCTCTCTAACATAGTAGCAGATGTGCTAGTTGCTTATATTGAGTGGCCAGCTCAATTGTGTGTGTGTGTGTGTGTGTATTCAAAAGATGGGACAAAATGCTTCAAAATGTCTGTCTGTCTGTCTTAATCCTGCTCTGCATTTTCTAAGACCATGCATCTACAGTGTATAACACTGAGGCTCAGTGGCTTCTCAGTGTTACCTGTACCACCATCCCTGTAACTTCTGCCTCTGACACTTCACTTCCTAGGGGAGACTTTCCCTGGTTGAGCGGTCCATCTCAGTCCACAGAGCAAGCTCTTTATGTTCATCGCAAGCAATGCCAGTCCCTTCCTGCTTGCTCAGCAGAGTTGTACAGCAGAGAATGACTAAGAGTGGAAGCGGAGGGGCCAGTGGTAGTGTCTGGTTTATGAGAATTTAATTATGCCTCTCTTGACAAAGCTAGATCTCGGCTGTGTGGTATTATCACTGTTTGCTCTTTATCAAGGCCAAGATGACATGCTCTATTATGCACAGAAGCAAAGAAACACAACGCAGGGCAAAGAAGGGCCAATCCCAAACAGCAAGCGACCTCAATCCTCCCCGCCCAGCCCTCTGTGTATGGCGTGTATTTAAAAACGTACTGTTCTCTCCCAAAGGAAGAGCACTTCTGAATATATTATTTTGGCTAAGAGTCAAAGAAGAAGGCAGAGTCAGTGTGTACTGCAGGCTCTGCCATATGCTGGGTGAGTAGAGATGGAAGCCACCTTAAGTTCCCAAGCCTTTGTTCATCTTTTACTGGTATATCAGATGGATTATGACTACGAGGGTGCTGTGGGGATGAGAAAGGATGATATAGGAGTCAGATTTCTCTGCCGACTTCACTGGGGAGGTGGGAGGAGCCTCTCTTGTATTCCTATCCAACACCCGGGGAGGACCTGGGGTGGGGATCCATTCTACCTTGGGTTTCCTCTGTATTTGTAGCTCTTAGCACAGTTCTCATGGTTCTCCCAATATGTACAAAACTGGGAACATTTTCAAGTTACCTAACCAAGCTATGTAGGAAATGATTTACTGGGCTGTTTGTCAGAATACTGGGTACCCAGTCATAAACTTCAAGGGTAGGCTAGGGTAGATTTCTAAATGGGTGTGAAAGCCTGCCAGCTACTGCCTGAGCATGCCATGCTGGTCTCCAGGTTGGACTTCTCTTATAGCCCCATGGCGTCATGTTTCTGTGTTTGGGTGAGTTGTGCACAAGAAATGCTCCTTAAGCTATTGAACTTGGTAGAGGAACAGAGAGGCCAAAATAGCCTTGAGGGCCTGTGCCATATGCACATTGGTTTCCAATGTGAAGGTTAGATTACCATTGTGTCCTCTGTAGGTCTCTGTTCTGAGAATCTATATTTAGCAAAAGGCTGGCCTGAGAAACAATGAGGTGGCCCAGCAATGAGCAAGTGCTATTATTCCATGAGCCTTGGTTTACAGAACACTTGTTTGTTTGTTTACTTAGTGTGTGTGCATTTGCATGTCACAGTATGTGTGTAGGATAAATAACAAGTTGTATGAATTAGTTCCTTTCTCTCCTTCCAACATATGGGTTGTGGGGATTGAACTCAGGGAGTTAGGCACCATCACTCTCTTAGCCATCTAACTGACTCACCCCTGTGTTTTTGGCAGTCCCTGGAATTGAACCTAGGCGAGTGCTCTGGGCTGCACTGTCTCCTCAGCTCTTTCAGGTTACCTTTTTGAGACAGGCTCTTGCCATTTGCCCAGACTGATCTTGAACTCATTCTGAAGTTCGGACATGCCTTGAACTTGTAATCCTCCTGCCTCAGCAAGTAGGAGTCAAAGTTTATGCCTCCATGTTCAGCTGTTTGCCTCTTTTTTTTTCTTTCATTTCCATTAGTGAGGCACAGGAGAGCTGAAGGCTGATAAGTGGTATATGGAATCTAAGATGGGTCTCTGCACCTGGTTCATAGTAAGCCCGGGAAATCCTATTGTCCCCTTTCTAGGAGTAACAGAGAACAAGTGGATGACATAGCCAGTCGATTCATGGCCAGAAGCTGTATCCATCTTTTAAACTTTAGTCAAGTAATACTCTGGAGAACGGAAGCCTTTCAGATCTATACTGAGGCCCAGAGACACAGGCTTGCGGCTCTTTTGCCGGTTTCTATTTATAGAAAATTGTCCACTGACTCGAGCAGCTTACCCTCCACTGGGCTCTTATTTTGATTCCCAAGTCTTCATCTCTTCGGACTTATCTGCTGAATTCCCTGTCTCTGGCTGTCTCTGGCGGTAGCTCATTTTGATCCCTTCTTCTTGTGCAGGTAGATGCACCTCCTAACCATATCCAGCAATTAGGACTTTCTCTGTTGTCTGCCTTGGTCTCAGCCTTCTACTCAGCAAACCATTTAGGCCAAATGGTTTTCCACATGGCTTTCTCCTAGGGAGCCTGAAAAAGGTACACTCTGGTCCTGCACTACATTGTTCTATCACCAAGCCTAGGACTGGATGGAGAGACATCACTGAGCAAGCATCCCAGGATAGATCTGGTTGTTCTATCCTGATCTAAATCTTCAGATAGTTGCCTCTTCTTATGAGGGAACACTTATTCCCTTTCAACTTTGGCCTGTATTTCTTTGGTACCTCAGGTGATCCTTCCATGAGAAAACATCGTTATTGATATCAGTCAAAGGTGAAAGCAGCCAGGTTACCATGAATGGCTGAGAGGATAAACGAAGTTTGAATGTGCATTTACTGGGATTATTCCGCATTAAGAAGAGGACCTCTGACATCTGTTACAACTTGTGTGAACCTTGAAAACTGTACACTACATGAAATAGGTCAGACACAGTAAGACAAAATACTACATGATTCTATTTGCATGAGGTGCTTAGAATTGAAAGATTCTATGAAAGAGGCATGATAGTTACCAGAGGTTGGGGGAGGGGGAAACGGAAAGTTACTATCTAACTGGCTCCCTTTGGGAAGATTACAAAGTTCTGGAGATGGGTGGTAGGGATGGTTACATAACAACAGGTACTTCAGCCCACTGAACTGTAGACTCACAAATGATTACAGTGGTCGGTTTTACATTTACACGCATCTGTACTCACGTAGAAGAGCTTTGCACAGATACATTCTGTACATTTAGTCCCAACCAAAAATCCAAATGCTTTCCCCAAACCCTTAACTAAATTCCTCATCCTGAGTTATTTGAGGAGCTGATACATCTCTGATCAACTAGGTCCTGGATTTTGGATGCCACCACCTGTTAATAACGCCAACAAATTAGGACCCCACTGCTGGACTAACTCACAGATATGGCCAGAGTTCTCAGAATCCTGTCACTTTCTAAAAGCCCCAGCTGGCGACCAAGCCTGTGACACATGAGCCCTCAGGGACAGTCCAGATTTAAATTGTAGTAACCTAGAATCTAGCCCTTGGGTAAGAAACTACCAGATACCAGTTATGTGGCTGAACCAGTGTTCTTAGGTCCATATCAGGTTGCTCTGAGTCATTGCCCTCCTTTTAGATGTGAATTTGCTTGTCAATAGATGGAGAAGTGGCATTGTTTTCTTCTTGAACTTTGAGGATGTGACTTCTAAATGACCAGTGTCCAAAACAGCTCCCAGCAGTGTTGGTGTTCTGCTATTACATACATTTCATACATTTTAGTTTTCTTCTCAGTCAACTCAGGACTTCTTCGTAAGTGTAGTTCCAAGTAGCCATGTGCACCTGCTAAGTTCCATGCAAGCCTGGGTTTCCACTAGGCTCCTTGGTGAAGGGCAGACTTCCTGTTTGGGAATAGAACTGTGTGGTGGTGGTTGTGATTTGCTGTTGTAAAGAGGAAGTGCCTGAGAGTTTTAAAATGGAAATCATGTGGATAAATAAATCCTGAATGTCCCCAAACTGTAACAGTCAGCATTCTGGCCTTGGTATCCCTCAGCTCAGGGTACCCATTGCCCAGTTGAAGATGGTTTGGGAAGTTTGTGGGCTTTTGGAAGTTATTTCCAAAATGGTTCTAGTGTTATGGTTAATCGTTATCATTTTCTTCATTGACAAATATGTCTGAGAACTGAAAATATTTTCACAACCACAGTGAATCAGTCAGTATTCCTTCATTGTAATGAAATACCTGAGGTCATTAACTTGTTAAGATCAAAGGTTTATTCCAGCTCACAGCTTTGTAGGGCTCGGTGGTCCATGATCCATCTGCCAGGTTGCTATGCGTCTGAGGTAAGATGGCATTCCCTGGAAAGTATATAGCAGAGCATACCCAAGCAGCTCACGACCAGGAGTCATGGTCCCATTATTCCTTTTGAAGACATGCACCAAATGACTGAAGGGGATTCTCCCTAGGCTACTTCCTCAAAAGCCAATCCCACTCTGGAAATCAGTCTTTAACCTGTGGGTGTTGGGTTCAAGATTCAACCTACAGCATATAGGTACACCGAGGAAGCAGGATCAGAGCATTTTCTAAGGGGCCTCATGGTTCTGCTGACAGTGTAGGGCTCCCCTGTAATTCAGGTCTCCTTAAGAGTCATGTATAACATGAGACCTTAATTCAGCTCACTCCTAAATGAGCCTGAGGAGTGACACTTTCACGACACAGTGGGGACGTCCATGTAGAGATTCTATGCACTCATTCTGTAGGGAAGATGAAACAGATGAGTGTCCATGGATATGGCCAGCCGGTCCTGGTCCTGACAGGCGTTGGAAACCTTATTTCAGCAGTGTGCATGATTTCTCTTTTCTTAAATGTGATCCTGTGTTGGGATAAGACATGGAAGCTGACGAGGGAAAGGATTTGTCGCCTGTAGGATTTGAGTCTGGACCCATGCCTTCCAGTTCTCCTGTTCCATGGGCACTGTATGGAAGTTGAACACGTGGGTGATCTGCGTGGCTGTGAATATGCTGGGGGTTTTCCCTGACTGGCATGTTCATTGTGACATAGATGGCTTAGAATATACTGATTGGAGCATCTCCAGTAGGCTGTCACTCAAACACCGAGTCAGCTGTTTTCTGTTTCCCCGTAGGGCTGGAGGCTAGGGATGGTCAACGAGTCGATGCCTGCAGATTAGAATCACTTGGGGGAAACTTTTAAAAAGTCCACACACCTGGGTTCTGCTGGATCCAGTTGTATCAGAACCTCTGAGTGCTGGCTATTTGGTATGCTCTTTAAATGAACTCTTTGGAAGATTTAAATATACCCCAATAGAGAGGACTTCAAGGCCATCTAGAAGGATCTGTGTCCCTAGGTGGATAGAGACTATAAAACAAACCCCAATAATCTATGTAAGTCTGAACCCACCTATGGAGCCAGGGAGATTTGGGACTGAGGAGGAGAAGATGCCCAGTGTATTTGTGTGCTGACTCTGGACTTGGCATTTGCATTCACTTCATGGATTTACTTGGATTCACTCGTGTGTTTTGTTTCTCACTTTGTCCATCTTTGGAAGGGTTTTATAACTCTCTCTCAGTATCCTAAAAGGGAAAAGAACTTATAAAATTACACACATTCGCAAAAGGACACTGGAAAGGCATTACACAAAAAGAACCTCTGATATGCCCCAGTATAACTACCTGCAATGAAAAGCCAGATACAGTCTCTCTCAGTGCAAGGATAAGCCCTTAGTGCACAAATGCAAATATCAGCCTATGTCCATTCATCGGGGTATTCTGATAACATATTCCTAAAAGAAACACAGATGATGGGCTGGACTGTCTTCTTGAGCCAGTTGAGAGAAATCAAGGCACAAGAAGATACTGCATTAAGCTGTCTCTGGTTTCAGGCCCTATGGAGTAATCTACCTTGAAAATACTTGTTTTATTTGTTTGCTTCTAGGAGGAATCTTGTAGTCCATTGCTGTAGTGAACGCTAAACCTAATGGCACTGTTTTATGGACAAGGTGATCTTCTAGAACTCAGACCCCTTGTTTATGACTGTGGTCCTGCTTTTTTGTGGTTTTGCTCTAGGTGTCCCCCTTGCAGCCTAGTGGTGGGTGTGACCCTGGGAACAGACCATCTGTGTGTTTTGTTTAAATGAGCGACAAGGTTGTGTGCACAAAGCTCACTGGAACTCAGATGGGTGTTTGCTTATTTCCCACAGGGGGAAAAAAATCTCCTCCTGGCAGGTGACCACAGCAGCTTCCAGGAGCACAGAAGGACAAACAAACTGCACACAGGCCTAATATTGACAGTTCCCTTGATGGAAGCACTAGTGACACATGTGAGGTTTAAGTCTCCATCACGTGCTTTTTCCTCTTGGAGAGAACATACCTGAGTGAACACTGGGAGGCTGGGTGTTTGCCTGTCATGAATGCCCACTTCAGTCACAGAAAAGAAAATCCTAATGGGACTTGTCTTTTTCCCATTCCGTGAACGAAGTATTCCTAGATTATACAGCTGTCTAGCTTTTTTGGGGAGAAGGTGGATTTGGTTGGAGATATATATGTATATGTATATGTATATGTATATGTATATGTATATGTATATGTGTATATGTATATGTATATATGTGTGTGTATGTGTATGTATGTATATATACATGTATGTGTATATATGTATAAATGTGTGTGTATGTATGTATGTATGAGTGAGTGAATGTGCCAGGGATGGAACTCCAGACCTTGTGTATGCTTGAATGCTTTACCAATGAGCCACAGTCCTCACCTGGCCTTTTATCTTTCTACCTTGTGACCAGCCAGAGGACTTCCTAAATCTTCTCTATATTAGGATGGCCAAGGGTGATGGCATACATCTAGGAATCTGGGAGGCAAGAACCAGAGTACCACTGAAAGTCTGAGGGTCATTCTAGTCTACATAGCAAGTTCCAACCTAGGCAGGGCTACCCAGTACGCCTCAACCTTCAGCACCCCACAGAAAGACGTTAGAACATTCAGTAGAATACTGAGACATTGGTAAGGCCACAGCTCAGGCAGCACTGGAGAAGGCATTGCCTTGGACTTTTGAGTTGGGAATGTAAAAGTCATGTAGGTGTTTGCAGAATGGACAGTGTTTGTGCACACGCGTGGGCTTTCCTGCTTTCAGGGATACAGCTCTAGCTGAGAATGGCATGTGGTGTTGGCAGGCTCCCACACTGAGCTTATTGTGAAAAATGAGTTTCCCAGATTTCTTCAGAAAAGGTTCCTAATTGACCTGGAATTCTGAGTACTAGAAAAGCTGAGGCAGAAGGAGCACAAAATCAAGAGACGCTCATGCTGCCGAGGAGTTCTAGACCATCCTGGGCCCTTCTGGTGGCCCTGCCTTAAATGGAAAGAGGGAGAGGTTATAGCTCAGTGGAAGACACCTCTCTAGCAATATGGAACACCTTGGGGGTCCATCCCCAGTGAAACCCTCACGGCCACCGTTAACAATAAAACTTGCATTATCCTAACATAGAATGAGCTGGGGACAGAGAATGGGAAATGCCCCCATGATGGGTGTGGTTTGACTTCACACTTGCCTTCTGGATTCACACCAAACATCAAATGAAGTGGTGGGCTGGGCTGGCACAGATGAGATGGGAAATGACGCTTTCTGCAGTCACACTTGTCACTGTGGTCTCCTCAAGTGAACAGGATTTCCCCAACTTGTTATGATGGAGCAATGGTATGGATTTCAAAGTGCTTTCCGGCTGGTCAGCAGCTTGGCAATGTGAAGGTTTTATTACTGTTAATCTCCTCACTAATTAGTTATGCATGCCTTCACAGTAAAACCAGAGAAGGAGTTAAAATATGAAGGATGATTAGCACAGGGTAACCCTGTATGCATATATATGACTTATATTTCTTACACTAATTAGTAGTCGGCATAGTTAGTAACAATTTAGGGCTCCCTTGGACCCCCACTCTGGAGTGTTGTAACAAGTAAAAAAAAATTATTAGGTTGCACAAAGCACTGTGTGGCTTTAATTATAAACAGAATGTCTGTGTCAATTCAGTACTACTTATGAGTTTGCATTACCTAATTCAGTTCTCACAAGCTCATTGATGGAAGACTTAGGCTTAGTCTACAGTAGCTAAAGTTACCTGCTTCAAGTCACATCAACCCATGGAGCTGGGGAGAGAGCTCTGTTGGTTCAGTGCATTCCTCACACATGGAGACCAGTTTAACCTCCATGTAAGAGAGAGCTGAGTGAGTGGTACACATTTGTTACCCCAGTGTTCCAGAGGTGGACACACAGTGAAGCCTCAGGCTTGCTTCCCAGCCAACCCAGCCTACATGGAGAGTTCCAGACCAGGAAGAGACCCCTGTCTTAAGGAAAACAATGGAAAATGACATTCCTAAGGAGTGACAACTGAGGCTGTCCCTTGACATTTGTGCACACACGTATGCATGTGCAATGTACAGGTGTGTACACACACACATATTTTTGTTAGTAGTCTATAAGCCAGACAGGATTTCAACTCCTATCTCTACCTTACCTCTGAGGCTTTGTTATTCTCACTCAGTCCAAAGGGTACAATCATGGTCGTTGTATTTAATCTGTGTACATTTATAGTCTCTTTCCTAAAATGTTTTTAAGAGTCTATGCAGTAAAACAAAACAACAAACAAACCACAAAACCAGATTTGATACACATTTTTATGAGTTTTGTCAAATGCATAGAACTCCAGTCAAGAACTATGACTCTTCTATGCACACTCCACACTGTCTTTTGTGACTACATTGTGGTTAACCCTTCCTCCACCCTTGGCCAAGTTTGTCTTTAGTGTTCGAATCTCAGTGTATTATACTGGCACCACTACATTTCTATATTTTTGAGTCTGGTTCTTTTCTATTAACATGATCCACGTGATATTCGTTTATGTCGGTGACTGTACCAACAGTCTGCTCCTTTTCATGCTCAGTAGAATGCTGTTGCACCATAGCCAAGGACTTATTTAACCTTTTGCTGGTTGAAATGCTTGTATGTTATTTCCAACTGGGACTGTTATGAATATAGCTGCTATAGCATTGCATTTTCTGTGTGAACATGAATTTTCATTTGTCCTGGGTAAGTAGCTATGTGTGGGATTTGCTGGACCATATGTACATAGCCTTAATGTATTAGAAGCTGCTGAGTTTTGTCCTAAAGCATGGTCTACCATTTACACTTGCTGTAATAGTGTTGGGTGGCCTTAGTAAGTCTGTTTTTTTTTGCTATCTCTTGGTATTGCCTAAGTCATACTTACAGCCCCTCAGAAGTTGCTAGCTGGCTTTAGCTTTCAACTTCCTGATAACAGATCAAACATATTTAATGAGTTTATTAGCCTACTATATAAGTTTGATGAAATATTTTCTTAAATATCCTACCCAATTTTTAAAAGCAGTTTTGTTGGCCAGTGGATTTTTGAGCATTCTTTATTTTGTCTTTGAATATATGTCTTAGAGTTGTCAGCTTTGGGGGTTAGAGAGATTACTGAGTGACATATACTGCTCTTGCAGAGGACCCAAGTTAGGGTTCCAGCACCGGTATTGGGCAGCTCACAACTGCCTATGACTTCACTTCTAGGGAATCTGACTCCTTTTGGCCTCCATGGGCAACTACACTCACCGACATATACATATACACATATAATTAAATGAAAGATAAGAGGCCATTAATTTGAGAGAGAGTTAGGGGAGGGAATGTGGGACGAGTCGGAGGGAGGAAGGGGAGCAGAGTGGGAAGGAGAGAACTATGTTTTGAGTGAAAAATAAACATGAAAATGAAAATAAGGCTAGGTATGGTGCCAAACATCTTAAATCTCTTTGCTTAGGAGGCAGAAGCAAGCAGATCTCTGTGAGTTTGAGATCCTGGGTCAGCCAGGTCATAGTGAGACTGTGTGTGTGTTTGTGTGTGTGTGTGTGTGTGTGTGTGTGTACAGAATATAGAAATACTAGATCCAAGTGCCTCATTTGCTGTTCTTTATAATGGTAATACTTAAAAGTTCCCTCCCTTCCACTGCTTGTTCTCGTGTGCAGCAGTATAACTGGCCTTTAGCAATCACTTTTCATCTTGGATTCTATCTATGCCCTTGCTAGTTTTGGATGCTTTTAAAAATGTGTCAGTTCTCTAGGATTTTTTAAATGTAATTTATTATGTCACCTTTACAGAAAAAACTGTTCCCCTCTTCACAGTCTAATCTCTATGTTGTTTATATTTCACAATTGCTTCTTGTCTGTATCACACACACTGGGATGTTTGGTGTCACATTAAACAGGAGAGAGGAGGGCTGAGCTAGCAGACATCTTTGCCTTGGTTTGACCTTAAGGGCAGACGTTCATGCAGTCACCTCTGAATGTAATGTTAGTTACGTGGGTTTTTTTTTTCTTTTTACACATTGTCTTTATTAGGTTAAGGGAATTTACTTTCTGTCTCTACTTTGTTGGGGTTTTTAATCAAGAACAAGCATTACATTTTGTTCAATGACTTAAATGCCTCTATCAAGATGATGATGGTGATTATGTGTTTTTTTTTCTCTTTAGCACATTAAATTTGATTATTTTTCTTGAGTATTGAAATGGATTCACATTCCTAGGACAAGTGATATAATATTATGATGTGTTATCATCAAACAGCTTTTTAGATTGGATTGACTAATCTGGTGAGGATTTTTGTATTTTTGTTCGTAAGGGATGATAGTACTACTTTTTTCTAGATAGGTACTATTATTGCCATTTCATATATGATGATATCTCTTGTGAAATTATTGTCCAGAGTACATTTTAGTTAGTAGAGGAAGCTCATACATATATCTACAATTAGATGATGATGTTAGTAATACGAACCCTTCACTATCACCTAACTAGCATGTGCTAACTAGGAAATTGCTCTTGTGGGAAGTGTACGTGTCACCTTCAGAATGGAGTGAGCATGGTGCGATTACTATTCTAAGAATGAAATTCAGTCCCTATGTAGGAGGCCTGAGAAAAAAGCACATCACTTGCCAAAGAGGGAGGTGGCAGTAGTCTTCTATGGAGCACTCAAGTGATGTACTCAGGGTCCCTTGTTATTCTATTGGGAGTTGTGGCACATCTGGAGGCAGCCAGTGAATTTTGGAGTAATAAAATTCTAGGGGCAAAGACCTGGAAGACGCTCTCGGGGTCCAAGTCTACTTCCTGGTTTAGAATCTCACATGATCATGAAGGAAGGCATCTCATCAAAGCCATATGCTCTTCCTGTTGGTGGAACTGGGATGATGGTACCCTATTACTGTTTTCCTTTGTAACTTCAGACCACACATATGTTATGATTAACCTTGATGATTGGTTCTGGAAATCCTTGGAGATATAAAACTCTGGACACTAAGGTTCTGTCCATGAGATGCATGCAGCCTACATTCATCCTTGAGAATACTTTAGATCATCTCTGGATTAATTGTCTAATTTAGTGTCAGTTCTGTGTAAGTAGTTGTCATAATATGTTATTTAGAGAAAAATGACAAGGAAAAAGTTCACATATGTTTGGGACTGGTATATTAGAAAAAATTATGCTGAGTATGATGGCACATGCCTGTAATCTCAACACTCCACTTAGGTGAAGGCAGGGGAGATAGGAGTTCAAGGGTAACTTCCAGTATGTGGTGAGTTTGAAACCAACCGTGGCTACACCAGACCCTGTCTCAACCAAACTAAACCAAACCAAACCAGAACATAACAAAACAGGACAGATAAAAGGCCTCTCAATTCCCCCAGACAACAACGAAAGCAACCTTTCCAGTCTAATGTTGTTAGTTGAATCCACTGATACAGAGCTGCAGACACAGAAGGCTGGGTATGGATTAGGGGCCTAGGGAGGTGATGGCCAGGCTCTGTCCAGCAGCCTGCTCTTAGCACATTAATTTCCTGTCTACTTTGTATTAAAATGAGATAATTGCTACCAGGAACTTATGGAAATGACCAGCACCAGAGGATTCCCAACACCTAGATCTTCCTCATCTGATTTGCTTAAGCATACTGTCTGGGGACAGAGTCCAATTATTTAGAACTAAGTCCCTAATAAGCAACAGTATGATTACAGTGTTTGCCATCAAGAACCACCATGGAGCAGAGGAGACTCCAGGGAAACATCAACACAGAGCAAAAGCAAAACCCTCCTGTTTCTCAGAGAAGAGCAACATAGACTCCCTCCAGGAATAGAGCATGTCTCCCGCATTCAAATTCAAAGTACCAAATGGAGACTGATTATGGCAGAGGAAGGAGACCTAGGATAGCACACCCTGCCTTGCCTTTGCCTTTCATTGCTTCCTTGTAATAATAGTTTCTCAGTGTTCTCTTTGGATGGCTCCCAAATTTGCCTTCATAAGCTTTCCTTGTGGAGTAGTTGATGTTGCAGATAGCTGTTAAATACTGAGGCCGGGGGATTGTTAATATAGGGAAAGGAGGCTTTCTGTCCCGAGTCACAAAGAGTTATGATCTCTGAATCAGAGAGTTCTCTTCAGTTAATTCTTAGCAGTCCCTATACCCAGCTCTTCTACTTTGCAAAAGTGGTGGTGCAATCTGTACCCAACAGTTTTCCCATGTAAGTCTGTTCTTTCCAAACCTGAATAAAGCTGTCTTGTTGAGGGTTTATTTAACATTTTGATTCTTTTAAAAAAAACATTTATGTGTATGAGTTTTTCCTCTCTCTCTCTCTCTCTCTCTCTCTCTCTCTCTCTCTCTCTCTCTCTCTTTCTCTCTCTCTCTCTCTGTGTGTGTGAGTGTGTGTGTGTGCATGTGCATCCTTAGTGTTCTTGGAAGGCAGAAGAAGGCAGTGGTTCCCTTGGAACTAGAGTTTCAGGTAGTTGTGAGCTGTGTAATGTGGGTGTTAGGAACTGTATCTGGGCCCTCTGCAAGAGCTTCAAATGCTCTTAACTACCGGTCTAGTCCCAGTCCTATATTGGTTTGATTTCTAATGAGTGTCAAGTGTTGGTGGATGTGTCAACTGGCTGTTCTGTGGACTGTGTGTCTTTGTCTTATCCACATGTGTTTGATTGGGAAGGGAGGTTTCTTCATCTGGACATAGGTTTCTGTGAATGGGAATACTGGAGTTGTGCTGTGACTCCCTGAGGAAGGCCTTTGGTATAGTGTGAATGTTAACATTTTGATAAGATTTTATTTGTAAGACTTGAATTCCCCCCCCCAATAAGATTGTGGGGTTTGCATCTTAAGGAGATTAATGCATGAGTATATTTTCATTCTTTCCCCTTAAATGTCTCCAACACTTCACTCTGATTTTTAAATTTAGAAATGTTATTAACATGAAGAAGCTAGGTTTTCTTCATAATTATAACGAGCAAGACATCTACAGTTGTTTCCTAAATACCACTCATCTGGATATGGCAGCCAATGCTGTACAGACAGCAACAACACGAAACATATGTTAGCATTGAATCCCCTTTCAATCCTACACTTTGATCTTTGTTCAACACTGTGAGGCTTGTGGAGAGGAAGTCACTGCCAGCCAGTGGCTGCATACATAGAAAGGGGGAGCTGGCTATGCAGGACTGGCATTTTTGTTTCAAAATAAAGTCAGGAAATGAGGCCATGCTCATCACTGCCAAGACTTGCCCTTAGGAGAGATGCTAGGATTGAGCATCTTAGAGAGTTCAGGCGATCCCTTCAGACCCTCAATCCTAGAGTCCTGGAGGGCTGAGGCATAGTGATTCGTTTCTGTGTTTCCCTGCCACTTCTGAAGTGTAGCTGACGTATAGATAAAGACAATTAGTGTGGCCAGTTTGTATTTTAAGTGTAATTTTCCAAAGCACTGAAGAATGAGGCAAAAGAGAACAACATTGAGTCATAGTAATATTCCATTTGTTTGTGACTGTGTGCTTTATGTACACGTCTAGAACTTTCTCTGGTTGATACCTGTAATTGCTTTTGCCATTGTGAGGTTGAGGTCCCAGTTCTAGGGAGAGCTGGAAGAGGTGCAGGCCAGTTACTAGACATGGGGTGGGGTGTTCTGGTGCTATAATTCAAGTCTGAGGGCAAGCATGGAGTTCTCTTTTAAAGCTCTCAGCTGAAGGTGGATGTGGTAGAACAGCATATTTGTCTCTCAAGTACGAAAAACGAGACAAGTTCAGGTAGGTTCATGAGTGATTTTCAGCAAGAATGGTGGGCTTTTCATAGTTCAGAGAAGAACGTGAGTAAATGTGAAAACAAAATCTAATTTTTGTGATAGCGAAAGTTATTCCATAGCTTCTGTGAAAGCATGATAATGGGACGATTTGATGGGATTGTTCAGTAGTCCCCTTCTGTAGTAGGGTAGAGAGGTGGGGTTGTAGTCAGCCCACACCATGGGGCAGGGGAAATGTATGGTCAATGGGCAGGTGGGGTCAGTAGATGCAAAAAGATAGGAGAAAACATCTGGGCTAAGGAGGGGTGCAGATTGACACTATGGGATTCTGGCTCAATGCCAACTGGGTACCCCCACATACCTGGGGGATGGTGGAGGCTGAGGACCTGATCAGCTGTGGTGGAAATTAGGCTCGAAGGATGGGGAAACTCTTGTTCCATTGGATTTTACCAGGAGGGTTTAGACGAGTCTAGGAGAAGTTTCAAGAGCTCAAGTAAAGACTTTAGCCAGGCCTATGACATTTGGGAAGCCAATGCTGGGCTAGAGCATTGTTTTTTAAGATTTATTTTCAGTCATGTATATATATGTGTGTGTGTGCATACATGTATGAGCACAAATGTCTGAGGAGTTCAAAGGAATGTTGGATTCCCTCAGAGCTGGAGTTTCAGGAGCTTGTGAGCCTCTGGATGGAATGTTGGGGCTCAAAGTTATGTCCTCTGCAAGCACAGAACATGCCATGAACTTCAGAGGCCAAACCATTTCTTTAGCTCCTGGGCTGGATGTAGGTGTGTGTGTGTGTGTGTGTGTGTGTGTTTGCACCTCATATGTGCAGGAAAACTGTCCTGGAAGCAACAGTTTTGTATCTCACCCACGAAAAATCTGCCAGGCCTTTGCTGTGGCCATGGGTTCTAAAGTTGTGTTGAGCTTTCTTGGCCCCATTTCTTTCCTTCTGACATAGCTCCAGCACCCAGGCTTCCTGCTATTTGCACTAACGAGTGTCTTCATCAGCGCTGAGCCTTAGGTTTGTGGTTCTCTTCTCTGAAGACTTCTCCTGATATGCTCATGCTTCTCCTTGCTCCATGTATTCATCATTGCAAACTGCATGTGTGTTTGAGTCTTTATGTACACATGTATATATGTATTGTGCTTTTATGTGTATGTTTCTCTGTGTTGTTTATATGCCTGTGCATGCATATGTGTACATGGTTGTGTATATTCATGTGTGTGTGTTGTTTATGTGCCTGTGAATATATATGTGTATGAGGTTGTGCATTTCGTGTGTGTATGTGTGTGTATGTGTGTGGTTCATATGCCTGTACATACATATGTATGGAGGCCAGTGTACAGTCTTACCTGTCGTTACTCAGGTGCCATGCCCCTTGTTTTGGGGCAGTTTCTCATTGGCCTGGAGCTTACTGCTTAGGCTAGGTTGGCTGGCCTCCAAACCCCTAGCTACCCACCTTCCTAGAGCTGGGATTTCAAGTGTGTGCCACCATACCCAGCTCTTTTTCTATGGTGCCTGGAGATTTTACTTAGGGTGCCATGCCTGCCTGGTAAGTGCTTTACCAACTGATCCAATTTCCCAGCTACATATGAATTTGTTTCCTCTGTCTCCCCCGGCCCCCGGCCTGGGAGCATCTGGGGCCAGAGCTCCCATTCATCTCTCTTCCACAGCTTTCATATAATTTTGTTCAGTGTGTGTTCAGTGACTAAATGGCCTGAATGCCCTTTCCTCCCCATCTCTGCAGCTCTCAGATGTGTGACCTGCCCACTGTGTCTGAGGCCCTTTGCCACTGTGCCTCCACACCTAGAGGGGCAGTGCAGAGTGCCTTATGTGATCTGTGGCAGCTTATTATTCTCATTTCCTTGAGCGAGCAGCCGCTCTTCACAGGGCTAACTCAGGTTTAAACCATGGCTGGTTTCCAGTTTCATTAAGGACTTCCTGCTGAGTCCTGCTAATGTCTTCGTGTGGCACATTGGCCTGTTCCCAGGAAGCACACTCTGATTTCTGTGGGGATGTCAATAGTTGTATCTCTTAACGGGAAGTGGCTTGCTGATGGAATCTCAAGCGCTTTAATCATAGGCCAATTTGGGAAGAGACCTTTAGACAGCCAAGTGCTTCAGAGGCCCTCAAATCACCAAGCTTGTGGATTCTTGGCTTTGGGAACTGTCTTGTTTTGACCTGTCTGTCCTGAATTTCAGGCAGCTCGTTCCCAAGTGTCAGGGAAGCTGCAGAGGAAGATCTGTAGTGTACCCTGCAGCTGGAGCCTGTCTCTGCCCTCCTAGGCCAGCTTGAGTGGCATGTGCTTGGGGCTTAGGCTTCTGTGATGGTCTGAACATGGTCCGAGTTCCTGCCTTTCAGGACTTGAAGGTGCAGTCAAGAACATATGTGTACCTGTATTCTTTCTGAGGGCTTATAACCCCCACAGCCAAGGAATTGAAAAAATCTAGGTGAACTATACTACCATGCTTTGGTTTAGTTTGGGGGCAGGGTATAGAACCACACTATCATCTTTTGTTCTATGGGTAGTCACAGGGCAGACTTACTGTTGGCTTTAGCCAGAAACGTGTATCATCAGATCTTCATAATAAATTGCTTAGCAGCTTGTGTGTGTGTGTAAGTGGTTGAACAGCAAGCACATCTCCCCATAGCAGAGCCTGCAGAGGTAGGAACTTTTCTTTTTTTTTTTAATTGGATATTTTATTCACATTTCAGATGTTATCCCCTTACCCCATTTCCCCCCTGCCCAGGAACCCCCTATCCTATTCCCCCTCTTCCTGCTTCTATGAGGATGTGTCCACCTCCACCCCCTACTCCAACCTCCCCACCTTTGAGTTCTCTCCCCCCCCACACACTGAGCATCCAGCCTTCATGGGACCAAGAATCTCCTCTCCCACCTATGCCTGACAAAGCCATCCCCCCTACATATACAGCTGAAGCCATGGATCTCTCCCTAAGTGCTCCCAGGCTGGTGGTTTAGACCCTGGGAGCTGTGGTTGGTTGGTATTGTTGCTTTCCTCATGGGGCCACAAACCCTTTCAGCTCCTTCAGTCTTCTTTCTAACTCCTCCATTGGGAACCCCATGATCAGTTCAATGGTTAGCTGTGAGCAGCCGCCTCTGAATATGTCAGACTCTGGCGGACCTCTAAAGAGACAGCTATATCAGGTTCCTGTCAGCATGCACTTCCTGACATCCACATCAGCATCTACCTTTGGTGACTGCACATGGGATGGATACCCAGGTGGAACAGTCTTCAGACAGCCCCTCCTTCATTTCTGTCCCACACTTTGTCTCCATATTTGCTCCTTGAGTAGGAACATTTCTAAGGGCTGGGATAAAGTTAACGTGATTATGTTGTAGGAGACTAAAGGGCCTGCCAATTGTGCAGGAAGATTAGGCTGGCTCTATTAATCAGGAAATGAGCAATGAGATGCGTGGGCCATTTAGAAAGAGACAGGACCAGTAGGCAGGCACAAGGGTCAGTTTAGCTCCCACTGAGTATTTGTGCTTTGCTAAAGAGTGCAAATTACAAAGCATTTAAGATGCCAAGACCTAAGTCTAGAACACTGAGAAAAAGTGTTCTAGGGGGGAAAGTTCAGCTGAAAAACAGTATCCTCCTCTCCCAGCAGAGGATGCAGGCTCAGGAAAGTAGGAGGGAAGAGTCTCTGCCTCAGCCTTGGCAGGTAATAGTCTCTGTCGGGAACCTGGAGAAGGTCGACTTGTTCTACTGGAAGGTTCTCTGGCTATGGTTTTGTTAATGAACTTCTCTAGTATAAGTTACTATTGATAAGGTATGGGCAGGGGGCTCTGGACACTTTTGGGTGGTGGGGAGCATGGTGAAAAACCTTGATACTTCACTATTACCGTTCTTTCTGAATTTGAGGTTTGACCACAGCTAGACCTGTGCTGACGTGTCTCAAAGTGACAGAGAATGACTTTATCATCAGGTCGAGATTAGATGGTCAGTTTTGTTAGCTTGATGGCAAACATGTGATCTTCTTGAGCCTTGGTTTTGTCAGCTGAAGAATGGGCATAATAATGTTACCATGAAGAGTTGTTGGAATAAAAAATTGGCTGGTAGTTGTGCTTGAAAGTACACTTCAATAAACAGCACTGGGGGCATGTAGTTGTACTTCAATAAACA
>NW_021604604.1:12120013-12124946 GCF_004785775.1 Grammomys surdaster | reverse complement strand
ACTTCAATAAACAGCACTGGGGGCATGTAGTTGTACTTCAATAAACAGCACTGGGGGCATGGCGATGCTCTGGTGAAGAAGATGATGATGGTGACTATTTAGGTTCGAAGAGCTTCATTATTTTTTTCAGATACAATATTGTGGGAGAAAGGAATTATTCTCTATACTCTAGTCTGTACTTAGAAGGAATGACGCCATATCTTGGTTACCAAGCACTTTCCTAACATGTAGGAGGCTCTGGTTCAGTCTCCTGTTACACGCATGCCTGGTTACACACATGCACACACAGATTCAACTTCTGAACTTGTAAGGACACACAGACTGGTACACATCATGGTCATTACCCAAGATGCAGCTTAGTGATCAAAGTGTGCGCCAGGTATTTTCCTTGTGAAACAAAGACAGACAAGAGGAGAGGAGTTTTAAGGGTAAATATAGAGAAAGTGGTTTTTTTTAAATGCCCTTAAGTATCATAAATAAGGAAATTGTTGGCTATACACAGACTTCCTGAATGCCAAAATCATTTGTTCATGTTCAAAGGGATATTTAAAGGACACAGAACGCAATTCCAAATACATTTGGTTGGAATGAGGATATTGCATATTGATCAGCTCTGCTTATTTTTCCCACTTGCTTAGGCCACCCCTTGTCATCACAGCCAGCATCAGGTGCACAGTTTTCCATCAGATGTTCAGAGCACACACAGTGTGGGACCCTTGCTCCCTACCCCCACCCCCAGGGCATTATCCTGTCCACACTGCACACTTGAGTATGAACATTGTCGTTTTCTGGTCAGTGGCTTTGAGACTTCTATAACTTCTTAAGCCTTGATGAGTCTAGTTTCTGCATGGTGACAGATGAGAATGATAATAATAAAAATAACAACAGCAATAATATTTTTGTGTTTATTTCCTACCATTGCTATCACAAATTAGCAAAACGTACTGACCTTGAGGCATCACAAATTCTCTTAGTTTTGGTCAGAAGTCCCAAACTGAATATTACAAGGCAAAGCTCAAGATATTAGAAGGGTTTGTGCTTCTCTTTGAGATTCTTGGGGAGAGTTCCTCTATCTGCTAGGTAGGGGCTGAATGTTTCTTTTAGTTAGTGTCTCTTTCAGCATGGATGTCACCCTGCCCTCCATTGTCACATCTTCCTGAAAGTTGACCTTTCATGTCCTCCTCTTACAAGGACCTTTGTGATTATTGGTTCTACTCAGGAAAATCCAGGACACCTACGATAGTAGGATATACAACTTGGTCATGACTGCAAAGTCTCACTGGCTGTGTCTGGTAGCATAGCCACAAACCAGAGCCTGGATCTCTTTGGCGGATTGTGATTCTGCCTGTCATAAGATTATACAGAGCTGTGAATCCAGGTGACATGAGACACACAGACACACAGGGGACCGAGCACTGCATTTCACTACAAACCACTGCTCCTTGCTGCTGCTGCTGTCATCCCTCAAGTGTCTGACAGCTGCTGCGCTCAGAGAGCCCTCCCGCTAGCCTTGGGACACTTTCTACTGCCTCAGCCTGACGTTCTTGTCTTCCTTCTCTCTTCCTGGTTCTGTCCCTCTCTTTATATACATTAAAATATATTCATTCTTCAAGGCTCATTTCAAATGTTCTCCATGAGTGAGTTCCCCAGTGTCGCCTTATTTAAGAGTAATCTCTATGAGGACAAGTGTTTGTCCCAAAGGCTGCTGTACTTCTGTGTCAGTGAAGATATGTGGCCAGTCTCTGAACCAGGACTGAATAGCCAGTTTCTAGGAGTCTTGTCTAGACAGGTTGTCTCTACAGCACAGAGGATGAACTTGGCTGTGGAATAGGATTGTCAATTTGCATTTTGTCATTGTGATGTAGCTAGATGGCTGACTCAATTAAAATATCCTGTACATGGCTTTAATTAGCTAGTCATTTTGTATAGATTATTATTGATTTTTCTCTCTCCCTTCTCAAACATTTCTCCATTTCATTAACTTTTAATAGAGAAAGTATGGGTACATAATAAAAATGAATCAAAGTGTGTCTCCCAGTGAGCTTCACTCACACATCACTCCCCAGAGGAGGTAGAATCTCTCTGCTTCTTGTCCACCCTTCCCAAGACTCCGTGTATGTGTGTGTGTATTTATTTGTGTATTTGTATATATATGTTTTGTGTGTATGTGTGTATACATGTGCATGTTTATATGAGTATGTGTGCATGTGTATGTGTCTGTGTATGTATGTATGTATGTTTGTTTATATATGTGTGTTTGTGTGTATATGTGTATACATTTACATGTTTATGTGAGTATGTGTGCATATGTATATATGATATGTGTGTATGTGTGTGTGCATGTGTATGCATGTGTAAGTATGTGTGTGGGGGGTATATCTGTTTGTGTGTATGTGTGTGTATATGTGTGTGCAATATAAATATTAATATTCTTTAGCTTATATCTTTGAGATAATTCAATTGTATATATCTACTTAGTTATTTTAAATAGGTATGTAGTATTCTATTCTATATATGTATATTTTTGCTTGTTTTGAAGACAATTTTGTTATGTAGCTAACCTGGAACTCACTGTGTAGCTCACAGATTCAACCATCCTCCTGTCTCAGCTTCCTGAACTCTGAGGTTATAGTTTTGGTTTTTTTTTAGAGCAGAATATTGGCCTTATTTTCTTTGGATAGGTGTAGCCAGTTGTTCCATCACCATCACTGAGCTTAAGAACTCTGGTTTTTATGGGAAAATAGAGAACACTGGTGTTTGCTCATCAGGAAGCCTGGAACTTTTCTCCAAGCTCTTGCTCAGACATTGCTCTAGGTGACAATGAAAGTTGGTCTTACAGGAGTGTTTGCAATAAGAAGGTCCTCCTAGGCCCTGGTGGTGCAGGTCCATCATCCCAGCTGCTAGGAAGGCTGAGGAAGAAGGACCATGAGCTCAAGGGCTGCCTTGGTTATGGAGGGAGTTTAAGGATAGCTTGGACAACTTAATGAGATCCTGGCTCAAAAATTAAAAATAAAACTAAGGCTGTATGTTGCTTAGCTCATTGGTCGAGTGTTCCCCTAGCATGTGTTAGCCTTGGACTCGATTCCTAGTACTGTTTAAAGAGGTCCTGTGATGGCCACAGTAAGAACCAAGCTGGTCAGGTTTCCAATGAATATCCTGTTCCACTCATCTTACCTGTAAGCTCATGAATGATGCCCATTGGCCCTTCTAAAGGAGCTGCCCACTATTACTGAGCCAACATTGGATCTTTACAGTAGTCAGAGAGAAGGACACTAGTGCCCATCAAGTCTGTTTCCTCGTTGTATCTGAGGGAGAAGTAAAGGCGCTTTCAAGAGCCACCTCTGCAGAAAGTTGTCTTCATAATGATGTCAGCATAAACAGCCATGAGCAGTTCCATCTAAGGTGATGCAGAAAGGTGAAAATATTCCAGAAGTTCCTGCTTCATCTAATCCATTCCTCCAGCACCCATCATCAGATATTCCCATCCAGAAAGTAGCCCATCTAGATGGTTTATGGCTGTATAAATAATACTAGCCTTTTACACTGTGTCCTTGGGAGACTCCCTGGTCCCAGCAGAGCCAAATCAGTTTAGACTTCCCAGAATTCTTAGCGGTAATGAGATAAGAAATAAAAACTTGCCAACTCCATTTGGGTCCCTGTCACCCTTTGACAAGTGACATAGGGACCACAGAGTTAAAGTGTGAGAGCCTGTGAGAGAATCCAGGGGGGAAAAGTTGTGCCGTTAAATGAAGCGTGTTTTGAGGATGGCAGCATGCATTCGCTTGGAATTTATTTGTCTGCTCTGTTTGGATCAGTGACTCTATTAACAGTAAAGATTTACTGCCACAGAAAAAGCCTTTAGAAACTGGAGATGTCAAAGCCAATGAGGGTGCCAGCCATTTGGTGCTTTTCCTCAGTCTCAAGGTTTGTCACAATTGAGACCCGCTTCAGTGGCTCGAGACGCAGGAATGCACTGAGTAAGAATGGATCTGGACCACGATCAGGCTAATCAGACGAGCATTTAAGAGTACCTCTTTATGGTTCTTGAAGATCTCATGGAAAATTTGTTATTGTGGAATCTACCAGTTACAGAGGAAGATGGGATTAGGGTGCCTCTTCCCACCCCCAGTTAAAGAGAGTAAGAATGACAGGCTTGGCTCAATTGGGGAACTACTTTCTATTGAAGTGTAAGGACTTGAGTTTGGATCTGTAGCGTCCTGTAGAAATTGAGACCCAGCAGTGCATGGCTTCACCACTGTGGAAGGGAAGGAATGCAGGTAGAGCTCTGACCGAAGCCTGCTGGCCAGCAGTTCTAGCAAAACTGGTGAGACTCAGGTTCAGCAGGAAAGCTTATCTTAAAAAGTAAGGAGTAACGTGACCTGAGGGAAGACACCTGAGCTTGATCTCTGGCCTCTGCACACATATGCACACACATGCAACTATATCCACATGCACACTTGTCTCTGTATGCACATGATTCACACACATACGCGCACACACACACACACACACATGCATTTTAGTTAAGAGCTTCTTCATTTCGAAGACCCTCCACTGAAGCTAAGGATTTGTCTCTGTTTTGATGTTAAGACCTTGACCCCAGTTAATAAGAATGGGCATTGCAGATTGTTTTCCTTAGGAAAAAGAATTTTAATTCTTTTAGCTTAAACATTCATGTATACTGACATATAGCCTACTATGTAATTGCAAAGTAGAGGGTTTTGTAAGATGCACCTCAGTGAATACGAGCTTTATGTAAATTATATACCAGTCTTCCGACAGCACTCATATTAGCTCTGGGAAAACGGGAAACAGAGACCGTTTTGATGTGCTCATGTGGCAGAATTTGATTTTTACACTGGGCGTGTTTGGGGCCTTTTGGTTCAGTGTGCATGTCAGCTTTACAGTGGTGTGCATGTCAGCTTTACAGTGG
>NW_021604604.1:12079996-12120003 GCF_004785775.1 Grammomys surdaster | reverse complement strand
GTCAGCTTTACAGTGGTGTGCATGTCAGCTTTACAGTGGTGTGCATGGCACTGGACAGTGTGTGAACTGCAGGAAGAGCAAGCTTTTCTCAGATTGCTTGGTCTCTGCCAGGGGAGTTGCTGAGACACCGAGGCCATCGTAGTCCAGCTGGTGTTACTATCCATTCCCTTTCACCATTGGGGTTAACATGCAGAGTGTTTTCTCCTCCCATTTTGTGTATTGATTCTGTTCTGAAACAATAGCTCTAAATGATGTCTGTCTAGTTCCTAGATTGTCTCAAGCCAAATTATCACCAACTCTATACTCTCTTCCTGTATTTTACAAATACATATTCTCCTGGCCCTCCACCAGGGACAACAGTGAGCTGGGTGGAGAAAAGCGTTTTGATTGATGGCGAGGGCCTGGAGTAATGCTAGAAGGCCCAGTTGCGGGGTGTGATGACGGTAGCTGGAAGCAATGCCGTTAATAAAGTTAATAACACAATCAATCTGATTCATATGTAGAACAACTAAAAAGCACGAAAAGCCAATGAGCCAATAATAGCTGACTCTCAGCTAATAGGGCCAACCATCCCTGCATCTGATTATTCTTGGTCTAATTTGGGATGAATATAATTTTACCAAATGGTTGGTTTAGCGTACTGTCATGAATCAAAAAGATAGCTCCCGATTCTTTCTGAAAGTCATTCCATCTCTCTCTCTCTCTCTCTCTCTCTCTCTCTCTCTCTCTCTCTCACACACACACACACACACACACACCTACACACACACACACTCTGTCTCTCTGTGTGTATGTGTGTTTATGCACACGTGTGTGTATATATGGATGCAAGTACAGGCTAGACAACAACTTCTAGTGTCATCCCTTAGAAGCTATGTGCCTTGTTTTTTATTAAACAAAGTCTCAGTAGCCTGGAGCTCACCAAGTAGACCAGGTCTTCTGGCCAGTGAACTCCAGGGATCCACCTGAACCTCTGCCTTCTCAGTGCTGGGTCTGCAGGTGCAAACCGCTGCACCGGGCAGTTAAGTGGGTGGTGGAATCTAAGCCTACGTTCTTAGGGTTGTACATCGAACATATTACTAACTAACCTCTTTGCTCAGCCCCAAAAGATAGTGTGTTCACCAGTTCAGTGAGCATCCAAATGCTGAAAGCTACAGCAGATTGGAGGCTGAAGTCTTGTCTATGTTGTGATTAAATTGTTCTTATATGAGAAAAGACTTTGTGTTTAAGTGATGCATATTCTGGAGCAACCAGCTCTGTGCACTGTCCTCTTAGAGACCATTTGATATTTTTTTTCTTAATTTCGGGTTAAAGACTGTTAGCAAACGAGAAGGCAGAAGCCAGAAGCCCTAAGGTTCTAGTCTCTGATTTTATTTTTTGTTTACTTTTTTTTTTTTAAAAAAAAGTTATGCATTTATGTCTCTGTGTATGCCTGTGTGTGCATTTGTATATGCATGTCCATTTGTGTGTGTGTGTCTGTGTGTGTATATGACTGTGTGTGTTTGTGCGTGTGATAAATATGTGAATTTCAGTAAGAGGAGAACCTGAGGTAATTGATTCTTTTCTTCTACAGGAGTGAGTTTCAGGGATTGACCAGAGGCTGTCTGTCTGTCTTGGTGATAAGTACCCTAAGAGAAGCCATCTTGCTGACTCCTCTCACTTTCTTCTTAAGAAACAGTCTTGTTTTGTTCCCTAGGCTGTCCTCACAGCTCTTAGGTTCAAGGTGCCCTCTTGCCTTCGTTTTCTGAAGAGCTAGAACTACAGCCGTACATTACTGTGCTCACCCTCTGCTCTAATGGTAACAGTTGTTAGTAAATGGGTGGTTTAGGAAGCAAAGCCAGGATTTGCTAGCCTCAGCTCTGAATTCTGGTCTCAATAGAAGACATGGATCTGAATTAGGATGCTCTGAATGGTTCTGTCTTTTCACATCTAGGGTAGTACATGGCAACCATGGTTCACAAACCTTTAATGCCAGGTAGTAGCCTAGGTGTCCTCAGGGTGGCGTATTCTGAGGAGTGCCAAAAGATGAGGCATTTCCTAGAGCCCAGGCCACTTGCCCTCTCATTGGTCATCCGGATGTTGGATCATTGCCCTTTACGTGGCCTGAATGTGTATCCTAGGTGGACTGGGTGCAGCCATCTATACCAGGACTCGTTCTTGAGCCTTATTAAAGCAAATCAAGAGGGCCTGTTTTAAAGCCATCATTTATGAAGTTAAAAACTTAAGCAGTCATTTAAAATTCTTCACTCTCATGACATTTGCCTCAAGTCTTGAAACTCTTGCTCTCCAAAGATGGTACCCGACTCAGAATCCAAGCAGGCTGCCTCCAGGTGATGATCTGATTTTCTTTGGAAGAACAGCAGGGAAGGAGGGGTCAACTTCTGCAGTTTATGCAGTTTCTCTCCAGCTGGAGAAGATCCTTCAAATCTCAAGGATAACTCGTTTGACTTTTCTGTAACTTGCCATAGACATTCAATTTCAGTGAGGACTTGGTTTTAGGTTTTTTTTGTTTTTGTTTGCTTGTTTTTTAGTAATGATTCCCTTTTTATAATTCAAATAATATTTTTTGTTTGTTTTCCTTTTGTTTTGTGTTTCTTGTCACAGCTTGGAAATGTGTAATTTTTCAGAGAACTGGAATTGTCCTTTCTCCTATCGTTGTGCATTTCTGACTCATTTATGTCTGTATAATAACCCACCTTTTCCTGTTAGTTTTTACTCACATAACCCTGCGGAGGCATATGCCATAAACTCATGTCTAATATTTTCTCTCGTCAAAACCCACCATGTTAACTTTCTTGAGCAGATGTGGACACATGTCCATCCCAGTGTCCCTTGAGTGGAGATGAAGGGAACAGTCAGGTTGTAGGGACAAGGGCCTGTCTTGTCCTTCAGACACGCTGGTATCACAGGCTGCTGTCCGCTGGACATACATGCCTCGGATAGCGTTGTGCCACCTAGTTTGGAACACATACTGCTTACGTCCACGAACTGCAGGCAGGTGGACAGTACTCTTTATCCCCACTCTCCTCTCTTGGACTTTGTTTCTTGGGCTGTCCGAAGGCCCACCAGGCTCTCAGATCTTTCCCCTTGCCACCACAAGCTCCTGCTCCCCCAGATGTGTTGTGTAATTACATCGAAAGTGGTTGGATGGTTCATTCACTAGTTTTGTTTTTGATGTTTTTAATTAGCTTCCTTGTGCTAACCTTTTAGCCTCTAAGTTCAGAAAGCATCACCTTTGGAAAGCTGAAGGAAGATAGATTTATACACGTTGTCTGGGTAAATGAGGAAGTGGTTTTGGGTGCTGAACCTCAGGAGTGAGGGCAGTTCCCCTAGCAACACTGTTCCTTCTGCACTGTCAGCTTCAGTGACAGAGGCAGGCTTCCCTAGCAGTAAGATGAACTCCTGTAGAGTACTGAGGAAGACCTCAGAGCCAGTGGAGAAGATGACTTGGTTAGCAAAGTGCTTAGGGACCTGAGTACATGTGAAAAAAAATAGGTGTGGTGGCATGCACTTATATCCCCAGTGTTGGGAGGCAGAGATAGGTGGCCAACCAGTATTGCCCACAGGGCCCTTTCCAGGCTAATGAAGGGACCCTGACACTAAACGCTAGGTGGACAGCACCTGAGGAATGATATTGGAAGTTATCCTTTGGGCTACATACGCAGGAATGTGTGCCCACAGGTTTATGGACACTTGGACACAGAAAGGCACATACACACAGACACACAGGCACACATACAGATACACACATACAGACATTCGCGCCTGCGTGCACGCATGCATACACACACACACACACACACACGCACGCACACGCACGCACGCACGCACGCACACACACACACAAAGATAAAAATGAAAGCTCAGAGGATTGAGGAGCATGCCTGATCTTCCATTCTAACATGCCGCTGTGCTGTGCTCAGAACTTGATGCCCTGGTCTCTTAAAGATGTTGACAGTAACTTCTTGTGTACTGTATCTTCAGAGTGGACCAAGGACTAGATGCGGTCCACACCATCTGGGATCCTGCAGTTTTCCTATAATCCCCCTCTTCTTTTGGAAGGTAACAAGTGAAAGATGTATCACATTTCACCATAGTCTCATGTGAAGCTATGCTATTGAGTAAACCTGTACAGAAATTCCCCTTTATTTTTTATTGTGCTAAAATAGGCATGCCATAAACCTTATCATTTTAACTGCTTTGGGCGTGGGGTTCTATGGCCTAAGCGTTAACACATTGTTGTGTAACCACCATCTGCTTCTGGAGCCTTTTCATTTACTCTACTATGTTCCAATTAGAGTCACTTCCTGCTATCCCCTCCTCCACATAGTATTGCCTTTCCATGACTAGTATCTTTCTTTAGCACACGTCTTCAAGGTTCATCTGTACTGGACCATGTACCAGTTTCCCTGAAGAGATAACTGATGCTCTGTCATATGTACGGATACACGTACATATTAATCCATCACTTAATTTCTCTTTTAAATCTCATGGCTATTGTGTGGAGTGCTGCTATGATTATGGCAAAAAAAAAAAATCCTCTCTCTCCAAATCTGTCTCTCTTTGTGTGTGTAGTGTACCTATCATATGTGTGGTCATGTCTAGTGTATATGTCTACATGTGCATGTGTGAGTGTGTGTACTTGCCTGTGGAGTCTTGAGGTTGATGTCAGGGGTCCTCTTGGTTTGCTCTCCGTCTTATAGAAACAGGGTCTCTCATCTTTAAGATAGGGTCTCTCTCTTGGCTAGCCGGTCCGGTCAGCAGCTCCAGGGAACCATCTGCTTGTCTTCTTGCTCCATGTCAGCCCCTCATGAGGTGCCAGCTCACACTTTATATCCTTACCTATCTGCAAGAATTAATTCAGTGTTTGTGAGGCACCCTGGAAAACTCTTTGAGTGAAAGAGTCTATAGGAAATTGGGGAATTTTAGTATCTATAATTTTCTGGTCTACATGGTCATGCTAGTGGGCACCATTTTTTCCTTTGCTGGGGAACCTCTTTAGGGAAGGTTTTTGTTATATACCAAGGGACCCTAACCCAACCATATTGTATAGCAGGGTGACAAGAGACACTTCAAAGTGGCCAACCCATGGCAACCTCCATTGTCTCTATGGGCCTGTGTTGACATCTGCCATCTCTTTGCACTGGATCACACTTGTCCATATGTTTTCTTCTTCTAAGAACAATTGGGAAGTAGCCTTTCTTGACACACAAAGCGATATGGTCACTGTGGCCTTGTTCCTTGTTACTCTGTTGGGATCAGAGGGGCCTTTGTGCAATCAGAACCTCTTACCCTAACCTTTCTTTTTCTCCCTCTTTGTCTACAGTGGGGCCTTTTCTGAAGTTGTTTTAGCTGAAGAGAAAGCGACTGGGAAGCTCTTTGCAGTAAAGTGCATCCCGAAGAAGGCGCTGAAGGGCAAGGAGAGCAGCATCGAGAATGAGATTGCTGTGCTCAGAAAGTAAGTGCCAGAGACCAGTCTCTCCTCCCCATCTTCCCTGAGCATCCTCCGGTGGAAGGATGAGGCCTGCCCCAAGGCTGCCTTCCCAGGACTCAGAGAAGTCACTGGCTACAGTATGCAGAAAAGGGTGGATCCTGCAGATGACAGCTGGTACTCATGTGGCACTTGGAAGCTGTCCTCCTCCAGTGCTGATGTCTTAGAACATCTAGCAGTCATTGCAGGGTGTCCTTTCCAAAGAGCACAGTTGCGGGCTGTGATTTCAAACAGAGACTCCATCGTTCGCCATAGCTTAGTGATGCGGGCTGATTCCTGAGCCCCCAGTCTCCCTTATGAAGTAGAGCTCAGACCGTTTCGTAGCACGGTGTGAGAATTAGTGAGATAGTGTTTACTGAGTGTATATGTGAAGTGCTTACTTACTCTGGACCACTTTATGGTAGTTCCTGTTGTCCTGCTACAAATGCTAGAGTATTGTTATTGCCAGTGGTATTGCTTTATTTTTTATCAGGACGCAAAGCTGGAAACCCCCATATGTATATATCACATGTGCTGGAGCTCGGAATCTCAATTCCTCCAACGTCATTTCTGTACTTTGTGACCTCACCCCTTTCTCTGCCACCCACATGGCAGTGGGAACCCCGGAGTTTCCAAAAAACTTCACTTCTTTATTGATTCCCCTCTCCCTTTCTATGTGTAATAGACTGAATCAAAATACTCTCCTTCAGTACTGTGCCAAATACATTCATTCTGTTGTGACATGACCCTTCCCCACAACTCCAACATACACTATCTTCCTGTAAGATTGGTCCTCACCATGCTCCCCACAGTGTTAGGATTAAATCTTTGCACCATATCTCAGGAAATTTGAGAGAACAAACCTTATATGGCACCTGTTTTTATACGTTTGGCACCCATCTAGAAAATTTTTGTGAGTTGCTATTAATAAAAGATGCTCAAAATGTCCTTGAAATTTTTGGGGTTTGGAATCAGGACATAGCAAGAAACCCAGTACAGATAAACAAAATGGAATGGGAACAAGCCTTTTAGGGGCCAGAAAGAAACCACCACCTACCGTACATCCTTCCTGCATAAATTTTCACTTCATTTCTTCTGGGACCTTTAGTGACACGGAGCAGTGCTTTGCCACCAGACATCTGACCCAGCACCACTGAGGTGGTCAAAACAGTCTGTCCTGTTCTGACCTTGAGTGATTAAGAGAAGAGCAGAGACTTTGTATTGGTGTTCCAGAACAAGCGGGCTTCCATGGCTCTTTTGGGTGGGGACTTGTTTTCCTTCAGTTGTTGAATTGGTTTCCATGTTCTCTGGGGTGTCTGTTAAAATCTAGAGAGTTTCAGGTTGTCCTGCAGAGGATTGCAGGAAATGGAAGAGAGTCTGGGAAAACAAATTAAGAGTATCTACGTCAGGCAGGAAAATGCTTTGTTAACGAAACATTTATTGAAATGGCCTTTTTTTTCCCAACATGAAATCAATGTTTGAGGAAGAAATTTGTCACTGGCGATATGAAGTTGTAGATGGGTTGCAGACAGCTGACATTGTAAATGGAACTTTCTTTCTAAAGATTTCACTTTGGCCCCAGAGGTTATCTGGGCTTAGAAATAAAAGAGCTCAGGTCATCCATATGTATTGTTGGAGTTCCTTTCCGTCCACATGGGCTGTGAGCACAGGTAGAGACTTTATAAGCTATGGTTTATACCATGAATAAAAGCATTAAATTCTGGTTTAATCAGTATCTCCACCCAGTTCCTCGCTAATAATTACCCAGACAGGCTATTTAAAAGCAGGGAGGACTATGGCTTTGGAGTAGCGTGTTTTGATAGTGTCTCACTATCAGTAGTTGGAATTCCTGGAAGCATGAATTCTTCTCTAGAGAGTAAAGAACAAAGAATTGATTTCTCAGGAGATAAGAGGTGGTTTATCTCCTATACTGGTTTATTTAGTTAATCTTTTGCAAGTGATTTACAAGTAGGCTAAGAGGCACTTCACATCATAAACATCAGAAAGAGAAGTAAGTATATGAGCTCTAAAGAAGATAGTTTGAAACCATGTTTAGAAGGCTGTCATGGTGATGTCCATACACTGAAGAAGTATTCATCACGTTCTCAGCATTCACCATATCTTAGAGTTTCTATTGCTATGATGAAATACCAGGACCAAAAGCAGGTTGAGAAGGAAAAGGTTTATTTAGCTTACATGTCTACATTGCAGTCTACCACTGAAGGAAGCCAGGGCAGAAACTCAAATAGGACAGGAACCTGGAGGCAGGAGCTGATACAGAGGCCATGGAGGGGTGCTGCTTACTGGCTTGTTCCTTATGGCTTGCTCAACTTGCTTTCTTATAGAACCCAGTACCACTGGCCCAGGGAAGAGACCACACACAATGGGTTGGGGTCACCTCCATCAATCACTAGTTAAGAAAATGCCCTGCAGCCAGATCTTGTAGAGGCATTTTTCTTAGCTGAGATTCTCTCTTTTCAGAGAACTCTAGCCGGTGTCAAGTTGACATAAAACTAACTAGCACACACCAGGAACCATCACTATTAGAGTATTAGTTCTTGGCATCTGAGGTTTTCTATTAACAGGGTAAAGATGACTTAATACCAGTATGTCCAGGAGACCCAGGGATGGAATTTAGTACAGGTTATATGGAGGAGGGGCAGCCACATAAATATATATTTTTTCAGGACAAAAAGGCAGATGAGCATTCCAGCCAGTAGGAGCAACACAAGCAGAAGCTAGGAGACAAGGACTGGATATGTAATCCAGTGGTAGATTACTACACAAGGCCCTGGGCTTGATTCCCAGCATTATAAAATGAAGAGGAAGAAGAGTTGAGAGATGGGAGAGAGGGAAGTGTGTAGGAAGAGGTTAGGAGATGGGAACCAGAGTGTTATTCTGGGGAGATTTCTCCTCTGATGGGATTTGGAGGAGAGGCAAAGGGAGACTTAAGTTTGAAGAAAGGTAGGGGCCTGGTCTAAACTTTGCTCTGGCTCATGGACTCCATGCAGTAGATATGAGAAGTGATACGGA
Organism: Grammomys surdaster; assembly: GCF_004785775.1. NCBI lineage: Eukaryota > Metazoa > Chordata > Mammalia > Rodentia > Muridae > Grammomys > Grammomys surdaster. The sequence continues at coordinate 12,111,500 of NW_021604604.1, read as the reverse complement.
TTATCAAGAAAGAGACAATATGGTGAGGATTTATGACTTGTGCTGAGGCAGGACTGATTGGAGAGAGCAGGAACATGGAGTGAGAACACATAAGAGGTTGTGAGGTGAGTCATATGGATAAATGAAGAAGGGCCGTGTTAAAACAGGGGCTGGTGGCTGTATGGAAGAATGGCTATGAGGACATCTATGCAGAACTGACTTTACAAGGTCAAGAGTTGGAAGAGGCAGAGAGGCGTTGAGGGACAGATAGGAGGTGATACTAATGCTCTGGTTTCTGACAGGGTAGCTGAGTGACTAACCACCTCTTTAACTGAGACGATGATCCGTAGGCAGGAAGGTAAAGGATGAGTTCTGACTTGAGTACAGTGGATTTGGATGTCTTGGGGATGTCCAAGTAGAGATGATGGATTGACTTTCCAGGGATGGACCTGGCCATGATCTAGGTTTTGGTAGGTAGCAAACATTTCTGAGACACATACTAAGTCTTGAGGAGGATCATGGAAAGATGGATCAGTAGTTACAAACACTAGCTGCTTTTTATTTTTTAGAGGACATGCTTGATTCCCAGCACTCACATGGTGGCTCACAACCCTCTGTAACTCCAGTTCTAGGAAGAATCCAACTCCCTTTTCTGGTCTCTGCAGGTACAGTCTATAGTTATCCTGTTCAGCTCATGTTACTGCAATTATGTTGGTGAGACTTTATGGTGTAGCTTCCAGTGTTTCTAGGAGACACATCTTTCAGCAAACCCTCCATTTCTGTGGCCCTCACAACCATTCCAGCTCCTCTTCTGCAATGTTCCCTGAACCTTGGGTACCAGCATTTATTGTAGCCTTGCTCATTGGGACTAGGCTCCACGATTCTGCATTTCGGTTGGTTATGGTTTTCCATAATGGTCTCCATCTGTTGCAAAGAGAAGTTTCCTCAATGAGAGGTGACGACATAAGAACAAATGTTTAGAAGCTAATTAGAGATTAGGCTGCTTTAATAAAGTGGTGGTTGTAGGGTCTCCTCTCAGATGCCTGAGTTCATTAGCCCTGGGTAGTCAATTAGGCTTCTGGTACCAGACATGTCCCTTTTGTTTGAGTGGGCCTTAAGTCCATTTAGAGAGCTGTTGGTTACCACCAAGGTATGCATGCCACCATCACATCCTTAGGTTTGCTGTACCATGGTGGTCTTTGTTGTGGTTCGTAAGCACCATAGGCATCATCATATGTGTTATATTTGAGTAGAATTGTTGGTTGCTTCCCTAAAAATACACATACAAAAAACATACAAACTGAGCAGGTTGTACTTATATATTTAGAAGTGTGTGTGTGTGCATGTGTGTATAATAACAATTAATGAAAAATAAGGCTGTGAATTTGAAAAAGAGCACAAAGGGGTGTATGGAGGCAGCTTGGAGAGAGGAAAAGAAAGGGAAAAATGATGTAATTACATTATAATCTCAAAAATAAGGGGCATTTTTAAAAAGAAATAAAGGTAAATTTGTTTCAGCAGAAGAAAATAAAATAAATCCTGGTTCAGTTTAGCTAGTCATTCTAGGTAGGGTCCAAGCTAGGCCATTCATCTCTCCTGGCCGTTTGTGTCTCTCATTGGTGTGTTTCATCCAAATGAGCCCATTTAAGAGGCTGCCTGTCCTCCTACATGCTAAGTTTATTGTAGGGTAAGAGATTTATTTATTTCATTGGATAAAAGTAATGTGGCTAATACATCCTAGCGGATGCCTTTACATTTGCTCTGAAAATAGTTCCAAAATGAATTTTCAACTTGATAAGTAGATATTAAACCAACTTTAGAGCGGGGAAGAAAAAAGAAGCTGATGAGCATTGTGGTAGGTTGTTGCTATGCAGCAGAGAAAGCTTCCCGCCTGACTTTGGGGTTTAGTGGGCTGGATTTATATGATTCATCCTGAGCTGTTACAGACAGGATGGTTAGCTGTGTCCCTGCAACCACGGTATTTACGCAGTTTGGAATATAACACCGTCAGCACCGCTCACCTTAGCTGGTTATGATTTCTGGGGTATTATTTACCTCCAATCTGATATCATAGCATCACCTCAGGCATTTTGCAGGGGCAGGAAATCAAATGCATTTACATTCTGCAGTAAGAGGGGAGACGAAGAAAGAAGGAGGATCGTACAGAAAAGCAAGCAGCAGATAAAGCAAAAGGGATGTTTGGAGAGCAGCCTTTTGACTAAGACTTGGGGAAACTGAGGCTCGAGTTCCTTAAATATGAACTTGTGTTAAGGAAACATGCACTATCCCATGTTTCACAGGGGACTAAAATTCAAATGTTCTTCCTTTGAAAAATCTAGGGTTCCTGTGAGAACAGTAAAGTGGTGTGAGTCTGGGACACTGCCCTACTGAGGAGCAGATACTAGCCACCGAGTTCAGGAGCCTGACAAGCAACGGCAGGCATATAGTTCCCAAGCCTCAAGATGCCATGTCATTACAACATGACATGTAGCAGAAGGGGCCCATGGCTGGTAAACGTAGTAAATAGCAAAACCCAGGCTACCAGGCTAAAGTCCCTAAGGTCCCTGTGGCCCTAGGATGGGGCACTTGGTCCGCCCAAGTGGGAAGGGTTCAGCCACAGGCAAGCTAAGAGGCCTGGGGACAGTGGCTTAGTCCCTGGTTCCCTTAAGTCAGACCATGTAGATTAATACCAAGGAAGGCACCCACCCCAAGATAACCACTTCGTAATTAAGAACAGTCTGCGGAGAAAGTGCACTCCCAGAGCTGGCGTGTTCTTTCCCCACAGTTATATTCCAATGGGAAGCTTGACTTGTTGAAACCACTGCTGGGTGCCAGGTTATTGTTTGTATTGGAGACATGCACGCATCAACAGAAGCTCTTTAAAGATTTATTTATTTATTCATTTATTTGCTTATTTATTTAATGTATATGGGTACTTTGCATGTACATCCGCACACCAGAGGACAGCATCAGATGGCTGCCATGTGGGTGCTGGGAGTTGAACTCAGAACCTCCAGAAGAGCAGTGTGTATTCTTAACCACTGAGCCACAGCTCCTGCTTCTAGAAACTCTTTGATTGGAGTTGAACAAAACTACCTTTCCTATGACAGGAAATGGCCAGGTCACTTAGAACGGGTCTTCTGAGTCGCTGGAGGGAGAGTCATCAGACTGGAGGATGCAAACCGGAAGTGTTAATAGTAACAACAGTGAGAACCTAAAGGAAGGCAGGCATGTCGTTCACCCTAGAATCCTGGAAAAACCCTTATTTGAAATTCCCTTATTTATTTATTTATTTATTTATTTATTTTTAAATCATGTAACATGGGTTGAAGGAAGCTGTGAACTCCTCAGTGGTGGCTATTTCTGTTGTTCTTTCGGTAAATCAGACTTTTGCCAGGGTTTGAATATGCCTATGTGCACCCATCTGCATCCGCTTAGGACTCCTGGGATTTTTTTCAGTCCATTTTGGTCTCCTCAAAGCCAGGCTCTGGTGGGCTGGAGCTGTTGCTGGAACTCAGTGGTAGAGTGTTTGTCTAGCATACATGAGACCTTGGGTTCAAACCCCAGAAATACAGAACAAGTAAACAGGGGTTGGAGAGATGGCTCAGTGGGCAAAAGTGCTGGTTATGTAATCAAGCATAAGGACCAAGTTTGGAACCTCTGCACCCATGTAAATAGTGAGTGGGCCTCCAGCTTATGGGAGGTAGGCACAGGATACCTGGAGCAAGCTGGCTAGCTAAACTAGCTGAGTCAGTTGGCTCTGGGTTCACGTGAGAGATCGTACCTCAATATGTAAGGAAGAAAGTAACTGAAGAAGATAGCCTATGGTCTCCATGAGCACATGCACACAGTGCCTGCATCCCTCCTATGTGCACACCACACATGTGTATATACATAGATAAATGGTAAATAAATAATTATAAAGACACAAAGCCAGACATGGTAGCATATGCCCTTAATCTCAGGACTTGGGAGGCAGAGATGGATCTCTGAGTTCAAGGCCAGTCTGGTCCACATAGTAAGTTCTAGGACAGCCAGGGATATATAAAGACCTTATCTCAAACAGATAAAAAACAAAACCAAACCTAACAACAACAAAACAGCAGGCAAACAAACTCCTGCAAGCTCCTTGAAAGCATCAAATCACAAGAAAGAGAAGGCTGTGGTCCTTATTGCTATGCTAGAGTCCCAGGCTCAGAATCATGACTTGTTTGGTATACTTCTCTTCCTCAACTCTCTACCTAGACCCTTCTGATACAGGGACCTCTGCCGAGCTTTGTTCTTCCAGGTACACGGTAAACTTGGCTTTGTTTTGACCAACATATGATAGCCATTGATGAGTACCCTTCCTGGCTACAATCAGTGTGGAGAGATAACATTGGTCCGATGTGTCCAGTCCTTCTGTAAAGTTCAGAATCCAGAGCTCAGTGCATCCAGGGGCGTTCTTTATGGATCTTTCTGCATAGCAAATGATCAAAGAACATTTGAAAACATTAGACCTGAGATCCATAATCCATCTTTGTTTTTTAAATTTTTCCCAGCACTGCAGATGGAACCCAACTCCATGCTAGGCAAGTGCTCCCCTGTGGAGTGTGCTATACCCCGAGCCTTTCTATCCTGTTAATTTCTGGGACTTAGCCTGCACATTCTTTGAATGGGAGGAAAATAGAATCAATTGTGTCTCTTACTGTGAAGCAGGGATAATCACAAGAGTCCGGGGTGGACTGTTTTTGTTCCCCTCCAGTGCTTCCCCCTAACTTGTGTTTTTTATTCCCTAAATGTTGCACTTTGTGTGGTTCACATGGACTGGTTCTTCTGTAACCCTAATCAAGTAAGTGTTGACAAGCCTGTGTGATATTGAGCCGCTCTGTCTTCAGTTCAAGAACCTAAACTCCTTCATAAGCAATTCCTCCATTTGTGATCTCTAGTTTTCAACTCCCATTCCCCACAATTCATGAATACTCCCTGAAAGGAGCAGGTAATTGTCCCTGTTCCTCTGTCCTGCCTCAGTGTGATGCATACCCCTTTCAGTTAGTTCCCCTGGATTGTCCTGTCCAGACGAGCCCCTCCCTTTAACATTTCATGCCTCCAATTTCTCCCCAATTCTGACCTCAGGTTTATGCTTTCTGAAATGATGAAGTTTCCATATCCAGCCCTGAACTTTGAGACATGGTGCTGATAATGGGGGCAACCCAATAGGTGTAGCCCAGGGAGTCTGGAAAGCTAGAAATATGGAGAAACGGGTGCTTATTGGAGAGTTGAGGGCAGGGAGGCATTTCCACAGACTTCAAGTTCTCTCTGGCTATGTAGACCATATTAGTTATGCATCTCTAGAGAAAGAGCCAATGGATTATGTGTAGATATACAGAGAGATGTATTAGGAAGGATTGGCTCATGCAGTGATGGAGGCCAGTTATGGAGAAGTTCACCTGCTGTCTGTAACCTGGAGACTCGGGATAATTCGCCCATACCCAAAGACCTGAGAGCCAGAGGAGCCATGGTTTAACTATTAGTCCAAGTTTGACCAGGAATGTCAATGTCCCTAGTCTGCCTATCTGTTCTGTTGTAGCTATCAAGAGAGAATCATCCAGAAACACACACATGGGTGCACATACACAGTCACTAAGGGATAGAGCATTGCCCACTATTCTGGTGAGTATGATCTTCCAGAAACACACATACACACACACACAGGGGAGAGAGAGAGAGAGAGAGAGAGAGAGAGAGAGAGAGAGAGAGAGAGATCAAGGGATAGAGTAGTGCCCACCATTTTAGTGAGTGTGATCTTCCAGAAAAACATACACACACACTTCAAAACACTGCCTCACCTGCTGTCCAGGCATCTCTTAGCCTAGTCAAATTGACACATAAACATAATACCCTGAGCATGTGAACACCAAGTCCATAAACAAACTCGTGGTACTCTAGAAGAGGAACAAGAGGCGGAGCTGATGCTCCTATAGCAACAGAGTGAACTTGTCACTTGAGTAGAGTTTGGCTGCACCCGCCACCTTTTATGCTATATATATGACTCTGTAGGTGTTCAGAGCAGTGGAAGAACAGTGTACTTCTGCATGCCCTGCATAGCTGTGCTGGTTGTCTGCAAGCTCATGCTTGTGTTAACTCCCATTCTCCCGATGTATATAATTACTTGGGGAATTAGCTCTTATGTGGACGAGGCTGTGGTTGAATTCCTCTTGTAACACATCTTGGCAAATATTTTTTCCCTTTTTCTGTAAACTTACTTAGCTAATGATTTATTCAAATGTCATTTAAATGATTCTGAAAAAGTGTGTGTGTGTGTGTGTGTGTTGTAATATAACATTCCTTAAAAAGAGAAAATCAGAATAGCTTTCATTGGAGAATCAATTCCATGAAAGGTTAAGTACAAAGAGTTCTTAGAAGGAATCAGAATACACGCACACCAATGGTTTAGCCTCCCTTTTCCATCCTGCTGTAGGTTGTCTCTGTTCGGTCCTGCTTTGCCATTGTTTGCATGGAAGATGAATTACTCTAGAACATTCTATATTCAGAATCATCACTGGGTAGTTTAGGTAGTTGCTTATCATTTCACTGTATTATTATTTTTTTAAAAATTGATTCATTTTAATGTGTATGGGTGCTTTTTGCCTGCATGTATGTCTGTGTACCAAGTGTGTACCTGGTTCCTATAAATGTCAGGAAAGGGCATCCGATCCTCTGGAACTAGAGTTACAGATAGTTGTGAGTTACCAAGTGGGTGCTGGGGATCGAACCCAGATCCTTTAGAAAAGCACAGTGCTTTAACTGATGACCCACACCTCTAGGCCCTTCTTTACAAGATAAGCAAATCTCGTTTTCTCAGGGTTGAAAGTTAAGGCCACAGGTCAAAGCCACGTTTTGAGGAGATGTACACTAAAGGATTTTTTTTTTCTAAAATAATAACTGTATTGAATTTGATAAATCTTATTTCACATTAATTCCTAAGGCACTTGCTCTTTTCTTTTATAGATATTTAGAAAACGGTTTTGAATGTATGATAAAGACAGCTGAAAGATATCATTTGTATAAAGATATTAAAGAAATGCGTTGTAATAGCAGCAGGGTGCTATTCTTGTCCAATGAACTAATGAGCTAAATTTCCACATATATGCACATATGTATGCATATACATGCAAATATGCTGTATGTATATGACATATTAATATATTTTGAGTATATCTCATTTTTTCATACCATATGAAATACTAAAACCTTCTTTATGCCTCATAAACATATCCTTGGTTCTATTTTTAAAAAAGTCTGCTGTCTGGGGTACCTGAAGACGATAAGGTATATGAAGAGCAGTTTAGCATTTTCAGATGTTCAGCGTTATGAATATAGGCTCTCCTGACCGATACTCTTGAAAGAGCTTATGGTATTTCTGTGAGTGGAAACTACTTTGTCTGTCCATCCTCTAGAAAGAGAAACTGAGGTGCAGTTCTGTGAACAGAGCAGCCAGGATGAGAGTGGAGTTCTCCTTCGAGGAGCTGCTCTGTGCCTTTCAGAGTCCCAAGCCCTGTCCTTTCTAGTGGTCGTCTGGGTGACTTGAACAGTCTTGCAGGAAGCCTCAGTCTTATGACTTCCAATGAACAGTAACACAAATGCCCTCAGGTCTTTATTACAGCCAGTCAGATACAATTCTAGATTGCCTCTATGCTAGTGAGGAAGGACAAATACTTACAAAATGTGAGGCCAGTGATGGGCCATAGAAATGATCCTGCCAGCATTTAACTCTCTGCCAGTACAGAATTAACAACTGAACTTCCAGAGACACACCTTCACACAAGGTATCCCAACAGTTGTTCACATAGAGATGCACCTTCACACAAGACACCCCAACAGTTGTTCACATAGAGACACACCTTCACACAAGGCACCCCAACAGTTGTTCATTTTGCTTTTTTGAAGTACAAAGGCTCAGATCTCTGGCCTTGTCAGGAAAGGCAGTAATTTACACCTGTGCTCTAGCTTCTGTTCCTGCTGGAGGGATTAGAGTCCCTGAGAACCCTGGCTGCACACAGCATGGTCTCTGCAAATGTTTCTTATTGCTTATGTGGACGGGGAGTATCTGGCTAGGCTGTGGGATGAAGGAGAAGGTGCCTTCCTGGAAGTTGTGTTACTCAAGTTTTGGGTCTAAAGGCTCCCTTTGCAGCACAGGCATGTCCTGATGCCACAAACATACACTGGCAACAGGGGTAAGATGATTGTTCCTCTCTTGTAGAGAAGTGTGCCATATAATAAAGTTGCAGATTCGTCATGAATACATTGGTCTTATTATTTTTTTTTTTCGGAAAAAACAAACCTCTTATGAAAACCTTCCCTGTGTTAATGTCTGTTTTTTATGGGCTGCTGAGCATTAGAACTAGAAAATGAGCTTAAAGCCTGACTCTCCCGACTTCAGGACACATAGATGGAGCAGCTTGCCCCAGGGCTCAGAACACACTCGGGCAGATGTGAAACCCAAGTGATTCTGGACTTCTAATTTAGAATGGTTTCCATGGAGCCACACTGCTTCTCTCGTTAGAATGTCTTTCAGAAAAATATAAGAAAAGAACTTTTCGAAAAGAAAAAAGAAAGAAAGAAATAGACAGGCTTTATGGCACACACCTTTAATCCCAGCACTTGGAAGGCAGAGACAGATGTGAGCTGGAGGCTAGCCTAAGCTACATAGTGAGTTCTAGGACATCCCAGGCCACATAGTGAGACAGTGTTTCAAAACAACAACAAAAACAAACAAACAACCCAATTAAAAGAAAACTTTCCCTCATCTTTAAAAGCCCCTTGGCATGTTGGTAAGGTCTTAAAAATCTATTCCAGTAGCTCCACTGGGTTCCAACAGGGACACTGAATCTGGCTTCTGAAATTCCCCTGGCAGTTTCAACTAGATGTGCTCTTCTCTGCCTTTTCCCCTTAGTGACAATGCAGTGGTACTGGGGAAACTAGAGTCCCCCTGGATTCTGCTGCCTTTGGTCCTCTGACATTCCTGGGAAAGGAGATCCGAGGTCAGCCCAGAGCCCAGGTTAAAGACGCAACATGGAAAAGGCTTCTTTCCCATTTTGCATGCACACCACACTCTTCGCCTCTGCCTTGTCAATAGAATGAGCAAGAAATAAGCCAGACTGTGAAACAATCTGGAAAACATGAGAAACGTTACTCTCGTATTGGATCCTAGTCCTGGAGAAGCTTCCGGCAGGCTGTGTGGCCAGATTTCTGCATTATATTTTTTACTCCCCCATCAGGTAGGCCCAGCTTCCCAGCTGCCAAAGTGGTCTTGGTCTCCTGGGGCTGTGTTCTGGGGGAAGTCCTCCCTGAACTAAGCTGAAGACATCCCCCATTATCAGGTTTTCACAGCTAGGGAAATCTGGTCTAGATCTGGGAGTGCAAGTCAAATTCAACCCAAGGATATCTTCTTCTCCGCCTCTTCTTCCTCCTCCTTCCCCCCTCTTTCCCTCCCTTTCTCCTTCTTTCCTCCCCCTCCCTCTCCATCCCTCTCCCTCCCCTCCCCCAACTCCAAGTGGGACTCCGGAGATGGCTCAGTGGGTCAAGTGTGTACAAGCATGGGGATCTTAATTAGATCCACAATATCTATGGAAAAAGCCAGGCTTGGTGGCATGTACCTGTAACTGTGACACTGGGAGTTAGGGGTGGAGAGGGGTGAACCCCTTGGGATCACTGGCCTACCAGTCTGGCAGAAACAGACAGCTCTAGGTTTAGTGAGAAACTTCCTCAACAAGTAAAGTTCGAAGTGATAGAAGATACTAGAAGTTGACTACTGGTTTCCATATGTTCACATTCAGGTGAGCACATCTGTACATACATGTAAAAACACACGAACACCCCCCCACCTACCTCCCCAACCTGTCCATACATATCATATGATGTTTTTGTTCTAAACCCAATGAGGGGCTCACTAGAATAGCTGATGCTGGAGTAAAAACGTGTTTCTGTCATCTTATATTTATATTTAGAAAAATCTTACATATTCATGTCGGAAAAAAAAATGTCATGGAGGACGATTCCATGACCTCTTGAGCAGGCTGTCTTGTTCTCAGAACCACAGAGTTGTCTAGGTGACTCAGCTGTCAGGTCCTTGAGTTAAGCTGTCCTCCCTGGAGTACTCCATATATTTTGTATTAAATGCTTGGAAGGCAAACCGGAGTGGTGGCCCATACTTACAATCTGGTAACTTGAGGCAGGAGGATTGTCCATGTTTGAGCCCATCCTGGTCTACACAGTCAATTCTAAGTCATCTGGGGCTATGCAGGGAGACTTGTGTCAAACAAAACGATGTACGTGGGAGGGAGGGAGGCAGATCTGTTCGCAGCCTCCTCCTCTGTAACTTGGTTAGAGATTCTGTTTAACAACTGTTGGTTTGGTAGTGAATGGAACCCTAGATCTCATGGGTGCTTGTGCCATACCACTGGGCTACACCGCTCATCTCCTACAGGCCCCACTGTGGTTTAAATTTGTGTTCTTTGGATTAAGAACAGCACATTTTGTAGGTGGCACTGCTTTTTAACTGAGTATTTCTTTAGAGATGTCAACGGAATGGCTAGAACTCTGGTAGACATGTTCTGGGGCCCAGTGTGGAGCTCTCACCTTGACCTCCCCAGCTATTAATTAATTAATTAATTAATTAATTAATTAATTTTGAGTTCTTTTCTTAAAATGCTGTAGAAGATAATAGACAGTGGTTGGAAGCTGCATTTAATGTACCAGCAATATTCAGTCGGTCACTGAAGTAATTTAAGAGTCTAGTCAACAATTTTTACTTTCTAAAGTGATCATTTAAAGTGATAGGGTTTTATTCCACAGACTGACGTGCATTAGCTCCTGGAGGCAATTTGTTTGGGGAACAATCATTCAGTTACTACAAGTGTATTATTAATGATAGTCAGTGAATGTATCTTTCAAGAAGACAATATGCCTTTTTAAAAAGTAATTCGAAGAGTTGTTTTCTCTTGTAAGGACTGTAGTGTCAGTCAGAATAGAAACCTCTGGAAACCATTGTTGTGAAGAAACAAGTTGCTCAGGAAATAGGCCCGAATATTTCACAGTATTCTGCAGAACCAGAGGAGCAGATGGTGAGAGTGCAGTTTGGGTTCTAAGAGTCCTTACAGGTTCCTGAATCCTCTGTACTGGGTAGAGGCTGGGGAGGGCTCGGTTAGTGTGTCAGTGAATTACCTTTCCAGCGTCAAAATTATTTATTTCTTCACCTCAACCCAAATTATTTGACATAAAGCAGCATAACATCAACATGTTCCTTAGAATGCCTCCCCCAGATACCAAGCTAACACACAGTGTAATGTATTCTGTGAGGGTATTTCCCCTCTATTCCTTCCCCCTTTTCTTCTGGGTTGTTTTTCAGTTGGGGAGGAGGCTCAGGTCTCACAATGCATTCTAAGGTGAGTTTGATCCTTCTGCCACAGGGAATCAGGGATTCCCTGACTGCTGGGATTATGGGCACGCTGCACCACGCCTAGCTCGCATGGTATCTTTCAGGATGATGTCAGGGGTAGGTATGTCGATGGAAAAGCAGAGGCTTGCTTGTGGCTGAACCACTGTGGAAGCCCCAGATCTTGGAAGCCCAGAAGGGTTGGCCTTTTAGTATTTAGTACTTAGACTGTAAGTACTGTACGTATTCATTATTCTGAGCTGTTCACTTAGGGTTCAAACCCAGTTGGAAATTTTTTTTCTACTAATCTTAACAACTACCCAGCAAAAGCAAGTTTATAATGCTTTCATAATTACTTTTGATTGTACAACATACCTAGGAAAGGAAATACTAAGTTATTGAAGCCCAGGGGTATTGGTGCTTTCCACTTGAGTAGCTGTGATGGCTACACTGAGAACCTTCCTTCAAGAGGCTCCAAGAACTTAAAGAAACTTCTTCTTCCAAAAATGGCTTCCTCTAAAAAACGTCCTTTAAAAAGACGGCTCAGTGGGTAAAGGCACGTGTTTACAAACTGACAACCTATAAGTTGTTCTCTGACCTGCACACACAAAATAAACAAACACCAAATGTAAAATTTGGGGGCTAACTCCTGTGTGAATAAGTAAAACTTATGATTTGATTTAATAATAATAAAAAAAAACAAAACAGAACAAAACAAAACAAATTTGGGGGCTAGAGATATGGCTCACTGGTAAGAACACTTGCTGCTCTTGCAGAGGACCTGGGTTCAGTTCTTAGCACCCACATGGTAGCTCACAACCACCCATAATTCTAGTTTCAACCACATGAATATGTGTTGCCCATAGAGATCAAATGAGAAGAGCATCAGATCCTCTGGACCTGGAGTTGCAGATGATTGTGAGCTGCCTTGTGTGTGCTGGGAACTGGACCCAGGTTCTCTGTGAGGACAGAAAGTGCTCCTAACTACCGAGTCTTCTCTTCAGGCCCCAGATAAATCAATAAAATCTTAAATGTATAGATTTTAAAAATTTGTCTGATAGCTCAAGTTCTAAATAACTTTAATTCATCTTTTAATTACACAGAATAGGAGTTTTAAAGTCTACCTTCATATGTTAATGTTCTAATCCCCAAGGTGGTGGTGGCAGGCCTCAGGAAACTGGTTAGGTCATGAGGACTCTTCCCTGCTGAATGGGTTAGGGAACTTACAGAAGGAGACTCCAAGAGGTATCTGTGTAGATGTTTCTGCCATGTGAGGACACAATGAGAATGGACCAGCTGGGAAGCAGGAAATAGGCCTGCAGTAACTCTGGGCCCACTGGTGTCTTGGCATTAGGGTACCTAACTTCCAGATGGTAGGAAGTACATTTCTGTTGCTCATAATCCACCCAGTGTACGGTACTGTATCATAGCACTTTGAGCACAACCGACCAAAGCCATGTTACCAGAGCTTCTGATATTATCAGTGTCTCCCCAAATCCCTCCAATCCCTCCTGTCTCCAGTCTTCATTCACCCCTCTAAGGTTAACAAGCCTGGGGTAGATGGAGCTGTGGATTCCTCCCAGAAGGCTTCATATAGTTTCTTCTGCCTGAAATGCTCTATTCTGCCCTGATCTGGTGTTTGTGTTGGGATCAGGGCCAGATGGTCTTTTGTTCAGCCACACCAGAATCCTCTGGGACCTGTGAGGGATGAAGACCTCAGGCTTCACCCCACAGCCTAGTTATAAAAGGATCCTCTTGCAGGCTTGTTTACTCTTTTGGCTTTGGGACAGGATTTACATTCCAAATTCACTATCAAGAAGCACAGAGTTGAACTAAGGACAACAGCAGCAACAACAAATGACAAAATAATCTCTTCATGTTTTAAACGATTTACAGTTTTGGATTGGGTGATACATACCTCTCCTTGACTTTTGTGGATCAGGTGGGAGGTACATGTACCTGTGAGATGCTTAAGGGAGATCATTTGCATATTTACCACAAGAGAAGCCTGATCCAGAGGCATTCCTACAGAGCCCCTGGGGTGTGACACTTACCACCACGTACACTGATATTGCCTGTTTGATTATCTCTCCTCTCTGTCATGTTCGAAGCTCTTTGAGCAAAGAGACAAGAAATCTGATGTTCATAAGTGTCTCTTGTACCTGGCGAAATTCTTGTCACATAGTAGATGCTTAGTATACATTGTGTTGAATTTTACCAGTTCCCAAGAGGGAAAAATGAGGAAGTAAACATTTATTCCCTCTTCTCTGTTAAAATTAAAATAGCTTACATTAGGCCAGTTATTATGTTGCATGCCTGAAATCCTAGAACCAGGGAGGATAAGGTAGCTGGATCAACCATTTGGGGGCATTCCTAGCTATAAAGTTATAAAGCCAAAAAGCCCAATATAGATACCATCACTACTGTTACCTCTGCCACTACGACAAAACACAACAAACCAAAACGGCAAAAACCAAGCCAACTCCCTAATTTCATTGCTTTGCATGCATACAACTGTTAAGTGTTTTGAAACTATACACATGTATCCTAACAAAAGTATTTTGACAGTAGCAAATTTGTACTCATTTCCAAGATGAAAATAGCCCTGAAAAAAAAAGAGGAGGGGGGAGAGGAGGAAAGAGCAGTTTCAATCCAATACAACCCTGACAGCAGGCTGGGAATTTAGTTTAGTTATCAAGTATACATGTACATCTGGGGTAAGATTGAATTCCTTTACTTTTGACACATTACAAAAAGAAAAATTCCTAGCAGAAGTGGGCCAGAATTTCCTGTTTTATTGTTGGTTTTTAGGTAGGACATGGAATGCATACTTTTAAAACTTACTTTTAAAGTTTAGACCACAAAAGATATCCCCCATGGTTGAAATATTCTGCTTGGGGATTTAGCTCCTCTCTCTGTCTCTGTCTCCGTCTCTGTCTCTGTCTCTCTTTCTCTCTCTCTCTCTGTCTCTCTCTCTCTGTCTCTCTCTCTCTCTGTCTCTCTCTGTCTCTCTCTGTCTCTCTCTCTCTCTCTCTCTTTCTCTCTCTGGGTGTGCATGTACACTCAGGCATGCAGGCATGGAGGCTTGGGTATCTTCCTCTATTCTCCACCTTAACTTTTTTCTTTAAAAACATTTATTTAATCCTCTTCCCAACTCTACCATTAGACTCTCCAAATATTATGTTCTAGGAGCTGAACCTTGGTCCTCTGAGAGAGCAGGAAATTCTCTTAATCACAGAAGCATCTCTTCAGCCCTTTCACTTTTTAAGGCAGGGTGTCTTGCTGAACCTGGAGTGCTTGGTTTCAGCTATGCTGGTTGGTCAGCCAGTGCCAGCCATCCTCCTGTCTCTCTGACTACCTCCCATAGTTCTACGTTGCAGGCATGCTCCAGGATACCTAGCTTTTGTTATATGGGTGCTAGGAACTCAGTTCTTCTTAACTCAGTAAGCACTCTGCACCTTGAGACATAGTTTTCAGCCTCTATAACTTTAATATAAAAAGTTGCTATTAACGGTTCCAAAGGTTCAGTGAGTAAACAACCTTCTAGAAAGAACCCCATTTTGAGTTGAATTAAGGGATTTTATATCTTGTATCTTATTGATGATTTAGATTTTGCAAAAAACGAGTCAGGCTGTATCCCCATCTCTAGGCATTGAGATTTGAGACCAGCAAACTTTAAAACCAATGAACCAGAAGGTATCATAAGGTATCATAGAAAAGCGGCAGGACCTGGTGAAAGAAGTATTCAGTAAACCAGGAGAAGGTGGCATGGAAAGGCTTCGCTCTAAGGAGTCACTGGAAGCTGCTCAGTGGTTTGAGCAGCCAGAACATGTATGAGAACAAAAGATTCGATGTGTGGGCTATGTCTGAGGCTGGTTGGGATATTTGAGAATTGAGAATGTACAAACACAGGGGGGGAGGCTGCTAAAGTCATAGGCCAGAGGGGTACCAGGAGACTAAGGGCCTTCCTTATCCTTTATCTGGTAGCCAGTGAGGTCGAGCCACTGATGATTTTTGCATGAAGGAATGCTGGGAAGTTCAAGGGTGGTTCTCATGGTCATGTATAGGATAGAGGTTAGTTAGAGAGGTATTATGGTTTGACTGTGAAACACTCCCCACAAGGTTATATGTTTGAAGACTTGTTTTTCCAGATGGTGGTACTATTTTAGGAGGTCAAGAATGAAAGGAGTCTTCAAGTCTGAGTAATTGGCGCTGTGCTGGTACCACTAACGGAAATACAGAAACGAAGAAAAAGGCATCATCACATGGTATTGGTCATTTGGTCATTTCTTTCCTTTCAGTGGGATGTCTGAAGGCAGAATTAATTAAAATTACCCATGGGCCTGAGAGAGATGAAGCTAGGCCTGAAAGCAGTTAGATTGTAAGGTCTCCAGCCCTGCAATAGCAACGAGGCCTCCTGCTCTGATACTGGACATGGTTGGCAATGTCCCTGAATGTCAGCTGGCTGAAATAGGTGGTTATACCCACAGAGTAGGAAAGAAAGAACACCTGGAATTGTTCATTTTTATCATCACACATTGACATAGATGAGGGAATGAGTATTAGGTAAGCATGTTCTAGTCAGCAGTGCACAGACGTAGTACAGATAGAAATTCAGACCCATTTTATAATTATAGTCCAGCCCATATGTGTGTTTTCATGTGTGTTGGGATGCACAGGTGTATGTGGCCATGCATGGATGTTTGTGAATACACATGTGAAGACCAAAGGACAACCATGGGTAATTCTTCAATATATACATATATACTATATTATGTATATAATATAGTATATATATATATTTTTTTTGAGACTGGGTCTCAGTGGTGTGTAGGTCATCAAGTAGGCAAGAAAGGCTGCCCAGTGAACTGTGGGGATCTTCTGTCTCCACCTCCTCAGTGCTGGGACTACAAACATGTATCAACATGCATTTAAAATACAGATCCTGGGGATTTAATGTTAGGTCCTTACTCTTTCGAAGAAAGCTCTTTATTGGCTGAGCCGTCTCCCCATCTCTATGTTCTGGATTCAAAAGGTGGGTCAAATGAAGCAAGCACTTACTCAGACTGGCACTGTTGGAGATTCATCTTCTGAAATCCCAACTTCTAGAATAAGGTTTTTTATTCCATAGATTGCAGGTGGTTTTAGAAACTCCAAGTCTTCTCCCTCTATCTATTGCTTTTTGGGTTTTTTTTTCTTTTGCTTTTTTTCACTACCAAAGTTCTTGAAATCATTTCTATGTCTACAGCTCAACTTCCTCGGTATAAATTCACCCACTAATCCCCCTACATCCTGGCTTCTCCTCAACCATAGTCCTGAAACCATATCCTAAAAATACTATTACAAAATGGAGTTAATTTTGAGTCACCAAACATTGCGGTCTTTCCATAGCATAGGGTCTCCTTAGCTTTGCTGAAACATCAGAGCCTGTTGATGAACACTTAACCAACTTACTTCTTAAAACTCCCAGATCCCTTATTGTGACACTTAAGTACATTTGCACTCTTGTTTGTCTTTCCATCTGCTGACTTCTTTTCTTCCTTCTGTTTCCCAGCTGGGGACATTTTTTAAAATTCAACACCAGTCAGCTCTGCTTTCCACATGGCCATCTGTGAAGATTTCCTCATTTCATCTCTTTAATCTGGAGCACTTCTCAGGCTGTATCTCCAGCCCTGAAGTCTTGCTGAAGCAGTGGTTTCCAGAGTGGATAGACAAGACGGCCCGGGGTGGGGGTGGGTGGGTGGGCAGAGAGAACATGTTAGAACTGGCACTTACCAATTTGTTCTTAAGAGTAAGAAAGAGATTGAGACTCAATAATACTCTTTGAGATTGATAGTTGATCTGTTAGGCAGGCAATCACTGGTTTGGGAGTCTCTGTAGGGAAAGAGCCCTACAGAGACTTCCTTGCTCACCTGCCTATGCCAGAAGGACATAGGCAGTTTAGATGTGGCCAAGAAAGCATATATGTGGAGTATAGGGCCTAATTTTACCCAAAAGTAATCTTTACAAAGTGGACCAAATTCATGCTTTCTGAAAGGAACCATAGGTTGAAAATAATGCCAAAAATATACTACAAGCATGCAAGAGAATTAGAGGGTTGATATTTCTGCTCACAGCTCACCATTATCCATTTGACCAGGATGGTGTGTTCAAGCATTCCTTAGGTCACTTCAAATACAGTCATCCATCAGATTTTCTTAGTGAAATAAAAAGAATGCTACTGGTATTATTCTTAGATAAAACAAAGTCAATGTTGTTTCTTTGCTTTATCTCGATAAAGGCTTAATATTATATCATTTTAATTGAACATGATATTCTAGAGCAATAGTATTTCTGTTATGATTTATAATACATGTACTAATGTTAGAATTTTTACCTAAGTAGTATTTTATTAATAAAATTTAATGTCAGTATAGGTTATAGACCAGTGGTTCCCAACATGTGGGTCAAAACTCTTTTAGGGTTCAGACTATCCTCACACAGGCATATCCCCTATGACCATCATAAAATACATAAATTTACTTTACAATTCATAAAAGTTGCAAAATTGCAGTTATAAAGTAGCAACAGAATAATTTTATGGTTGGGGGTCACCATAACATGAGGGACTGTATTAAAGGGTGACAGCATTAGAAAGGTTGAGAACCCTGATGTAGGCCATTGTTCTCAAAACATGGACCTGCCTGTATTTCTAGAGCTTTGTAGATGTATGTATGCTGGTGTTTGACTTGAACTTGTGCAGTTCAGCCAGTCAACCTGTTTATATGTCATCTGTCCCATAATATAGATTCATAATGGACAACAGAAACAAGGCCACATCACTGCTAGTAACCCGAGACAGTCTTCAAAACCAGTCTAAGGGGAAGGGACAAAGAGAGAGGCTCCAGAACCAAGTCAAGATTCATTTATATGCTTGATGGCTTCTCAGACTATCAGAGAAGTTTATCACTCTATCAGCCTGAGGAAGTTAAATGAGGTAAAGTCCACTTTGATTCAGCACCATGAAATCATCTTACTACCCAACCTCATGTGCTATAGCACATTGATCAAGCCAGGGACAGCCTACACACATATAGGGGCCCTTGCAGGCTCCATAAGCCCTTTTGCATCTGATAGTATCTCAAGTCATACCTAGCCTAGACTCCAAAGGTCTCTTTGTTGCCTCCAGGTCTTGGGATGGTTGTTGAAGTTTGCTCTCCCTACATGTAAATCTCCCTTCCCTTTAAGTCTTCCAGCTTAGAGTCACACAGGATATGTGACTTAACTGAATCTAAAGCACAGATACTTGGGGGTATATTGTCTGTATTAGTTACTTCTCTGTTGCTGTGACAAAAGGTCATGACTTGGTGGGGTAAGGGTAACACACTCACTCTGACTCTCTTTAGCATTCCTTTTGTGAGCATGTCCCAGCTACCTCATCTTTTTCCATTGGCCCCATTGCCTAAAGTTTCTTCCACTTCTGATATCACTACAGACTGATGATCAAGTGTTTAATACACGGCCTTTGAGAAACATTTAAAATAAAAATCATAATCCTTTGTCTTGTGGTATATTGTGTTACTAAAGTCAACTAATCTCGCAAAAGTCTTTGATCAGTTTGCTTTCTTAATTAAAGACTTGCTTTCTGTGACCTATTGAATGTTATCTGTTTATTTGATTTATAATTCTTTTGAAAGTAAATTTCACTTTTTATTATTATCATGCATGGGCGTGCCCATATGCCTAAATGTGTGTTTAAAGGTCAGAGGACAACTCTATAGGAGCTGGATACTGCGATGGGCTTGAGGGCTGATCTCTGGAGCTGAACTTCTCAGAATACCTGAAGCAATGCGAAGCAGGAGGAGCTAGAAGAGGCAATTTAAAACTGGTCAGCGAAGGAATAAGGATGGGATCATAGAGTTTGTTTTCTCTGTCCGGCCACCTTTATATGGATCATTATATAGGCCAAACTTAGGCCCTCTCAGATTTGTGTGATAGGCATCTATCCACCTGGCCCTAATTCATCATTTTTTAAAAAAAAAATATTTTTTATTGGATATTTTATTGACATTTCAGATGTGATCCCCTTTCCCCATTTGCCCCCCATCCAGGAACCCCCATCCTATTCCCCCTTCCTGCTTCTATGAGGATGTGCCCCCACCCACCCACTCCCACCTCCCCACCCTCGAATTCCCCCACACAGAGGCACACAGCCGTCAAGGGACCAAGGATCTCCTCTCCTACCTATGCCCAACAAGGCCATCCACCACTACATATACAGCTGGAGCCATGGGTCCTTCCCTATGTGGTCCCAGGCTGGTGGTTTAGACCCTGGGAGTTCTGGTTGGTTGGTATTGTTGCTCTCCCCATGGGGAAGCAAACCCTTTCAGCTCCTTCAGTCTTCTCTCTAATTCCTCCATGGGGAACCCCATGATCAGTTTAATGGTTAGCTGTGAACATCTGCCTCTGTATATGTCAGACTCTGATAGTCCTCTAAGGGGACAGGTATATCAGGCTCCTGTCAGCATGCACTTCATGGCATCCACACCAGCATCTACCTTTGGTAACTGCACATGGGATGGATACCCCAGTGGAACAGTCCGCAGATGGCCCCCTCCTTCAGTTTCTGTCCCACATTTTGTCTCCATATTTGCTCCCATGAATATTTTGTTACTCCTTCTAAGAAGGACTGAAGCACCCACACTTCGGTTTTTCTTCTTCATGAGCTTCATGTGGTCTATAAATTATAACTTGGGTATTTCAAGATTTTGGGCTAATATCCAATTATCAGTGAGTGCATACCATGTGTGTTCTTTTGTGATTGGGTTACCTCACTCAGGATGATATTTTCTGGTTCCATCCATTTACCTAAGAATTTCTCAAGTTCATTGTTTTTAATAGCTGAGTAATATTCCATTGTGTAAATGTACCACATTTTTTGTATCCATTCCGCTACTGAAGAACATCTGGGTTCTTTCCAGCTTCTGGCTATTATAAATAAAGCTGCTATGAACATAGTGGAGCATATGTCCTTGTTATATGTTAGGGCATCTTCTGGGTATATGCCCAGGAGTGGTATAGCTGGGTCTCCAGGTAATGATATGTCCAATTTTCTGAGGAGCCACCAGACTGATTTCCAGAGTGGTTGCACCATCTTGCAATCCCACCAACAAGGAGTGTTCCTCTTTTTCCACATCCTCTCCAGCATCTGCTGTCACCTGAGTTTTTGATCTTAGCCATTCTGACTGGTGTGAGGTGGAATCTCAGGGTTGTTTTGATTTGCATTTCCCTGATGACTAAGGATGCCGAACATTTCTTTAGGGGCTTCTTGGCCCCTAAAGTTTCCATTCAAGTTTCCTCAGTTGAGAATTCTTTGTTTAGCTCTGTACCCCATTTTCAATAGGGTTATTTGGTTGTCTGGAGTCTAATTTCTTGAGTTCTTTGTGTATATTGGATATTAGCCCTCTATAGGATGTGGATTGGTAACGATCTTTTCCCAAGCTGTTGGTTGCTGTTTTGTCCTATTGACTGTCCTTTGTCTTACAGAAGCTTTACAATTTTATGAAGTCCCATTTGTTAATTCTTGATCTTAGAGCATAAGCTATTGATATTCTGTTCAGGAACTTTTCCCCTGTGTCCAGGTATTCGAGGTTCTTCTCCACCTTCTCTTCTATTAGTTTCAGTGTATTTGGTTTTATGTGAAGGTCCTTTATCTACTTGGACTTGAGCTTTGAACAAGGAGATAAGAATGGATCTATTTGCATTCTTCTACATGCTGACTTCCAGTTGAACCAGCGTCATTTTTTGAAAATGCTGTCCTTTTTCCACTAGGCGATTTTAGCTCCTTTGTCCAAGATCAAGTGACCATAGGCTCGTGGATTCATTTCTGGGTCTTCAATTGATCTTCCTGCCTGTCTCTGTATCAATACCATGCAGTTTTTATCACTATTGCTCTGTAGTACAGCTTCAAGTCAGAGCTGGTGATTCCCCTAGAAGTTCTTTTGTTGTTGAGAATAGTTCTTGCTATCCTGGGTTTTTGGTTATTCCAAATGAATTTGCAAATTGCTCTTTCTATCTCTATGAAGAATTGATTTGGAATTTTGATGAGGATTGCACTGAATCTGTAGATTGCTTTTGGCAAGAGGAACAATTTTACTATATTAATCCTGCCAATCCATGAGCATGGGAGATCTTTCCATCTTCTGAGATCTTCGTCTATTTCTTTCTTCAGAGACTTGAAGTTCTTGTCATATGAATATTTCACTTGCTTGGTTAGATTCAGACCAAAGTATTTTATATTATTTGTGACTATTGTGAAGAGTGTCATTTCTCTAATTTCTTTCTCAGCTTGTTTATACTTTGAGTATAGGAAGACTACTGATTTGCCACTTTGCTGAAGTTGTTTATCAGGCTTAAGAGTTCTCTGGTGGAGGTTTTGGGGTCACTTAAATATACTATCATATCATCTGCAAATAGTGATATTTTGACTTCTTCCTTTCCTATTTGTATCCTTTTGACCTCCTTTTGTTGTCTAGTTGCTCTGGCTAGGACTTCCAGTACTATATTGAATAGATAGGGAGAGAGTAGGCAGCCTTGTCTAGTCCCTGAGGTTAGTGGGATTGCTTTAAGTTTTTCTCCATTTAGTTTGGTGTTGGCTACTGGCTTGCTGTATATTGCTTTTACTATGTTTAGGTATGGGCCTTGAATTCCTGATATTTCCAAGACTTTTACCATGAAGGGATGTTGAATTTTGTCAAATGCTTTCTCAGCATCTAGTGAGATGATCATGTGTTTTTTTTCCTTTGAGTTTGTTTATATAGTGGATTACATTGATGGATTTCCAAATATTGAACCATCCCTGCATTCCTGGGATAAAGCCTACTTGATCATGATGGATGATTGTTTTGATGTGTTCTTAGATTTGGTTTGTGAGACTTTTATTGAGTACATGCACGTGGAAACTGAACAATGCTCTACTCAATGATGACTTGGTCAAGGAAGAAATAAAGAAAGAAATTAAAGACTTTTTAGAATTTAATGAAAATTAAGGCTCATCATACCAAAACTTATGGGACACAATGAAAGCAGTGCTAATAGGAAAACTCATAGCTCTAAGTGCCTACAAAAAGAAACTGGAGAGAGCACACACTAACAACTCGACAGCACACCTGAAAGCTCTAGAACAAAAAGAAGCAAATACACCCAAGATGAGTAGACAGCAGGAAATAATCAAACTCAAGGCTGAAATCAACCAAGTAGAAACAAAAAGAACTATACCAAGTATCAACAAAACCAGGAGCTGGTTCTTTGAGGAAATCAACAAGATAGATAAACCCTTAGCCAGACTAACCAGAGAGCACAAAGACAGTATTCAAATTAATAAAATCAGAACTGAAAAGGGAGACATAACAACAGAAACTGAGGAAATTCAAAAAAAATCACCAGATCCTACTACAAAAGCCTATACTCAACAAAACTGGAAATCTGGATAAAATGGACAATTTTCTAGACAGACACCAGGTACAAAAGTTAAATCAGGAGCAGATAAATCATCTAAACAGTCCCATAACCCCTAAAGACATAGCAGCAGTCATTACAAGTCTTCCCACCAAAAAAAGCCCAGGACCAGATGGTTTTAGTGCAGAATTCTATCAGACCTTCAAGGAAGACCTAATACCAATTCTCTTCAAACTATTCCACAAAATAGAAACAGAAGGAACACTACCCAATTCGTTCTATGAAGCCACAATTACACTCATAGCTCAACCACACAAAGACTCAACAAAGAAAGAAAACTTCAGACTAATCTCCCTAATTCATCATTCTTGATTTTTTCCTATCTCTATATCAACCTGTGTTTTCTGACAACCTTCTTTGACATAATTATAGCTTTCTACTTAGTCAAATATCAGCAACAGAGACCTTCTTTTCTGCTCTCAAGTTTTTTTTTTTTTTGTTTCAAAGCCATCTTTCAAACCATTTCCAGTGTTGCTCAAACAGGAAGCTATCCTGAGTGGCCAGTTAGACTCTCCTTTCTGTTGTATTAGATCCTATTTCCATCCTGGCAACCTTTTGCTGTACCACCTCTGTTGTTATTCATATTCCTTAAGCTAGAGATCAGTCCTCTTTTTGGTATCCATTTCCATATTCCTCACCAAATAAATCATGTTCAATGAATGACCCAAATCCCTTGAAGGGGTCAACAATTCTCTTGGTGTCTTTTCTCAAGGAAAATCACTCCTTGATGATGCCTCCTTTATGCTTTTTCTTTTGTGATTTTTCTTCCTCGGGGCCATTTTTCTTCAATAAAAAACCCAATGATCCCATCTCCCTAGTGGAGGGAATGTTCAACGCTTAAAAACTCACAGGACCCTGGACAGAGCCCACATTCTAGGTCTCAATGTCCACCACTGTTTGGACACTCTCGTTCCAAGCTAGTGGCTCTGTTTTAGGATATTGTGGGGCCCAGCCAGCAGAGCCATGTTACTGAATGTGGGCCACTGAAGGCTTAAGCCTAGAGCTACTCCCAGCCCCATTTGGCTCCCTGGCTATCCTACCATATTACATGTTCACATTACCATAGTCAGAACCACCCCAGTCACCATGGTAGACTAAGACCTCTTTAAAGTGTGAACTGAAATAAACCTTTCTCCTCTTAAATTACTTTTGTCAGATTTCTGTCCAAGTCACAAGAAAAGTCATTAATCTGTTCCATCGAAGGTTTTCCAGAATTTTCTGACATACAAATCTAGATAATACAATCAAGATCTCTTTTGGCTGTAGATAATTCTGTAGGCTACAATTTGCTTGTCCACATGATCTGTAAGTAATTTAAACTAACAAGTGTTTCTGAATTGAACGTCTATACTGACTGTCCCAAATCATTTTGATAGAAATAGGCAGTTGTCTTCCTTTTTAAATGATAGCTTCAACAGTAGAATAGAGTCAGCCAGTGTGTGCAGCTTGTCTCCTGGGTCACAGTATTTGGTATACTAAGCCAATGACTCTGTGAGTGTTGAACAAGCTACAGGAAACCTCCTCTGAGAACTTGTTTTGCATATTGGTGGAAGATGTATTCTGTATGAGAAGCCTTACTGTTCAAACAGGCCTTGTTAACCACAGGAAGTTTTCCTTTGAACTTAAAAGATGGAGTGTAAATCCTAGAAGACTGTATCATTAAAACCCCACTAGAAAGAGAGATGAAAGCCAAAGTCATGGAATCTTACGTTCTGTTCATTGGGGGACCAGATGGAGAGTGTGTGCATTGGGGTGCAGGAGGGGAGGGTGGAGAAGGCTCCATAGGGATTCACAAGAACTATCAATGGCTGAAAATTGGCTTCTGGGAAGGGAGCCAGGGAAGCCACTGGCATGGCTTCATTTGAGCAATTTGACAAGTGCCATTAGTTACCATATATTTATTACTGTATCCAAGTGCCTCACATTCAGAGTTGGGGGCACTATAATTTTTTAAGCTCTCGAAGAATTAGAATCACAACACATGAATATCACAGTCCTTTACTTTATGGTAAAGATAACGAGCCCTTAAAATGAACAATCCTGGACTGGAGGTGTGGCTCAGTGGGTAGAGTTCTTGCCTAGTATACACAAAAGCCTGGGTTTGATTCCCAGTACCGTATAGAAGCAGGCATGTCTGTACATGCCTGTAATTCTAGCCCTTGGGAAATGGGGGCAGGAGGGTCAGATGTCAATGGTCATCTTTAGCTACAAGCTGGAACTTGGCGAGTTCTGTGCCAGCTTGGCGTGATAAAGGACAGAGAAGTCAGAGATGAACGAATATTGGAGTAACTATGGCATCTTGTGTGGAGAATTTAAGGCTCTCTACATTAGACAGGTCCAGTTTCACCCAAAGAAAGGATTGGAGGAGCTAATTTCTCAATGTCTCTTCCATTGTGACAGTTCCAATGATGTAAGCTGAGTTGTTTTTGGCATGTCACAGAAGAGGAACTTTCTGGTAAATATATCTATTGTTTGATGCTTGCCATTGTTAAGATAGCTTTGCCCATTTCCATTTGTTGTATACTTTTCCCCACCACACTGGACTGATAATCCCGGAAACTGTGAGCTAAATCAAGCCCCTCCTCCCCGAAGTTGCCTTGGTCAGACATTCTATCACAGTGTCAAGAAAAGTTACTCATACACCTCATGAGGAATTTCCAGAATGTTCTGTCGTTCCAACAGATGTTTTAAGGTTGCTTAAGTAAAGAGGATGCTGCCCTTTGTAGGGGTATGTTGTTGATCATGTCTGACATTGTCAACTGATGTCTATCAGTTTGAGTACCTCCATGTTCCTAACCCTACTTACTTGGCCTGTTTCATTCGGACAGCATTTCCATTTTGAGATTTTTAAAACACTGTCTTGAGGGCTACATGAGTATAATTATAGTAACCCGGCTTAGCATCGTCAGAGCAGTGTGAGGCAGAGCGACCATCAGCATTTAGCATAATTTTATGTGCTTCCAACAGTTCCTTCTCCTTGACAACACTTCTGCATTTGCACACTTGAAAAGAAGGAAGCTGGACTGGACTGTCAGGTTCAGGTTAATATCTGATAAGAGCAGGTTGTGTGTGTTATATGTAAGTGTTCATGTGGGTATGTATACACGTGCGTAAAGGTAGCTCTGTACATGTGTAGGTGTATGTGTGTGTGTGTGTGTGTGTGTGTGTGTGTGTGTGTGTGTGTGAAAGCCAGAAGTCACCTTTGGGTGTCTTCCTTGATCACTCTCTACTTTTTTTTTTTTTTTTAAAGATGATGTCTCTCATTGAACTTGGAGCTCTGATTTGGCTAGGCTACTTGACCAGTGAGCTCCAGTGATCCACTTGTATCTGTCCTTCAACCCTGGGATTATAGACACAACCACCATACCAGGCTTTTTACCTGGGCACTGAGCTTCTGAACTCAGGTTATCATGTTTGTGTGGTAGACACTTTGTCAACTGAGCTGTATCCCCAGCTTCTAGATACAGGCTTTTAAAGCAATGTCTGAATTAGACTTACGTAAGAAGTGAGAATGCTAAGGCAATGAAGAGGCTTATTCTAGGTCTATTGATTTTAGTTGGAAGCATAACAGTGTATTTAAGTTGTAATTAAAGGTAAGTAAAATAGGATCTTCCAGGAAGAAAATATTGTATTTCCTTCAGTAGAGCCATGGAGTCATTATCCATGGAACTGGCTGTCACGGGCTTGGAGTAATGGTATTAGCGATGGTTATAGCATATCCTGTTGTTTTCTGAGCACATGCTTTCCTGCTCAGACTACACAAAAGGCAGGTAAGACATCTCCAGCTGAGAAATCGGAGACTATGAGGTACAATAGCTTTCCAGACTGAGATGGAAGTCAAAGTTTCTTTAGAATAGCCTTATTTATATATCATATTACATCCTAATATAAACATATATTGCTGTTCCTAGATTTAAAAGAACCAGCTGGATAAGGGAAATCAAACAAAGCTTGAAAAGGCAACAACTAATAATTTCCGTTCTTACCGTAGCAGTAGTTAGACCCAGGGACTGATACTCAGCCAGATGAGTTCCTTCTACTACATGTAGCTCAATTTAGGATAAGCCCGGGCTGTGTCTGTGGTACTCAGTGATTGCTGTCTTATGGCCATGCTACTGTGCTTTGGAAAATACTGACATCTATCCACTCTGTAGTCTCTGTTCTGACGCTCTGGCTGATTTGTGAGTATCAGGGCCTAGGGCAGAGCCAGTGAGAGCCTTGAAAGTCTACCAGACACTCCAAAGGCCATCTGTGAAGTACCATCACAGTTATTCTGAAGCCTAGTAGAGGCTTCTGGATGTCCTGTGTCCTCTGTTGCTGTCTGTCTGTCTGTCTGTCTGTCTGTCTGCCTACCTGTCTGTCTGTCTGCCTACCTGTCTGTCTGCCTGTCTGTGTAGTCCAGAAGTTGATATTAGGTGTTTTCTATCCCTTCCTACCTTAGAGAAAGGCATTACCTCCTCTCACTGATTGGAGCACACTCCAGAGGCTGCCAATTGGCTCATTGACATAAAAGAGGTCATATGGATGTAGCACTTGAGACCATGAGTGTTCTCGAGTCTCAGTACATGAAATCATTTGTAGAAGGGCCCTGTGAATTAACAACACACTGACTATCATGTAACCTATATGAAGTCTTTATATTTTTGGAAAGTTTAAATATCCATTAAATAGTCCCTGTTGTTTTTCTGTAATCTCTGGCTTACAAAACAAGAACTTCTGCCTTAGGTAAAGAAAATCATCTTCCCTACATTCAAGCTGAAGATATTCATTGGGGATGATGTAGTTTATCTTAGCTACTTGAGAAGGGAAAGAGATAACACATGCCAAGAGAGGCAACAGGCCTGCTCCTGGTAGGAATTGATAATCTTCTTGTAAAGAGGGTGTAATGATCCTCCCTTTCTCTCTGGTGTGTGTGTGTGTGTGTGTGTGTGTGTGTGTGTGTGTGTGTAGGATAGAGAACAATTTACAGGAGCACTGGGGATCAAACTCAGGTTGTCAGGGTTAGAAACAAGAACATCTTTTTTCTTTTAATCCGCTGAGCCATCTTATGATTCATCTCTTCTTTCTTTTTTATTTTTTTCTCTTTGTTTCTGCTTTCTCTTTTCTTTTCCTTCTTTCCTTCCTTTCTTCCCTTCCTTTTTTTTTTTTTTTTTTTTTTTTTTTGAGAAAGCCTCTATGCAGTTCGGCCTGAGCCTCAGATTTATTGCACAGACCAGTCTAGCCTCAAGCACAGATGTCTTCTTGCCTCAGCCTCCCTGAGTGCTGAGATTAAAGGTATGAGCACCACATCTGATTGGATATCTCTATCTTAAGTCTTATGAGTCTGTCTCTTGGAGTGTGTATGTTTGTTTTCTTAATATATTCCAGCTTGCTTTCTATCAATAAGATCTCAGTTGCAACTGACTAGAGATCTCCAGAGAGACGTCCTTGGGCAATACGGATGTTACACTGTGTCTCCCACTGCCAATGGCAAACTCACAGAGAAAGGCATTACACACACACACACACATGTCGGCCCTGTCCATCTGTCTGTCTGAAGACACATATGTGAGCACTATAAAAAAAACCCTAGGAGGATATAACTCCAAGATGAAAAGTAAGAAATCAGCCCCTAACCCCTCACTTTAGTGTATTCTTTTCCTGTTTTATCACTGACATGCGTGAGATTGTCTGACAGCTTAGAACTGAGTCTCTAAGTTCCTTCCTTATGTTGCTAGTTCTCTCTCTACCCAGGAGCATAGAATGGTCCTCACTCTATCCCTTAGAGGAAGATTTGGTTTGGCCTCTCGGTCAGGCTGACCTTCCACTGGATGTTTTCACTTTGCTGTCCTTGGGCTTCAGGATTCCATGTGCAGATTGGACTTGATTGCTAAGGGCTCTTTCTTTTACTTATGTAGATAAGTATGTGTGTGTGTTTGTGTGTGTGTGTGTGTGTGTGTGTGCACTCCCTACATGCTTGCTGCCTGTATGCTTGGTACCTATGGAGGTCTAAAAATGACATCAGTTCCACAGTTACAGATGTTTGTAAGCCAAACTGTGAGTCCTGGCAACTGAACTTAGGTCCTCTGCAAGAACAACAATTGCATGTAACTGCCCAGCCAACTCTCAAGCTCCTCTTCCTGTTTTTCAAATAGGGTTTCACAGTGTAGCATGCAACTCATGATCCTCCTGCCTCACGCATCCTTCCAGTGCTGGGATTACAGGCATTCACCACCACACCATGCATACCATGCTTGGATTCTTATAGTTTCCTTTTGTTTTCTGGGCAAACACACTTCCCTGTACATTGAGAGAGGATTGGTAAATAACAGAATTAATAAGCAACGCCTGAGGACTAGCCAGCCCACAGTCACTTTCCTAAAATACACCCTGGCTCTGAAGACAGGCAGGCACAAATGGTGGTTTGAAACCCCTCTAATAATATCCTGTATCAAATTTTGGGAAGACTTGGAGCTAAGAGCGTACTGACTTTTTTTTATTCAGGGGTAGCTGATGGATCACAGTGACTTACCTTGGGCTTTGGTGGCAGCCTGTGGTTCTGGATGCTGGCTGCATTTTAAAGTCACCAGGGCCCATTACATAACATTTAACTGGAATCTCTGTGGCTAGAGTAGCTACCTAAGTAGTGAAGATGCTTACTCAGTGTTTCTAATGTGCAGCCATTGCTGTGCCATTGGACCAGACAACCAAATACAGAAAAGAAGGAATCCATGGGAACATGCAGGTGGGATGGCTTATATAGGCTGTGGTGGAATTCATTTTCTCTTTGTCATAAAATAATTCATATTCATGTATCATTTTTATAAGGCTGCTGCTTGATAGATGCTTAAGTTACTTTTCTACCTTGTGATGAAATGAAACACCCTCACCAAGACGAATAAAAGAAAGCATTTCACTTGGGGATACTGATTTGAGAGGACTAGAAATTATGATGGCAGAGCAAATTCATGGCAGCAGGAATAACTGAGAGCTCACATCCTGATCTGCAAGTAGGAGGCAGAGAAAGAGAGAGAAGGGAGAGAGAGAGAGAGAGAGAGAGAGAGAGAGAGAGAGAGAGAGAGAGAGAGAGAATGCAAATGTCATGTGTCTTTTTGATACCTCAAAGCCCACCCACAGTGACATACCTCCTCCAAAAAGGCCACACCCCCTAATCCTTTCCAAACAGTTCCACCAACTGAGGACCAAGTATTTAAATATACAAGCAGGAGACATTCTCACTCAAACCAACACAACAAATAGTGTTTGAATTTGCCTTAATCTCACTGTAGATTTTTCTTTTTTAGATGTTTGGCCCTGTTATCTGTAAAACCAGAGAAAAAATAGGGAATGAAAATGTCGTAGGATTTATTGCTGTTTGCGGTGCTGGGAAACGAGCCCAGTGCCTGGCTCCTGCTAGACAGGCAGCATGAGCTATAGCCTCACTCTGGATTCTGGTTGATTAATGATTTTGCCTTCAAGGTTTTCCTTTTTGGTGATCCTGGGAATCTAACCCAGAGCCTCACACATGCAGTTAGATGTTCAACCACTGAGCCCTAGCTTTGTCTTCATGATCTTTCAAATGGTAGCTTTCTCTGTGCTTTGATTTAAAACAAAAAAAAACCTAAACTATACTAAACCAAACCTGATATATTTGTTTGCAGCTCTGAGGGAATGCATGGAAGTAATTGGAGTTTTTAGGACACAAGCCAGGGCTCCAACAGCTTGCTATGCTTGACCACCCATCTTCAATATGCCAATTGAAAAGGCAGCAACTGCTATAAAGCAGAGAAGAGATTTATTCACTGGGGCCATTTTGGAAAGAACAGATAAAGAGGTCTATTTGTTGCTGAGAAACACACGGTCCCTTTTGCAGGTTTCAAAAAGAACTTTAAGACAGAGTTCTAGGGAACTCAAAGACCATTGTTTTAGACTCTGAGAGAAAAAACAACAGGGCAGGCAAGTGAGGCACCTTGCATGGCTTCTGGAGTCTTGAGGCTAGGTGAACAGGAGAATGTCATACTGTTTAAATTAGAGGTCAAGAAGCAGGCTGGCTCATCAGTGGAAGTCTGAAAGCAGCTGTGGCGGGGGGAAGCATCTTCAGAGAGAGAGAGAGAGAGAGAGACAGAGACAGAGACAGAGACAGAGAGACAGACAGAGACAGAGAGAGACAGAGAGAGAGAAAGACAGAGACAGAGAAAGACAGAGACAGACAGAGACAGAGACAGAGAGATGGAGAGACAGAGAGGTACCCGGGTTTTAGTGCCTATAGGCTTAGAAGTTTTGGCTAGTGTCTGAAAGAAAGATAGAAAAAGTTATGCTCTCTGAGTTAAAACTCAAAGGTGGAGAACAGGAAGGCTTGGCAGTAAAGATCCATAAGGAGATCCGCGGAGGGACTTCTGAGGTCTGTGAGTACATACTGCCTTAAGGAGTTAGTCCCCCCCCCCCCTTATACATGTCTTCAGGAGCGTCAGACTTCCTGAACTTATAATTGTGTGTTTACATACACACACATGCACACACACACACACGCACACACACACAGTCACTCCTCTCTGCATATGTTGACAGATGTCTTCCTGTATCTTTTCCTTCCTTCCTTCCTTCCTTCCTTCCTTCCTTCCTTCCTTCCTTCCT
>NW_021604604.1:12056774-12079609 GCF_004785775.1 Grammomys surdaster | reverse complement strand
ATCTATCTATCTATCTATCTATCTATCTATCTATCTATCTATCTATCTATCCATCATCCAACTATCATCTGTCTATCCATCTGTCTATCTATCTGTCATCCATCCATCTATCCACCCATCCCATACATCTATCCGAGATGAGCTTTTTCACTAAACCTGAAGCTTTCCTTTTATGCTACACTGACTTGCTGATGAATCCTTAGAATATACCTGTGTCTGGGGTTACATGTGCCACCATGCTGACTTTTTAGATATGTGCTAGGGATATGAGCTCAGATCTTCAGGCTTTCATAGCAAGTACTTTATCCACTGAGTCCCTTCCCAGGTTATAACTTTCTGAGGGGTATTTTTCTATCCAGGTAAATAACAGTCTTATTTAAACTAATTCTTAGAGGGAACAATAGTATGTCTTTGCGTTATTATTGCTGTTGTTGTTATTGTTGCTGTTGCTACTGTTATTTTGGAGCTGTTTAGAATGACATATCTGCATCCAGGGCCAGAAGTAACCATGACTCAGATCCCATCTGCTTGACCTAAAATCTTGTAACAGATTAGATCTAAAGGGGATAAAGAAAAAATCTTTAAAATTGACATGCTTTACCAGGAAAAAAGGCATCCACTTAGTGGACTTTGACAAAACCACCTCCATCTTTTTCCATTCATATTACATTTTAAATCTTAAGGACCAGGAAATGAGATGCTTTCTCTTACCTTTCATGTGGTATTTCAAATTCCAAGGAGGGCAATTGTGATATTTTCCTTTTCTTAAAACGTAATATGTTAACAGGGATACAGGAGGTGGGATCCAAAGTTGATACTGGGGGAGAGAGAACGTTATCCTCATAACTCTCTAGGCCTACTAGTGTCCTACCGGCTAGCTAACACAGTAGCCCCAGTCTGACTTTGGCTACAAATGTGATCTTTAGGTTTAAATAGAGGAGTAACTAACTTATCCAGCAGTGTAAGAGGTATGCATGGTGAAGCAGTGCTGGCCAAGGGCTCATTGTCAGTCTCCATCTGGTTCTCCAGGGTGGTCTGAAGAAGCCCTTATTGCTGTCATTACTTGATGGGATTGATCTGGTTCCAGCAAGATGATTGCTTGTAGGGGGCTGCTTTTCTGTCATGGGGAGCTGCCCTCATTTGGGACATAGTCTGCCTGACTCAGATTTCACTAGCTGCCTTCAGCAAAAATAAGGGAGACAGACAGGCCCAGAAGCAAGGTAGAGAAACTGAGTTTTCATGCTACTTTCACATGAACTCTGGGCTCCATGCTTTTTAGCAAAGGAGGCTTCTTGAACATCCCATGGATAGTAAGTAAACTAATCCCCTTCCATGTTGTGGAGAAATATGTCTGTATGTATGTGGTACATGCAGGCAGAGGAAGGAAATAACCCAATCAGGGATGGATAATACTTAAGAAAATTAACGGGGCATTTGGTTTCTTTTATCTCTATGTCCTATCCTTTGGTGGCGGACAGCTTGTAAGGCACAGACAGAGCACTGCCAGGTGTGTGTTGGTGACTGGTGGGAAGGCCAAACACAGCAGGTTTGGCCACCAGAAGTTCCAGAATTTGCAAAGAATTCTCATTAGCCATTCTGCTGACTGCACTGTGCCCTGTGCCCTGTGCTTGAGATGTTGTTCCCCTGGAGGGAGTTTAGTCACTGAATTTAAATGGAGGGCACACCCATGGAGGTCTGGAAAGAGAGAGAGAGGGAGAGGGGGAGGGAGAGAGGGAGAGAGGGAGAGAGGGAGAGAGGGAGAGAGAAACCTGAGCCTCAGAAAGCACCTGCTCATTGTTTGGAAATTTGCCACAAATAGACTTAAGTATCGGGTGCGACCTTCAAGGCCCTTAGCAGAATTAGTAAATATTGAGTCAATATTTAGTGATTTCTTTCTTTCTTTCTTTTTTTTAAAGTTCCTTTGCCAGCTAACAAGTCCAGCAGGGTGGTTCTCTGAGATGTTTTCTGCATGCAGGCCATCATCCCCATCCTGTGCACTTGTTTGTTTCTCTTGTACCCTGGAGAAGTAATAAAGGAAGAAAGTTGGATTTCCTTAAACCATAATAATAATAGTAATAGTAATAATAATAATAGTAATAATAATAATAATAGCCGTTCTCAAGGGCTCTTCAGGAAGTAACTTAGCTGCGCCATGTAAAGGGCTTCTCCCAACTACCACTGCTACTACTATTACTTCTCCTCCTCCTCCTCCTCCTCCTCCTCCTCCTCCTCCTCCTCCTCCTTCTTCCTCTTTTAATTTTAAAAGTAAGCAGCAGTGTTTGTAAAATATGTAAAATGCATTCCTGGATTCCTCCGTGTGCGGCAAGACTGATTACAGGAGGGTTACAAAGCAAGACTGTGGGCAGTAGCCTTGCTACCCTGACCTGACCGACTCCTAGCACCTGATGTGTGTTTCTCTAAAAATAGAGAGAATTTCAGCCAGGCATACTGGCACAGGAACTGTGTAGTAATCCCAACACTGGTGGGGTGGGAGTGGAAAGACCAGGAGGTTAAGACCAACCTGGGTTATAGGAGACTTCCCACCTCAACCCTAGCCCTCCTACCTGGAGAATATTGAAGTTGTTTTGAACAATAGCAATGGGTCTGAAAAGAACATGTTTCCAAATCAGGAAGGGGCTATTAAAAAGTCCTCCCTGGTGCTTTCTTTATATTGGAAGCGAAAGGCATGCTGGGTATAGGACCTGGGAAGTGAAAGGCATTCTGGGTACAAGACCTGGGGAGTGAAAGCCATGCTGGGTTCAGGACCTACTGCTTTTACAAATCAGTACCCCACTACACACACACACACACACAGAGAGAGAGAGACAGAGAGAGAGACAGAGAGAGAGACAGAGAGAGAGACAGAGAGAGAGACAGAGAGAGAGAGAGAGAGAGAGAGAGACAGAGAGTCCAGCAGCTCCAGGTAGAGATGTGGAAGAAATTATGATTGTCAGCATTTACCACTTACCAGGAACTACAGTTTTTAAAGAAAAGGGGCCTTGTGTGAACATTCATCCCCTTTCATTATAGTTATTGAATATTTCCCCAAGACACGAGTTTCTCCGGCCAGAACATCCTGTATAAGGTAGACCAGACTGCCAGTAGTTTGGCATAAATGCTGGTTTTCAATACCTTAGGAGTGTGTACCTGTTTCTATGATGCTGATGGGCCAGACCCTGAAGCAGAGGACAGAAGGAAGTTAAAATGGATGCAGGGCGAGACTCTTTACAAATGACAGTGTGCTGCAGCAGTGCAGTGTTGACCTGGTCATTCCCTGAAGAACTTTCAGGGAGCCCATCCAGCATACACCGATGCTGTCATTTTCTGAGACACTCCCTGCATCGTTCTCTTGAATCCGGTGACTCTAGCTTCATATGCATGTCTTTAGCTGTGGCATAGTTGTTTGGTGTTGCATGCCCCATAATTATCGTTGAGTGAAGACACTTTAACAAAGCACCGGTGTGATTCATTTTGTGTTTTTCCAATTCAGCTCTTAATGAATTATATAATCTAGCTGGGTAGACACAGTGGCCCCATATAGGATAAAATAGCTGGCCAAGAGATTAGAATCATAGTACCATAACATTCTAGAACCATAAAGGACCTCAGAGGTTTTAATTCAGTCTGTTTAGTTTGCAGATGAAGCAATGATAGCTCACAGAGATGAACTGACTTGCCCTGGGTCTGGAAGCTGGCAGCAGATGAACTAGCAATCTCTGTTATGGACACACTAGTTACTCACCTACAAACTGAGAGTGCAGCTGACTGGTTAGCTACTTACTGTGGTACATTTAAATTTCCTATGTTAGGTGGGAATGGTGGAGCCCTGATGTCCTGTAATATTATTAGAGGTGACAGGGACAGAGGAATGTTCCAGACCTGGACAGATGCAGTCTGAACTGCCATTCTTTTCAGAGATCCTCACTTAGGTAATCCCAGGATTCCTAGCTTCAGTATAGAAAAGAATTGCAGGCCAAGCCAGTAAGAAATGAAGTTGAAGTTATTAAAAGATACTGTTTAATTTTGTTTGTTCATGTGTGTGTGTGTATGTATGTGTGTGTGTATGTGTGTGTGTCTGTGTATGTGCATGCGTATCTTTCCATGTGTGCATCTCTTTGTGTGTGCACACTTGCCATGGTGACCAGAGGACACTCTTAGGTATGAAGTCCTCACCTTCCACCTTGTTTGAGACAAGGTCTCTCTTTTGTTGTTTGTCTCTGAGTGTGTCAGGCTAGCTAGCCTGAATCTTTCTCCGGATTCTTCTGTCTCCCCCTTCCACAGGTGCTGTAGGAGCACTGGGGTTCTATATATGCCACTGTGCCTGGTTTCCTTGTGGGGGCTGGGATTTGAACTCAAGCCCTTTTGCTCACATAACAAGCACTTTACCCATTGAGTCATCTCTCTGGCTCTAAAAGAAATCCTTGATAGAGTTGAAGTGCAGAGTTTAAGAGAGAGACACTTGGAAGAAAGTAAGATACACCTGAGATCCTGTGTGGGCTTCTTTAAGAGAATCATACTTCATGGTCTTTATAATGGTATGACCTATGACTTTGGAAGGATTTGAAGCTATTATCTTCAAAGGTTCTTAAGGAAGCTAATGAGGTCATGGGGTGGCTCCTGAATGGCCTCTGACAGGACTATACTTGATAACATGAAACTCTAGATTAGAGGGATCTAGGAAGGAATCCTTACTGTAAACAGAGTTAATAGTCTTATTTGTGAGATTCCCAGGAGATGTCTGTGAGGAGGCTGGGGCTCTATCCAAGGTCTTATCCATCTGCTTTGACTGCTATTTTAAAATGAAATGTCTGTACATGAACGAGGTATTATCTCTGTTGGCAGCCTTCAGAGCTAACGTTGACTGTTTGAGAATTCGTGCTCCTCAGCCTGTGAGAGGCTTCAACCAGACTCAGGGCTGAGAAGCTCACTTTCCTTCTCATGCTCCTCACGACTTTACTTGGCTTTTCCTCTGCTTCATGATAGCAGCATTTCAGGGACTGAGGCCAAACCAAACCAAACCAAACCAAACAATGAAGGGTTCTAGGCTAGCCTAGGTTACATAATAAGTTCCAGATCAGCTGGAGGTCTACATGGACAAATAAATGAACTTCATCCACTTTCTGCTATTGATTTTCCTTGAGAAATTGAATATGTGTATGTGTGCACATGTATACACATGTGCATTTGAATGTGTGTATGGACATGCAAAGTGCATGTGTGCGTGTACTTGTGTGTGTGAATATGCATTTGTATGTGTACATACATGCTTGTGTGTGTGTGTGTGTGTGTGTATGTGAGAGAGAGCGCATGCATCTTCACATGCAGATGCACATGACTGGATGCCAGAGTCAACATGGAAAGTCTTCCTTAGTCATTTTTCATTATATTTTTTGAGACAATGTCTCTCTTTGACTAGTGTAGACTGACTGGCCAGTGAGTTTCAAGGATATCCTTTGTCTCTGCCTCCCCACCCCCACTAGCACGGGCCTTATAGATACGTGCTCAGCTTTTTAGATGGGTGCCGGAGATCAAAATCAGGTCGTCAGCTATCAAGCTAACAAGGACTGACTGAGCCATCTTCCCAGCCTGGGAAATTGATTTCTCCTCCCATCCTGTTAGAATTGTGGGTCTACTTTGTTTTCTAGCTACTTTCTGAACCACCTTCAGGTCATTTTCAAGAAAACTGCCCTGAGTGGTTTGTTCTGCCAATGTCCCACTCAGAGGGTGCTAGGAAAGAAGCACTCAGACCAACAGCTATCAGCTAGACCAGATACTGCTATAGAGCTCCAGCTTCACGCCTGTATCAACCAGCCAAGAAAGCCTGACAATAACCCCCATCCTGATTGGTCCAAAGGACAAGGACTTGATCAATAAGTGCCAGCTGCCCTGATTTTTGTCCTCATTTCCACCGTAGAACCAATGGGGGACAGGTACATGTGCTCCCCAGTCACACGGGAGCCTTGCTGTTCCAGGCACTCCTGCAGAGATCCCAGGCCACGAGTGTCACCAGGCCAGCAGTCTTCACTCAGGGGATAGCTGAGCCTTCCCTTTTTTCTGCTACAAAGCCTCCTGCTCCACTTCTCTGGCTGCTTTCTCTTGAGTTTCTGCCAAATGCAGTGACAGTGTCTAACTCCCTTTATAGTAAGCTTTGATGAATAACCTTTCTTCTCTCCTTTTGGTGGACTGCATTGTCACACAGGAAGAGACCCAGGAAAGAGCTCTGTCTGCTTAGGTGCTTTGTCTGGTTATGATCTTGCAGTTTTATCTGCATCTGCATAATAGGGCTTCAAGGCTCATTTGTCACTCCCTCTCTCCTCCCTCCCTTCTTCCACTTTTCCACATGTATGTGTGCGTCTGCATGTGTGCTTCTGCATGTGTGCTGTGTGTATACATTCCATACATGTATGCTTTCATGTGGAAGTCAGACGACAACTTTGAGGTGTTGTTCCTCAAGTGACACTGTTGTTGTTATTATTATTATTATTATTATTATTATTATTATTATTATTATTATTCATGGGGCTCCCTGATCACACTAGTCTGGTTGGACAGCAAATCCCAGGAATAAGCCTGTCTTCACCTTCCCAGTCCTAAAATTCAAGTGGATGCCACCATGCCTGTTTTTGCCTGTTTTTAAATGTTGGTTCTGAGAATTGATGACAGTCCTTATGTTTCTGCAGCAAGCATTGTACTGCCTGAGCTACTGAATCCTGCTGTAAGAATGCATGTCTGAATCCAGTGCTGCTCAGGCCACAGTGTCTGCAGTGGCCAGTCCCCTTCCCACAGATACCCTACTGGAACATGATCTAGGATTTTAAAAATCTAGGTTCCAGGATTTTTTTTTATTAACCTGGGGAAGTGAGTTTATGTCAAAGCAGATCTTTGGAGGCCTCGCATTCTCCTTGCTATCCCCTGATTCCTGTCTGGGAATAAGAAAGCCAGGCTACGAGGTTATATTGTGAAATCACCCCATCCTCAGAAAAATCTAAGACAAGACTCCCACTCCTATCATGGAGCCCTGCTTTCTTCTCTTCAAAGCCTTTACCATATGCTGTCTGTCTGTCTGTCTTGGTGCCAGGGTCTGAACCCTCCTCAGAGCACCTGCTATGCTCTTGTCTTTCTATCCGTGCTGTCAAAGAAATTCTTTTAATAAACTCCTTACTCCTAAAGATTCATCTTAGTGTCCTCTTGAGCTCTTTATCTGAGACATTCCCCTTACATATAAATGCTATGGCATCTGACAGTCATCGTGGTAACTGGTAACAACAAAATGTTCTCTTGAGTGGCTAATGGGTGGGTAGCGAATACTGTGGCTCCACCAGGTAAAAGGATGATCACCATCCCAGGCTCGATGAGGAGCTTATTCCACTATCCATAAAATCCCAGAGACATAGTCTCTCCCTCTCCCCCCCTCTCTCTCTCACACACACACACACACACACATACACACATACACACACACACAGAGGCTTTTATCAGAAGGCACTGAGCCTGGGGCTTACATAGTCCAGGCTGGGAATTTTTTTTTAAGACAGTATGTCTTCTACATTTTCCTTGGGTTCCTAGTTGATTTCTTGTTGCTTTGAGAAAGGGTCTCATGTAGCCCAGTTTGTCTTTGGATTCATAATGTAGTCTTAAGCATTTGATTCTCCTGCCTCTCCCTCCCTGGTACGAGGAATATACGCATGTTCCACTAGGCCCAGTGTGAGGAAGAACAGAGACACAGTTTTACATGTTGTACCTCAACACCTCTGTCCTTTATTAATGTCTACCTTCCCCTTGTAGTCCTCTGAGAACCTAATGCAACAGATTCTCTTCTGCCTCTGGCCACTCTCACTCAGTTCCCTCATTTTTGAGACAGGATCTCATGTGGTCCAGGCTGGCCTTAAACTCATAATGTAGCCTTTGAACTTTGGATCCTTCCTAGTCTCTCTTTTTTCTCCCTGGCTCATTCCACACCTTCCAGAATTTTCTTAAATGCCATTTCCTCAGGGAAGCCCTCCTAAAGTCCAATCTAAATTGGGACTGCCACTGTGTTTTAAACCAGAGGTCAGCAAATGCAATATATATATATATTCTCCCAATTATAAGAATTTTAAATTTCACAACCCATACAGCCATTTTCTCAACTCTGATGTCATAGTAAAAGGTAATCAGATGCTATATAGATAAATACTTGGATCAAGTAAAACTTTATTTATAAAACAACTGGGATTTTTTTTGTAGTGTACTGTTATGGTTTGAATGTGAATTGACACCCACAGGCTCCTGTGTTTGAACATTTGCACCCAGTTGTGGTGCTGTTTTGGGAAGCTGGGGAATCTTTTGGACAGACTGCTATGGCTGACAGATATTTGGCTAAGGGTGGAGCTTGCAGGTTCTAGGCCAGTTCTGCATTTGGCCCTGGCTTTCTGCTTTCTGTTTGACACCAGGATGTAACCTCATACACCTGTAGCTCCAGCTGTGAGCTGCCCAGGCCACCATGTTTTCTCTGTTAAAATGGACTGCAGCCCCCTGCCCCCACCAACCTTGAAAATAAATACTTTCTCTCTTGAGTTGCCTCTTTTAGGTATTCTGGCCCAGGGATGAGAAAAGCTAAGGCAGCCACTCACCATGTCTCAGTCCTTTGCAGTTGTCTCACACAGGATCATTGGCTTACAGTCTCTTTCCTCTGGAGTAACTCTGAGGTGTTCCTTTCTGCATCTATGGGACAAACATAGTGCTTGACACTGCTGCCATGTAATATATATACTGAATTAGCGAGATGGAAATGCATAAGGCACTCAAGTCCTTCTTGTGTTTCCTACCTTACTTAACAATACACCACTGTCCTTAATCTGTTTCCCAACCATTTTTGGGAGGAGTGTGTCTTTTTGGCTAGGACCATTTTCTGAAAATAAATCGCTTCATCTAGCCCTGAGTCTAGAATCTTTTGGACTTTTCTTCCCTTCAAAGCCTGGGTCTCCTGATTGCCAGTGTCAGTCATGGGTCACAGGATTTTTGAACCAGATAAGAACTTGCATTGCTCCTTTCTCTCATTAAGACACAGGGGGTGGAGCTACATGCCATTAGAAGGGCTGAGATCGTCTTAAGAGCGATAGTATCCCTATTATAGGGAGGAGTCCTGGGACAAGTCAAGCTGACACTATCGTGATTTGGCAGGAGAGGGTAAATAAACGAATGAATGAAGCCAGCCTCCACCTAGCAACCTACCTCAAGCATTCTGAATGTTTTCTTTGTCCCAGACAAGTTTGGTTTTGCTCAATCACACATTAGTCTATAGGTGTGATTCTTATTTTTATAGGCGACTAATTCCAAGTGACAGTTTGAGGCACGCTGATCTCAGTTGTATTTTTCTTGCCTTCCTAGTGCCTGGCAGTGGAGGCCTTCAGCACTCATTAGCTTCAGCTGAGCTGGCCCCACAGAAGGTGGAAGCATGCGCCTACGATGCCCATGCTCTGGACTCTGCATTCTCTGCCCTTCTGTATCCCTGCTGTAAACTTTTGGGGAGTCAATAAACGTAGGCCTGGTCCAGAAGTTAAAGGCTAATTTAGGTTACAAGCTGCTTGACTCCTTGGCAAAGAAGTCATTTTCAGATATGTTATTTCCTGATTAAAAACAAGAACAATTTTTTTTTTAAAGCTATATATTTTAGGTGGTTCTTTTCTGTCTAGTCCTGCTGGAAGTTCTAGGTTGATGAAGACAGGACAGCCTTGCTGCAGTGTAATGGAGGCCTTGTCCAGGGGGGTAGGAAACAACAGAGGTCATGGTCCAGAAACCAGAGCCATTTGGAAACCTGAGGTGGCTGGTGTCAGTGCTGAATGTAGACAGTGGAAGACTGGGGCAGGTTCTGTGCTGAACCTCCAACAAGGAGTCTCCAGATGACTTCAGGAAGGCTCACAGATGCTAAGATCAGGATATGGGGGAAGGGTCAGAAGCACGTGGCAGGGGGGGTTATCAGGATGCAAGGAGTCTCTGAGATGCCACAGCTTAAGAAATAAGCCCTTCCTCTGTTTCTCACTGAAGAACCCAAGCCTACATCCTACCCACCTTGTAGCCTTGAGGAGCACTCCCTCCAGGGCTGTCTTGAGATTCCAGATTTTATCTTTGCATTTCATAAATTCATTCCAATGAGCATGGTTGGGGTGTGTGACATCTCTGCTCAGAGAACATTGTCCCCTTGATTTCCTCTAGGATAAGAACTTGGCCACCCACCCCTTTACCCTGTCCAGCAGTATTGCCACACAAAAGAATGAGGCATTCGATGTTAAAATCAAAACTTACTTTTCTTGTTGCTGTCACAAAATGTCTGACAGGAGGAAGAATTGAATTTAGGTTACTGTTTCAGGAGGGTTGGGGTGACAGGCAGCCGTCAGCTCATTTGGACAGGTGAGAAACCTCATCTCCTCACACTGTGGCAGAACAGGAAGTAGGGCTGGACTATAAAACATCAAGGTCTGCATGTCCCCCACACAGTGACCCACGTCCTCTAATGAAGGTCTCCTTCTCAAGGTTCCAGAACCTTCCCAAGCAGTGCCACCAGCCGGGGACCAAGTGTTCAGATTTGTGAGCCAGTGGGAAATGTTGCATAGTCATATCCCGGCAGACAATAAAAATGAGATTGTGCAAGAAAGAAGAATTTTTTTAATATCGTTGGGACAAAAGCATGCTTCATTTTTATTTTGTTTCATGTTATGCAAGTTATTTAGCAGCCTTGGACCAGTCAGGTCTCATGACCATGAACATGACCATAGGCCTCTGCCCTGTCTGCCTTTACTACTCTCTGTAGACAAAGTCTCTGCCTGAGGCAGAAAAGGCTGCTTGGCGAGCCAAGGCACACCCTGCAGCTGGCTTGGTGGCTCCTCTAATTTACATGAGTGTGCACACACACAAACTCACTAACAAATGCGTGCTTTAAAAGATTAAGATGGTTGGTTATAGATAGTGATTTCTGACTGGTTAAACCTATATTCATTTAACAGTTTCCATTGGGCTTCTCTTGAAGTTGACTCACTGGAGGAACCTTAGCCTGCTAGCCTCCCAAGGAAGTCTTCTGAAGCTCCAGTTTAAGCTGCACTCCTGAATCCCTGCCTCAATACTGAAAGCTTGTAGTAAGCCAGCCCAGGGGTGAAAGTCCTCTGGAGTCCCTGAGGCAACTTCTGATCAGTTGTTGGTGTCCCATCCTCCTGCCTCCAGGTCCCCAACACATCTACAGTTTTTTTTTATTTTCTGCATTTCTCTGGCTGCTGTTCAGTGGGTCCTATTAAGAGTCTCATCAGTGAAGATTGGGTCAGAGCATAACCTTCTGGGCAAGGACTCCAGCAGAGGCTGTGGCAGCTAATGCTAGGATGATGCTGCCATTTGTAGATTTCAGGGTCTGCTTCAGCATTTATGAAGCTCCTATAACATACCATGAAGGCCATTATACACACAGCTTATATCCTTACAGACACTGAGCCTGGTAAATGATCATAGCTTTCTTCACAGGGTCAAGGGGTCGGAGAAGGATGCCTGGAAGTGATAGCTCTTTATTTTTCTGAGTGCCCAGTGTTAAGCTGAACTCAAGCTGTCATTTGTGGTGGAGGAAACATCTGCCCCTCTCTCGAAAACTGAACCCAGTGTGACGTTCTCACTGAAGAGAGTTCATTTTTGAACTTCCAGGAATTAAAGCTAGGACATTGTCTCTTGTTCACCACTCTGGGAACTGTAGGTCATTGGCCTTCCCGGTTGACCATCTTCTCTCAGACATGCATTTACCATCTGGTGGAGAGAGGATTTCTTTCCGTGGGAGGAACTGCCACAAATGAGCAGTTGTCTGGGAAGTATGTCCATAGAGAAACATGACTGTTCTAACCCTATGCAGAGGCAGGATCCTTTCCTCTTGCCCAGGCACATCTGTGGTCCAGATATTTCCTAATGGCAAGAAACACCACTTCTGTAGAACCGGGGAGCAAATGTTCAAACCAGGAGCCTGTAGGGGGCATTTCAACTTCAACCTGATTTCAGCTTCAAGATGATTTCTCGGCTTTTTCTTCTATGCCAACTTGCCAGGTCTGCAAAGTCACCTGTAGGATTGTAGTCCTTGTCTGCCAGCAGCTGTTCACACTCTACCTAAAGATGGAGGCAGTTTAGTATTTGCTGATGTGTGCTGGATAGTTTGTGCTCACATCAGTTCTCTGGGTTAGGGGTGAGGAGCGTATATTCCACTATCAGGATACCTGGACAGTTACCTGGATGGAATGTGTTGATGTTGGTATCATGTTTGCTGGTACCAAGTCTATGTTTTACTGTGCTATGTGTTATGGGGGACAAATACACACAATTTATTTTTTTTAATTATTTGTGTCTGTGTATAGGCTAGATATGATATATCAGTTGTTTAAATCTTATTCATTTATTTGTTTGTTTATTGATATATTTAAGACAAGGTCTCTTACTGAATCTGGTATCCAGCAATAGTTGAGTCTGTTGGTCTGGCCACTGAGCCCCTGGAATGAGCCTGCCAGTGCTGAGGT
The DNA here is from genome assembly GCF_004785775.1 of Grammomys surdaster. Taxonomy (NCBI): domain Eukaryota; kingdom Metazoa; phylum Chordata; class Mammalia; order Rodentia; family Muridae; genus Grammomys; species Grammomys surdaster. Next base: position 12,067,094 of record NW_021604604.1, on the reverse strand, counting down.
GACAGACATGGAGCTGTACCTGCCTTTATGTTTTATGTGCTGGGCTATGAACTGAGGTCCCCATGCTGGTACAGCAAACACTGTACCCACAGAACCATCTCTCCATTAAGATGGACAACTCTATGAATGCCATGTGTTTGAAAGTTACTGAAATCTTTCGGTATAAGCAATCTCTCACTACATCTCCTTGGCAGAGGATAATGGTGGATTAGCTTCTGAAAGACCTCATTCACGCCTTGATTTTTCAGAATCACCACATGAAAGCAGTTGCAGAACCTGGGTCCCTGCTGTGAAAATGAAAATACTTGAGGATATTCTGTGGCTTTTCCATTATTCATGGCCATTGGTGGCAGAACATCATGGAAGTGCATCTGCTCAAAGCTTATGATTACGGGTGGGGCTCTACCGCATTCTGGGTTTGTTTCTTTCCCTACAGCTGTTCTCCAGCTTGATAAAATCAGAATGATGCAGATACTCTGCCTGTAAAAGGCTCTCGAGACACATCAGTTTATGTTATAACTGGGCCTGAGCACCTTTTTACATATCTCAGAAAACAATCTAATTTTAAAAGCAAGGTAGGGGCTCGGGAGGTAGCTCAGTGGGTAAAATGCTTGCTGCTCAATCCTGATAACCTAAGTTCACATAAAAACCAAACACTAGCACAGATGTTCAGCATCCCCTACCATAAGGAGGGAGGTGGAAATAGGAGTATTGCCAGAAGCTTGAGGTCCAGCTAGCCTGGCTTACACAGCAGTGAACCAGAGACTCTGCCTTAAAACAAGATAGAGGTGAGGACCAACATGCTAAGTTGCCCTCTGACCCCATGTATGTTCTATGGCATGTCATACACATATATAAACAACACACACACACGAGAGAGAGAGAGAGAGAGAGAGAGAGAGATAGAGTGATAAAAAAATTTCTGGGTGCTATTTATTTTGGAGTTGGATCTAGACAAAACATGTGGCTTAGGTCTACCAAAAGAAAATGATTGTTGTTGTTGCTGCTGCTGCTGCTGCTGCTGCTGCTGCTGCTGCTGTTGTTGTTGTTTGAGACAGAGCCACTCTTTGTAGCCCTGGCTATCCTGGACTGTGCTATGTAGACCAGGCTGGCCTCAAATTCAAAAAGATCTGTCTCTGCCTCCCACATGGTGGGATTAAAGATATATACCACCATTCCTGGTGTAAATGATATTTGTAATATTGCCTGAATTGTGAAGATAAGCCTGAAAGAAGGAGATAGGATCATACATGGGTACTGGGTATCTTGCTACTTCCTTACCTCAAGATTGTTAACTAGATTTCTGCAGCCCAGAGACCACCCTGGCCCAAGAGGAAGTAAAAGTGAACAACCTCCACTTCATCTTTTAATGAGTAGCTTATAAGAGATACGCTATCCGTTCTTTTCAGACTCCCTTGGTATAGCAAATCTATTTTTATTAGGTCTACAGAGACCAAAATATCTTAATATGTGTGATATGATGTAATCTCTCCATGTGGGGTGGGAGTTGAACAGGGAAAGCATACTTGGGAGTTGGCAAAAGCATCCACAATAGCTGTTAGATAATTCAAAAGAATAGTCTAGTATTCATAGGATGGAGAAAGGCTGTATCATCTCCCCATAAACTCACAAAGACGAGAGCTATTCCTGTGGTTGTGTGGGTCCCGTTGGTCTAGTGACTGTTCATTACCGTTATCCAGTGAGCAGTAATGATGGTGTAGTCTCTTGCATTACCACGCTCTGTTCTCTTGAGGTCTAAAACGGGACCCAAGGATTGGTGGGAACAGATGTAGTTCTTTACCCCACCTTGTCTCTGAGGGTGAATGGGAAGCTTTAGGTCCTTCTGTGAGGCGAGATGCTGCTCCCTAGGAATGTTCATTTAGTGAAATGGAACTGGGAGGAGGTGACATGAAGGTGTTGGGTTGGCAGAGACATCTGGCTCTCTGGGTCTGGGGAGATTTTGTGTTCACTAAGCATCATAGACTAAGTTATACGGCATCTCAGAGGACAAACCATGCTAACAGGTGTATGTGAAGAAAGAGGAAAGAGCCAGCCTTTTTCCTCCTCCAGTTCCTCCTCTTCCTCTTCCACCCTTCAGTGTGTCCCCTCTCTTTTGTGACTTTGATGGCTAACCTACTAGTGAGTGGCAGATCAAGAATGATGGGAGGAGCAGTGCTGTCCCATAGATGAGATGCTGATATTGCGTGAGCTCCTGGCTTTGGGGTCCCAGGGCCCCCAGATGGGCTCAAGAGAGGGCTTGAGGGCTTCTCCAGAGTCAGCTTCTGGAGATAAGAACTATGAGAAGAAATTAGAAATTCTTTATTGCCAACTCGAGGATTTGTGATACATATATTAGGCAAATAGGGCTGTTAATAGCAAGTAGTCCTTGTGTATATTGTAGACTATATCTATGAACATGTTTGTGTGCTGTGTACACGTGTGTCTTTGTGTCTGCATATGGATGCTGGAAGGTGACATTGAGCATTGTCAGGGTTTGTATATGCTAGGCCCAGGGAGTGGCACTGTTAGAAGGTGTGGCCTTGTTGGAATAGATGTGTCACTGTGGGCATGGGCTTTAAGACCCTCATCCTAGCTGCCTGGAAGCCAGTCTTCTGCTACCAGCCTTCAGATGAAGATGTAGAACTCTCAGCTCCTCCTGCACCATGCCTGCCTGGATGCTGCCAAGTTCCTGCCTGAATGATAATAGACTGAACCTCTGAACCTGTAAGCCAGCCCCAATTAAATGTTGTCTTTTGTAAGAGTTTCCTTGGTCAAGATGTCTGCTCACAGCAGTGAAATCCTAACTAAAACAAGTATCTTCTTCAGTTGTTCTCCATCTGTGGTGTGTGTGTGTGTGTGTGTGTGTGTGTGTGTCTTAGTTGAACCCAGAGCTCAGTGATTGAATTCAGGTGGTGTTATGCCTGTCATACTTTTACAGAAATTCTGGATATATGAATTCCACAATGGCATGCCAAGCACTCTACTTACTGACCCACCTCTCAGCCCTTCATCTTATTTCTCCAAACCCAGAGCTCCCTGACTGATTAGGTCAGCTAGTGAGCAAGATCCAGGGATTTTCCTGTTTCTTCTCCAGCCCTGGGCATATGTAACCACACCTATCTTTTTTCCCTGGGTGATCCAGATCCAAGAACCAGATTCTCATGATTGTACAGCCAGCACTTTAATGACTGAGACATCTCAGCTCAAACCGGCCTTACTGTGTGATAAAATATATATGGATAGCAGTTCATCAAAGTAAACGAAGAGAATCACTCACTAGACTCTAGTGGCCTGTCTCTACAGGCAGGCTTCCCTCTTCCATTTTATCTTTATCTCGAGACTCCTTCAGTTCATGAGTGACCAGAAACTGTGGACTGAAGCAAAAGACTCAGAGCTGAACTCCAAGTTCATGCTTTATGTTGCAAGGTTAAACATATTTCCTACTTATATTTTTGTTTGCTTAAATCAAGTACAGAAGTGTCAGTGAACTTCCCTTATAAGTTCTAGACACAAAGTTGTAATCCAAAACATGATGACATATCCTATAAATAATTAGAGCAATTGTGTGTGTGTCTGTGTGTGTGTCTGTGTGCACACGTGCATGCGCACACACACATGTGGGCATTTGTTTGGAAGCCAGAGATCAGTCAGCCTTAGGTGTTGTTCTTCAGGAATCATCCAAATTGGTTTTTGAGACAAGTCTCTCACTGGCCTAGAGACTCCAGATAGGCTAGGCTGGCTGGCCAGTGAGCCTTAGGAATCCCCCTGCCTCTACCTTCTCAGCATCAGGATTACAAGCATGTGCCACCACACCTGGCTTTTTAACACATGTTCTAGGGATCAAATTTAGGTTCTTATGCCTAAATGGAAAATATTTGAAGGCTTGAGCTATCTACCCAAAGTGCTCAGTTTCCTGAGTAAATGTGGGCATGGCAGGAAAGCCCCTAGTCTCTCTGTTCTCTAGGTCTCGTGGTGGTGTATGGCATGACAGAGCCTCAAATCTGGGAGTCCCCATGTTCAAAGACACAAGTTCTAAACATAACTTCATGTGCTCAGCAGAGCTGTCCTCTCACCAGCAAAATCATATTCATCATGGTTCTCCATGTCAACTCACCTGGTATCCATTAGACTCCTGGGATAGGGCAGCCAGCTCTCAGAAGAAAATGTACAGAAGCCCATACAAGTGCTTTCTGCTCAGGGAACAAGTTCTGTGGTAAGATTCCCTTCTGAAACCACTCACAGGAGATGGGAATTTAGAATTGTCTAGAACTACAGGAATACTTGTCTCATGATTTGAAATTCTAACCCCTGGGGGTTCAAACTGCCACTTCCTATTCTCCTGAGAACCATATACTTAGTTCTTGGTCTTTCCAAAGCAACGTAATGATTAAATACTTCAGGAAAGGTCAGTATACAGCCATTTGTCATGTCTACAGATATCAAGAAATCACTCCAACCGATTTCATTTCCTGTTTCCAGTACTGAAAAGTATAAACAACTCCCTCCCCAACAATGACAAGATTCCCCAGTGACAGAAACTGTATTACAAAAGAGTGTGATATTCAAAGGCAGGGCAGGCCCAAGCAGTCACTCTGAATTAAACAGCCTCACTCTTCTGTCAGTTGGCTCCTTCATTCACCTAGGGGTTTCTCCCTGTTGGATTCCTAGCAGCAAAATGGAAATGACTTTATTGAATTTTGAGAGAAAATGTTGTGGGTGGCTTTCAAACTTTTGGAAGACATTCATTTGTGGAATTCTTTTCTTGTCTTGGCTCTGTGGTGGACACTGCCTGTGGGGAGGTATGTTGGCTTCCATACATGTGTACCTCACCTGTGTGGGAAGTCAGAGAGTTAGGGAGAGCTGAGCTCAGATTAGTGCTGTCTCACCTGTGAATGTTATACACGTCTTTCTGTCTCCTTAATATTTCTCAATACAGTTCCTGTTCTTGCTTCAAGCTCAGCCTGTCCATGTCACAGATTCCTTATCCCCTACCTAGACTGGCTTTTCCAGCTGTGCCCTGCCATGTTGTTCAGTGGCTAGAGCAAGAGAACTGGAAGTCTTTTAATTAAAAATGGTCATCCTGTGCCCCAAACCTTGTACCCCTTTATTTGACCATTAATTCTGATTGCTTCTCTGTCTGAAGCCTACCAGAAGGCTGCAAATTCACCCCAGAAGCACTGCAACCCCCAGCTTTCACTTGGGCTTTTGGAGTAAGTCCCTGAGATGACAGCTTCCCCTCTTGTTCTTTGGTCCTTCCTTTGCTTTCTTACCTGAGTATAGCTTTCTGGGTCAGGGCACAGCTCCAAGACAGTGGTAGAGAAAGGGGCATAGGGCAGTCAGCCAGAGGTGGGTGAAGGCTTGCTTGAACTCATCCCCCTCCCTTTCTATTTGATCCTTCCTACAACGACACCCAAAGGCATCACTCCCTATGTACACATCTCTGTCCAGTGTGTCCCTTCTTCTCCAGAAAGACAAGACTTTTAAACCTTATTACCCAAACCAGTTCAGCTATAGACTGATGGATACAGTATGTGGTCATCTGTCATGTCTACAGAAATCAAGAATTCACTCAAATCAATAATGTTTCCTGTTTCCAACATTGAAAAGTGTAAACAGCATTATCTTTAACATCCATGCAAGTCTTAAACATAATTTCTAGCTGTGACTTCCAAGGACTTACCTACCCACTGGAGACACTGCCAAGTTCCAGCCTCAGCTTAGAGAGGGATTCTGAAGAAGGGCTGTCTGGCAAAAGAACAACTTAAAGTCATATTGTGGGGTACCAGCTGATAGTTTGTGTTCTGCTCAAGACAGCTTTGCAGATAGCCCTCTGCTCAAGACAGCTTTCTCTGAAGATCACCAGATAGCTCATCCAGATAACCCAACTCTAGAAGACAAGACCCAGTCTTTTATTTACATATCAATTCAGTCACTTACTCCAGGTTCCCTTTAGGTAATTGAATGAATCAGTATTCCATGACCCCAGACTCCTAATTCTTAGAAAAAGATAGCAAGTACTTTTTTTTTAAACATTGCAAATGAATTCAGAGACCTGCCTGCCTTTGTAAACACAAACAATAAACTTAACTGAGTGGGATCCCATCTTGAGATTACCATTCTGACCATGCCTGGACCTAAATTTGCTCTGTCCCAGGCTGACCTTGAACTTAGGAATCTGACTGCCTTTGTATCTGCCTGCCTTTGTATCTTTCTGACAAGTTGGCTCATAGTGCAGCTGCCTCTGTGTTTTTTAGATCCATGAAGTTCCTCATATAATTTATATTACATCCTTATACTTTATATAGTTAAGAAGTTATATATTTTTCAACTCACGTTTTCAGAGTTCTTTCTCACAGCCTTAAAGGGCTGTCCTGAAGGTCTCAGCGATTGCCATTTTTACACATCCTCACCTCCTGAACTCATGCTGTCTCTGATTATCAAGGAGTCATTAACCTTGGCAGGGAGAATATTTCCTGGAGGAGGAACAGCTTTATTTAAAAAGGCCCCTGGCTTCTGCTACACCACCAATAATGGACCCTGACCTAGACTTCTCTTGGATATCCTGCTGTTGTCCTGAGTCATGGAGATCTTGCAGCTTTGGTTCTGCAGAACTAATCCCTTCGTGTGCTCTAGTAGATCATAGATGAGGTAGATGTTGGGGTGGATCTGTGCCTGGTTGGTAGTTGAGTTGTTCAGGCCACCAGTTCTCTCGCTACCATGCCTAAGGGCCAGTTCTCCTCTGCTGCCCCAGCAAGGGGTGGGCATGTCCCCTTATGTCGATGCTTTCAGGCCCACCTCTCCAGCTCAGGTGAGAGGTACAAACAGATCACTGAGGCCCAAGGACATCAACACAGCTTCAGGCAGCAGCCCGGACCACGGGTGTCAGAATGGCCTTTGGTGGTGACATGATCTATGTCCCCTGCTGTGGTAGGGCCACAGACCCATACATGGCTCTCAACAGCAGCACAAGCCCAGACATTACCATGGCCTCAGATGGTAGGGAAGCCCTCTCAGCCATTCCTCACCTCCATTGCATCTCCAGTTTCATCTCTCTTCACAGAACACAAACAGTTCCACTTCTCTTTATCTCCCATCTCTACACCATGTACTTTTTCACTGTAGTAGCGGCTGCCTTGCTGCTCAGTGGTTGGCCAGGCCTGTGAGCTAGCTAGTTCTTACTGCTTCCCATTATGAATATTTATTACTTGCCTGTCATCTCAGGTAGAAGGAGATCCTCCTAAAAGCCTAGGAGGCTTTCATTTGTATCATTGAATTCCTAGAACCCACAGAAGCAAGTTCGAAGCTTAGAACTACTTCTCTGGTTAAAACATATTGTACCAAAGACAATGCCATGAGATATCTGTTATGTAAACTCAGGAAACAAATCTCGGGGATGATAGCTGTTATGCTATCATCTAGCGCAGGTACTAGGACATTTGAGAGTGATAGTCATCAATGAGTCAAGTTGTCAGAAAAAAATGTGAAAGCGTAGTGTGTCTTTGACTTGTTAGCAAAAGCGTCAGGTGGCGTTATATTCCAGAAGCTGGACTGTCTCACTGAGGACATACACAAGGGCTCACCTTCTCCAGGGAACTTTAAGGAAGTGCATATGACTTACTGGTCCAAAATGAGGACTACTTTTTAAAATTTATGTGTGTGTGTGTGTGTGTGTCTGTATGCACGCACATGCATGCACACACAAGTGTGTGTATGGTATCTGTGTGAGTGTGGAGTATCTGTGCCATAAGTAGAGGACAGATGATAACTTTGGGTGATAATAACTCATCTTCTACCTTGTTTGAGGCAGAGTTTCTTATTGTTTACTGCTGCATATTCCAGGCTAGCTGGCTGCTGACCTCCAGGGATTCTTCAGTCTTTTCTTCCTGTCTTACTATAGGAGTCCTGGGATTGTGGGTGTGGGGTAGAGCATCTAACCCTGATCCCGAGGATCCAAAGACAGGTCTCTGTGCTTATGAAGCAAACACTTTACCCACTGAGCCATCTCCTCAGCCTGAGCATCATTCTTCTTAATTATATCTAATCTTCCTTCTTGACAATATTTGTAATTTACCACCTATAATTGTGAATTAATTTTGAGCATTTCTAGGGTTTGCTTCAAATAGTTTGAACCCCATTGAACTTTAGAATGCACGTGAACTCCCTTGTGTGTGTCTAGAGGCACAGAAAACAAAAGCTGGATTCTTCTAATTGCTGGGAGTCTCTGGCAATGGAAGAAGGGAGTGTTTGTGCTGGTAGCATGAGGCTGATCCAGACTCAGTTGATCACAGGAAATGTTTTCCTGGAGCTGACTGTACAAGGGAACTGTCATTAGGAGAAGACTCACCCAGTGAAGTATTTTTATTTCACAGAGAACGCTTGAAGTTTGGAGCCATCGAGGTCTGTTTGACTTCTGCCATTTACATAACCACGCCCCCACATGATCATGTAGCATGTCAAATCAGGATCTCTCCGTCACTGTGGCAAAATACCTAAGAGATTTAATAGAGTAAAGATTTATTTGGGGTCACAGGTCACAGTGTCAGAGGTCTTACTCTATGTCCTTTGTCCCAATGCTGTAGATATTTGGTGAGGCAGCACAACATGGTAGCGAGTGTGTGGCAGACAAAAGATGCTCACCTCACAGCATCCAAAGTGTAGTCCCCAAAAGGTTGCTGAGATGGAGCCAGTTCTTTAAGTTGGATCCAAGTTTCCATCGTCTCTCCATAGCCCATCAAGTTATGCATTGATCAGTGGATGATCCATTACTGAGTTTGAAGCCTTCATGATCCAAGCATTTGTCAATATCATCAATCACCGTGGCTGTGTTTGGTACCAAGCTTTCAACACACGGACACGTGGAGACATTTCACATCCTAACTGTGTAGAATGAGTACCGTGATGGGCACTTAGCCTTCGTGAACCCCGTTACCCAGTCATATGCTGGGAGTTAATCATTTCTATTCACATTTTGTTGAAGCATTCTAGAGACTACTTTGTCCTACAGTTCACAAGGGAGGGACTATTTTAAGCCCAGTTCAGTCTCTTTGGTCACCTTGTTCACCACCCCCACCCCAGCAGAGCTAATTCCCATTCACCCTTAGAATGTTCTGGGTTATCCAGCAGATGTAGGGAAAGGGGAGAGTTTCTTAGAGTTCCATCTCAGTACAATGTTCCAATCCCCGTCCATGGTGTCCCAACACTCCCCTTCTTCCTTTAAAGCAGGGTAAGTAGATGAGAGGAAAAGGTGTGCTCAATCCATTTTTCTTTTCTTTTATTCTTTCCTCAAATACTTCTCCAGGGGGATGGGAATTGTTCCAATGGGTAACATGCCTGCTATGAACCATGAGGACTTGTGCTTAGGTCTTCAGAATTCACATAAATGCTAGAAAAGCATGACAGCCTGCCTATATTCTAAATGTGTGCAAGTCAGGACAGAAGATGCCTGGAAAGTACACACATACACACACTCACATTCACATACACACACACACACACATACATACATGCTCACATACACACTCACATGTACACACTCACACACATGCACACACACACATACACAGGTACACACACACATATACACACACACCACACCAGTTCAATGTCTAGCTGGTTGGTTGATTTCTTTGTTCTCTCTCTCTCTCTCTCTCTCTCCCTCTCTCCCTCTCCCTCTCCCTTTCCTTCTCTCTCTCTCTCCCTCTCCCCCTCTCCCTCTCCCTCTCCCTCTCCCTCTCCCTTTCCCTCTCTCTCTGTCTCCTTCCTTCTTCCCTTCCTTCCATACTGGAATACACTGTTCTGCCTAGGGTGGTGTCGAGCTTGTGGTCCTCCTTCAGCTTTCTAAGTACAGGCATTATAATGGTGTGCCACATGCCCAGAACTAGTGAGTTCTAAACTAGGCAAAAATTTTTACCCACATCTCTCATTTCATCATCAGTGAGGATGATCACTGTGACCATATGAGGACCTTCTAACAAACCACCCCAAGCTTTCCTGTGAGTAGAAAATGCTCTGGAGAGGCTTTGTAAGGAGATGAAAACAGGAACTCTATGGGTCATTGAGTGGTGTTAGTCATTTGGAACCTCTCCCAGCATTATTTACATTTGCTCAGCATCCCTGCATCTCTGCATCCTGACATCCACGTATCCCTGCATCCTTACATCTCTGCATCCCTGAACCCTTACACCCCTGCATCCATGCATCTTTACATCTCTGCATCTTTACATCTCTGCATCCCTGCATCCTTACATCTCTGCATCCTTACATCTCTGCATCCCTGCATCCTTACATCTCTGCATCACTGCATCCCTTCATCTCTGCATC